>NW_009953295.1:9299607-9392118 GCF_000747805.2 Chaetura pelagica
ATTCCTGCTATTTCAGGTGCCAGGCTGCTGTTTCTTTTTGCTACTGTTGCTTTTACAGTGTAATTCCAGTCACCAACTGTTGTTGTGCCGCAAATTGTTTTTAACTGCTGTAATAATCTGCAGACAGAAAGTTGGCACAATACCAAATCTTTTTTGGAGGCAAAGAGAGTTCTTTGAGAAAATAGCTGGAAATAGAAAGAAACACTCATGGTGACAGGCTTCAAAGAACTGGACCTGTAGCTACACAGAAAACTCAGGAGCCAGAGAAATGTGGCCCTAACAGTGAAATAAGATATATCTTAGTAGAAAACTGATTAGAAGAACAGAAACTGTGTGCAGAAGAACTACAGTTAGGCAGAGAAAATAGGGCTATGCCCACTCTTTTCAAATAATTAGGCTTACACGAAACAGAAAAACATTATCCATGCCTGTCTCCCTCTAAAGCCCTCCAGCTTCCAAAAATGACTTAAACATGTGAATTGAAGAGAGAGCATGAATAGCCTACCAAACCAAATAAGTACACAGCATCCTGTAACAGCTACAAGACTTAAACCAACTACACAAAAATACACACTGTTGGAGAAGCAGATTCTAGGAGATTTTACCTAGAGTTACAGAATTACAATTCCTTTTCCAGCCATAATTCTGCTTTCTTCTCCAGCTATCTTCTGCACAAAATAAGGAGGATGGCCCGTGGAAAACATGATACTAATTGCGTAATTAAGTATCTCACCACAAACACATTTTCAGAAAAAAATTAAGAACTTACGAGATCAAAAACTTTTATTTCATTTCAAACTAAAGTGTAGTTTAATAAACTATATTTTTCTTCTTTTGCACATCTGGGTGCAGCACTGTGTTCTTCCTATGAAAGAGAATGAAGTGCTACAAACTGCATCAAAAGAAGTGTGGCCAGCAGTGCCCAGGAGGTGATTCTGTCCCTCTACTCTGCTCTGGTGAGACCCCACCTAGAATACTGTGTACAGCTCTGGGAGTCTCAGCAAAAGAAAGACATATAGACCTGTTGGAAAGGATCCAGAGAAGGGCCACCAAGATTATCAAAGGCCTGGAGCACCCCAGCTATGAAGGCAGACTGAGAGAGTTGTGGCTGCTCAGCCTAGAGAAGAGAAGGCTCCAGGGAGACCTTATAGCGGCCTTCCAGTACTTGAAATGGGCCTACAGAAAAGCTGGAGAGGGGCTTTTCATCAGAGAAGATAATGGTAGGACAAGAGGTAATGGTTTTAAACTAAGAGAGGGGAGATTTGGGTTACGTATTAGGAAGAAATTCTTCACTATAAGGATGGTGAAGAACTGGAATGGTTGCCCAGGGAGGTTGTTGATGCCCCATCCCTGGAGGTTTTTAAGGCCAGGTTGGATGACATTTTGTGCAACCTGGTCTAGTGGTAGGGTTCCCTGCTCATGGCAGGGGGGTTGGAACTTGATGGTCTTTGATGTCCCTTCCAACCTTAATGATTCTTGATTCCAACCTTCTATGATTTTATGATTTTAAACCAGGATGCTTGCTAAATTGTTTTTCTTTATTTACACCCAAGCACTGGTATTTAAAGGAAAGAGCTAAAAGGAGGATCTGAGAGACTCTTCCTCATGGAAACTCAGCCAGAAACAGAGAGTAGTTACCAGAAATCATCCCTACCTCCATTGCACCCAACTGGGGCCATCCGCAGGCAGAGGAGATCCCTTGGCTCTTCAGCAGCTTTCTCCTCCATGACACTTTGCAGTACAAAAATGGCATGACTGAGAGTGAATGGTACTAAGTGGTGTCTTCATTATTGTAAAGCATGCTCTGTATTGTAAGACAAGAACAACTATAGCAAAATATGACTAGTTTTGATCTAGTACTGTAAATAGTATTCCCAAACTCCGCCTGGTGATCAGAAACTGGCCTTAAGGTCCAGTGCTTAACACAGGAGGAAAATCTTCTGGGTTCAATAGGTCTAATTTGTAATCCTTTGCAAGTAAATGCCCAATTTTTGTGGGAACGGAACAAATTGCTGTGTTATTAATATTGTCAATACCAGATGTCAATAGTGATTCTATGGACTCTACACACAGGACTGACCATTTTCTTTTCCAATTCTAAATAAAATGTATTCTTCCATAACACACAGAATTTATATCAATTTACAGAATTAAGACATTATTCTTTCTGCTGTTAACAGCAGCATAATCGTTTCACTGCTGTTTTTCAGAAAATCAACACAATTCTAAATACAGTAGAAAATGGTAACTCATTCAGTCTCAACTTCCCTCTATATACTGATGACTTCATTCTCTGAGACTGAAGACATTTACACAGATGCTTCTGGAATGACAACTTGTAAACTCTCTGAGGTAGATTAACTTAATTAAATACACTGTGAGATCTGTGCTTTGTTAAAAAAAAAATAATTAAAAAAAAAAAGGCAAGATGCAAATATTGTGGTTGGGTTTTAAAAATTACAAGACAACATTTGTGGTGACAAGGCAACACAAAAGCCTCCCACATGATTGTTACTATCTCCTCTGACCACATAGGTAAGAACATCAGCACACCAGCCAGCAGCAACTTCAAGGAGCTGCAGCAATTTGAGTCTGTCTAAGAACTGCAGAGTGAGGGAAAAAATAAACATCTTGTACCTTCCTTGGATGCTGTAGTATGCTATCTTTTTCAAGCATGGTACAGTCTGGTAATAAGGCAAGAATTTCAATCTTGCCTTCAAAAGCCCAGAAATCTGTTCTGGTTTGAATTTTATTCCCAAAACTCTACCTGAGCCTCTTTTGGTTGTTTGTTTTTTTTGTTACTGTTGTTTGGTCGGGTTTGGGGTTGTTTGTTTTATTGTTGTGGTGGTGATTTTATTTGTTTTGTTGGTTTTGTTGTTGGGCTTTTGTTGTTGTTTTGGGGCAAGTTTTTTCAATCATGTAAGAAGACTCTGCACATCGCCTCTTTTCCTCTCCCAAGATGATATTAGTATTTATTTGTATCAGTAAACAGTATCAGTGCTCTGCACTACAGAGTGAGCAAGCTAATGCTTCAGTAAATTGTTGCTACCTCCTGTTACATCTGTTCTGCTCTGTTCACTAATTGCCTGTCACAACCACTGAGCCATGGTGCCAGCCATGCTGCCACTTCCTCTTTGGTCAGCTTGTCGGCTCCTATTAATCTGAGCCCTGTTGCTTTTTCCACAGCCAATGTTTTTGCACTCTGGCTATAATGAAAATCTATTACCTTACTGTTATAAGAATGTGCCAAAATTATAATTCAAAAGAGAAAAAAGTTAATGACTTTTTGTGTGAAAGTTGACAGTTTCTTACCATAGCAGCAAATTATTTTCCTTGATACGGCTTCACTTTCAGGTCTCTCTATATATTTACGTATATTTCAAGCTGTTGCTGTATTATTAATATAATTATTCATGATTATTATTATTAATGTATTACATGGGAAGGAGCTTCTAGAATTAAACTTAGTGAACGTGACAAACAAAATCAAAGTGAAATTAGTGGTACCTAGAATATGAAAATTTAAAGGCCAGTTAAGAGTGCACTACTGATTTTTATACTGAAATTTGTCAGTTGTGGGTTATCTTTCCTTTGGTGGGGTGGAACAGTATATTTGTAACTGACTTCGTTTTGCTAGAGTTGATAATTCTTCCAAACCAACTATATTCTCCACATTTTAGTTGAGTAGTCCAGAGTACAGAAATAAAAGATCATGCCATTACAGCTATAGAATCATAAAATCATTTAGATTGGAAAAGACCTTAAAGATCATCAGTCATTAACCCAACATGGCCAAGTCCAATACTAAGCCATATCTACACCACATCTACACATCTTTTAAATATCTCCAGGGATGGTGAGTCAACCACTCCCCTGGACAGCCTATTCCATTGCTTGACAATTCATTCAATAAATACTTTTTCCTAATATTCAATCTAAAACCAACTCTAGCATAACTGGAGCCCATTTCCTCTTGTCCTATTGCTCTTTACTTGGCAGAAGAGACCAACACCCACCTTGCTGCAGCCTCCATTCAGGTAATTGTAAATGTCACCGTTTGACTCAGGTCCAACAACAATGCTCTTGATCCCCTCCCCCTCCCACCCAGGTAAGGAAGGAGAGAGAGAAAAAGAGAGAGACTTGGCTGGATTGAAAACTAAACTACACAGCTTTAATTAAAACACTAATGAATCATACAAGAAAATATATACAATTATATACAGATATATTCAGGTATGGGCAAAAGCGTCTCGCCTCCCTCCACCCCAGCAACTCCCACAGCACTTCCCTGAACTGGAAAGAGTCCCGAGGAATCCCGGAGCTGCTGCTGGAAGAAGAGCAGAGAGTTATGGGGGTCACGAGAGATCAAGCCTGAGGATCGACGGTGATGGATGAACAGAGTCCTCCCTGGACGCCGGCCATGGACAGAAGAAAAGGGGAGAAGAAGAAGGAAGGAAGTTGTCTTCTGTGATCTCTGACCTTCCTCTGAGCTTACGTAGATATATGGAATGGAATATCTTTGGCCAATTTTGCTGTCCATCTAACACAGCCTCTTACGGGGGGGGTCACAGATCTCCCCATAGTGTCTGAGCCGGCAGAGTGCAGGTGCGGCCTTGAAGCCTCAGTAGTTAGAAAAACATTCCACTGTCTTATCAGCCTAGCAGAACACACTGTTGCTAGTTACAAGAAAGCTTACTGAAGGAAAAAAAAAAATCAGTAAAAAGAAAAATTGGCTTCATCCTGGCTCAAACCAGGACAGTAAATACCAATAAGGTCTTCCTCTGCCTTCTCTTTTCCAGACTGAAAAACTCTACTTCCCTCAGCCGTTCTTTTTAAGACTTGTGCTCCAGACCCTTCACCAATTTCATTGCCTTTCTCTGGACACACTCCAGTACATCAATATCCTTATTGAAGTGAGGGGCCCAAAACTGAACATGGTATTTGAGGTGCAGCCTCACCAGTGTCAAGTACAGGGGGATGATCACTTTCCTCGTCCTGCTGGCCATGCTTTTTCTTATACAAGCCAGGATGCTGTTGGCCTTCTTGGCCACACAGGCACACTTCTGGCTCATACTCAGTCAACTGTTGACCAACACCCCCATGTCCTTTTTCTCTGAGCAGCCTCTTCCCCAAGCCTGTAGCATTGCATGGAGTTGTTGTGACCTGACACATGGCCTTGTTGAACCTCATATAATTGTTCTCAGTCCATCAATCCAGCCTTTCCAGATCCCTCTGTAGAACCTTCCTACCCTCAAGCAGATTGAAACTCAATCCCTTCATCTATATAATTCATAAAGTTATTAAAGAGAACTGGCCCCAAGACTGAGCCCTGGGGAACACCATGTATGATGGCTCACCAGCTGGGTTTAATTCCATTCACTCCAACTCTTTTGGACTCAGCCATCCAGCCAGCCTTTTGCCTGGCGAACTGTATACCCATCCGAGCCATGCAAGCCAGTTTGTCCAGGAGAGTGCTGTGGGGAAACTGTCAAAGGTTTTACAAAAGTCTGTGTAAACAATATCCACAGCCTTTCCCTGGTCCACTAAGTGGGTCACCTTGTCATAGAAGATCAAGCAGGAGCTGTCTTTCATAAACCTACTCTGACTGGGTCTGATCACCTTGTTGTCCTCTGTGTGACACACGATAGCACTGAAGATGATATGCTCCATAACTTTCCCAGGCACAAAGGTCAGACTAACAGGCCTGTAGCTCCCTGGATCCTCCTTCCAGCCCTTTTGTAGGTGGGTGTTACATTTTCCAATCTCCAGTCAACTGGGATCTCCCCAGTTATCCAGGATTGCTGGTGAATGATGGAAAGTGGTTTGGTGAGCATTTCCACCAGCTCCCTCAGTACTTTTAGATGTATCCCATCAAGTCCCATAGACTTGTGTGTGTCAACACATCTGCATGTGCTCACACATGTATTTTCTACGTATGTATGCACCTATATACATATATTTTCCATGTTTGTCAACTACCACAATAGTCAGAACCATGACAGGTTTGTCTTCAAGATGCGTTGTCTGTTGGCTTCCAGACTATAGTGAGTTGAGGACACTCTTTTCCATTCTAAGTTCTGGAAAATGACATCAATAAAGCTCCCCTATACAGTTTCCTAAGCTCCTCTTCTTAGTGTCTGGAAGAATATTTGATCTACACAAGTAACCTTGAAAACTTGTAAGCAGTTGTTTCAGGTTCTGCAGAGTCCTATAAGCAGCAGAGAACATGCTTAGTTTTTAAA
Organism: Chaetura pelagica; assembly: GCF_000747805.2. Lineage (NCBI taxonomy): Eukaryota > Metazoa > Chordata > Aves > Apodiformes > Apodidae > Chaetura > Chaetura pelagica. The sequence continues at coordinate 9,305,850 of NW_009953295.1, forward strand.
ATAAAGTTTCTTTTTAGGAGCTGGCCATTAGCACCGGTTCTGGAACTCTAAAAGTAAGGATTGCCGTGCATGCTGCCTGTTCTGTTGTGGAACTCAGGTTTTACATTTCAATATAAAAAGAAAATAAGTTATGGTTCAGTGATACTCCTATCATTTTACACACTGTATGAGCACAGAACAAAAAATGCTGTCTCTATTCCATAATATTTACAGTCTAGTTTGATGCACATGGCTAGATAAATACTTTCTAGATAAATGGAGAGATAGAACCAAGCAAAAGGAATGACCATCATGACAGATAAATGATCCTACTGCAAAAAAAAATCCTTGGCTAGTGTCAAGTGTTTCACAGGCACTACAGAGACCTTTAGAGATGGTTTTGTAATTGCTATTGTAAAAAATAAACTTAAGCACACATGCAAAAATAAAATCAATATAAAACTGCTAATATTTATAGAAAGCTTCTTAAAAAATACCTAAGAAAAGTGATTAATTTCACCACAACAAGCCAACCAGACACATGAGCTGTCAGCTTAACTGCACTGGATGCTGAGAAAGGCTATGGAGAGTCTTGAAAAAGAAGGCAAATAATTCTGCAGAAGACAAGGAAAGCAAAAAGAAAATATCAGAAAGAACAGATTTTGGGCAAGAGAGTGTAGATGGATGTGGAGAGTTACTTCATAGAGACCAAACACATGAATTAAATTACCATGGGGAAAGATGTTACCAAGTATCCATTGTACTGTCTGTATGCATTTTCTTCCTCTACAAACTCCAAGATAAGTATTAGATACTTACCTGTGTTTCACGCAAGAATGTGTTCACCAGAATAACCTCTGATTCTCAGCAGGGCTCCGCAAGGTAAGGCATGCACATGGACCATTACCTCTGAGGAGCTCAAATGTAGCAGAGTAGCAGTGTATTCCCCTGAAATTGTTTGTCATGCATTAAGCTTTTAACAAAATGTAGATATAATATGTCCCTTAAGGAAATGAGAGCTCAAGGTGACATGTAAGTTACAGGACCAAGAGACAGACTGATAATCTCACAAGTAATTAGGAGTGGCTATCGCAGATATTCCTTTTTTTAGAATAAAATACTCTGCTATTTTTAAAATTATGCACAGGGGCAAAATAATAGAAATACCATTTCAGAATAACTGAAATAATTTTGCTTGACAAATTCCTAAGTGTGTCTTCATATGGGAATAAAAGCACTAAAGCTTCAGGGCTAAGCATATGCTCCCAAGTTATACAAAGGTGAAGGACACCTTCTCCAGGCAGTGGATCTTGGCTGTCTATGTCTATGTTAGCTCTCTGGAATCATCCCTGGCCTTGCTGTGGTCTGGATGAATCAGCAGGCTCCTAGTTAGTGCCTGGGCATAGTTCAAGGGTTAAGATGGGCAAGACCTTAACGAGATCTCCTTGCAGAGTGGGAGCTGAATGTTTTATTTTGGGGCAAGTTTATGCCTGTTTTGACCATGGTTTCAGAGGCCTGAAAGAAACGACAGGGCAAAGCTCTGTTCACCACTCTCCCCTGAGCCATGTCTGTGTGCAGGGAGCTCTAGCACTGGAGTTTCAGGATTCTTGGCTCTGTGACAAACACCACAAAGCTTGTGAGAAACCCTGACCCTGCACTTACCTATACAGCAACCTGCCTGACAGCCTGACTTTCAAGACCCTTCCCAGCCTGTTACAACACACATGCACAGAGATAGAAAAAGTAAGCATTTTTCAGAGACATAGGATGAAGAAAGGCTCATTATATAAGTAATGTATTCTCAAGAAAAACAGCCCATGTGAATGAAAATATGATGGAATAGTAAAGAAGAAAAAGTTGCAAGACAAGACACTTCGTTTCTGGAGGACCTGGGAGATCAATACCTTAGTCTGTGTGATATTATCCCCATCTATTCAGAAAGTACAACCTGAAGAATGAATTGATGTACCTCACATTTTCTTTGAAGTATCTGGAATGTAATGCAAAATCTGTAGACAAGATCATTGATTTTTTTCCTCCTTTAAAAAATGCAATCTTATGAGGAAAATTTTCTGAAACATATAATTAAGTTATAGTTGGGATGAAGTCACGTCTGTGCATTTACTTATTTAAACTGGCACATATATGCTTTTAAATCTTTCCTTTATTCTTCTTTACAAGTAGAAAAGGAATGTTATTATACAGGGACAACCTGATTATTTCAGTTACTGTGTTCTTGTGCATTTAGAAGGTAGAATCTCCAAATATTGTCTTTCCTGTTTTGCTGGCTAAGTGCTTAGATTGCCACAGGGCTGGACTGAAATTGTTCAGGACATGATGAGACTCTGGATTTCTGTGAGATTTATCAGCAAGTCAGAATTCAGGCAAGGCAGCCAATATATTAGAATGAAATGTCAATTACAACACTTTTCACTCTTACAAGTTTCTGAGGATGACTGGGAAGTAAATGCATGATGGCTGGAGAAATTACTTTCTTTGTAGTTTAGCTGTAATACTGGCAACCAGCAAAGGCAGAAATCTTATTTTCTATTCAATTTATTTATGGGTCTGCACATCTGTGCAAAGCTCAGACAACAAGACACGCTTCCTTAACCAAGACAAGGTACCCAGCCAGTTCCTACAGTACCATGCCTTGCTACTACTTTCAATAGGTTGTCTTTCCATGTAAAAATTACTTGCAGTAAAATGAGAGCAATGCCTCTAGTATTCATTTGCCTTGCACAAATTGCTTCCACAATATTTATTCTCCTATTGAGCTAACATTATCTTGGCTAAAAATTAGAATTTCTCTCTATTTTAATGAGAGCTTCATAAAGACAAGGTGTTAATCTGGAATGACCTTATAAGACATCTCTTAATTGTTGATGGCAGCAACTGAAATGTGAGTGGACACAGAACAAATTGGTTCATTAGTGAAATAGTCTATAATACCTAAGGAACTGTAACCCACATTTCCAATTCATGGACCATTTCATCTCATCATTTAACTCCCACAATAAGACTGCACTATCCACGTTAGCTAACAATATACTCACTTGTCACATTATGAGGATTAGCAGCTTAGAGTAGGTATTACTAATTGTGTAAAATATTGCCTTCACATAGAAAGATCAACATGTCTTAAAAGTATTATGTATCTGAGAACATACTAGAAAGCCACATTATCAGCTGGACTTTCATTGAGAGATCCCTGCATTTGCCAAGTATCCTATTCAGAAGTTTAATTTTTCACATTGGCAGCAGGGCATCACATGTCTCATTGAAAAATAAGTGTCAATTATCAATAAAATTATTGGCGATAAAACTTGTTTAATCATTGGAAAAGAAGTAACATTTGGGTTGAGAGTCTGCTATTTACATAATTGCTGTTGAAGTGTAAAAATTTTAATAGCAAACGTCATCCTGGGAGATTTTTTGTTCAGCTATTTTGACAATAAAATGTATTTATGTGTGTGTGTCACTGTGTAGCTTAACATAATTAACTTTTAAATGTAATTATTAAATGAAAGACTGTATGGCTCACCACAACCACAAAGGCAAGCATGTAGAAAATAGGAAATGACAGAATCAAGCTCCCTTTGCAGCTTCAGTTCAGCCTCTTTGCACTTACAATAAGTCCTTAAATAAAATGTCGAGAATGGTGACAAATCCAGAAAGGCTAGTTAGTTTTAATCTCAACTGCAAATCATACTTGCTTTTATTACTTCTCTTTTTCATTCAGTACTCAAGCTGTGCACTGAATAAAAGACATAAAAATATAATGAGAACAATTAATAGATTATCAGCATCTACATATACAAAATCTGAAATAAGATGGCATAATTAATCTCAGCTGTGGGCATAAAATATCTCTTTAAATAAAAGCAGAGAAAGGAGAAGGATGCTTAAAAAAAAAAAAAAAAAGAACTCCCTGCAAATAAGCCAACAATTTTATGTTGACATTGGAAGTCAATAGATTTCAATTCAGGTTTTTTGAACCAGCAGCCTAGACCAAGAGCTTTTGATGAAAAACATATCTGATGAAGGTAAGTTATTCTTTGTATGGATCAGCTACCAGGGAATGGGAGGGAAGGAGAGAACAGACCAGATACCTATGAAACTACTCAGCCATCTCATAAAGCAGGTATATGAAGTCTTGTGGTGATGAATCTATAATTATTAACAAAACCATAAGAAAGACCTGAAACACCCATCTCCCAGCCCAGCCCCACTGCCCTGGCACCAAAGACATAGTTTCAGCTGCTGCACTTCATCCATAGATCAAGGTCTGTGAGGCTTGGGAATTTGCTCTGCACCTGAGCATACATAAAATTTGGCAGCAGGTTTCTTGACAGCACACTTCACTGTATATGAACCAGTGGCTTTTCAGAGTCTAATAATTTGTTGCAAACTAACTGTATTTTCATGAGCATAGAAGAAAAGCAGCCTGACAAATGTAGTGCTCCTGCTCCTAAGCCCAAAGGCAGTACACCACTTCAAAGAAGCAAATTGTAATACTATTTTTAAAAGAAAATGTTTTCCTTCTCCTAGATTAATTTTCCTTTTAAATTACTGAAATATTTTTACTGAAGCATTAAAATAAAATAACTACTCGAGATGTGTAAAACCTTATGCCAAAGTTACCAGTGTTTGGGGAAGTCGTAATAAGTTCATAATGAATAATATTATACATCAAACTTTACCCATAATAATAGATGTCATTTCTGCTATCCATGCTCAAGATAGGAAGCATCTTTTGATCTGAAAAGCCATCATGGGACTATTCTTTTTTTTTAAGTCAATGTGATTCAGGATACATAATGCTTGAGTCTGCTTTTAGATTGATGTCTTAGTCTGACTGCTGCTGACTGTCCCCTTTGCACTGAGTAGATCTTCTGAGACAAAACTGGGTATGGTTGAGAGACAGGTTGCTCTGATCTACAGGACTGCAGCTTGTTGTGATAAGGTTTGCCTTGTTCCACACCCTGTGCAGTCTTCCAGACCCCCATGTGCCATCATACCACATTCTGAAACAAGACACATACTGTCCTACCAATTATCCATAAAAAACTTATGATCAGACTGTGACATCTCTGTATGTATTTAAAAACAAAATGTTACCGAGGACCTCTTGGGTCATAGAGCCACTTAGGAGAGCTGGGCCAGCTGACAAGTAACATTGATATCTCCAGCCCACTGGAGAAGAAGGCCACATTAGGAGATGAGTCATCCTGCACCACCCAGCCTGGGAGCAAAGGGAATCAGTCCCAGTGCTTTAGTAGCATTGGCATAGCCAGAATCAGGCTTGCCTTGATTTAGAGAATACAAGGATGGTGAAAATACTAATTTTACATTTGATCAGGTCTATGTGCATTGATTCAGAAAGAAAACATTTTAAAGTGGCTCTCATTCTCTAAAACAATGCTGTCAGTGAGTTCAAAAGCAGCAGGAGTAATAAAGATTAGCAGGAAAAAGTGTAGATGAGTGATTACACAAAAATCTATACACCTCTATGCAATCTCATTTGAAAACACTGTGGATAATTTATATCAATGGACGTCCCTCTCTCTCTCTACTGGAGGTAATAAACCTTGGAGATTAAATGAAGGAAAAAGGGAAATGAGCCATTTAGTCCTATTAACTATTCTAATCTGACATGTATGGAATTATATAATAATTACTATTGAAAGGTAGAACATATCATTTGGATAGGGCAAAGTGGTCAGGCAATATTGGACTATTTCTGTTTTTCTCGAAACACATTGTAATCTCTTGGCACTGCCAATTTTAAGAATCTGGCCAAGTCACAGAGGAAGCTGAATCAACAAAAACAATTTTTTTATTGATTAGGAGTAAATGATGGAATTACAGTCTTTCAAACACAGTAATACTAAGGTTATTTAAAGCTTATTAAATATATTCTGCTCTGTATATTTGTGTCACCTTAATATTATTGACACTATTCAAGAACAGAGGTTTACACTAAAACTCATGAAGATTTTGAAATACAAGTTGTGTATATAATGATCAGTTTATACTGTGAAGGTGAACCAGAATGGCTAAATCCAGAATGTCACTATTCGCAGTTGACGGTATGTCACATTTCCACTGCTGCTAGTCAGACTGCTAGTGAATACTGTAAGCTCTAGATGTGTCATGCAAATTCAAGCAACCAAGCATGCACTCGAAGGACAGACATTCCTTTAAAATTCAAATACTTGAACTGGAACTTTTCCTCATCTTCAATCTACCTGCTGTTACGTACACAAGTAAAACTGCCCAACTAGAGATCATTAATCCGTGGTCTCTCTGAATCTTTCATTTTCTCAGTGAGTGGAGCACAGCACATTGGAGAACATTCTGCTCAAAGCAAGAGCATCAAAGAGTACAGAAACTCTGGAGTAATGATTGCTGTTTATGCTAATTCTGCATTTACAACATCAGTTGCAAAACATCCCAACACTACTTCAGGTGGAGAGCTACTGTATGTGTGTCCTTGAGCTTTTTGTTTTCTAAATGTTAGCTCCTCAGGTTAATAATTTAGGCTGTCTTTAAAGCAGATACTGAAAAATGGAAATCAAATACACTGGCTGTGAAATTAAAGAAATAGCACTGTGGTTAAGACGATAAATGAGGACTCAGCATATCTGGGTTCAATATTTAGCTCTTCTCACAGAAGCCCTGATTGACCCTGGGCAAACCAACAGAATTGTGAGAAAAGCATTTAACTGAGGCAAGACAAAACTGTCTTGTCTATTGAATAGCAAGTTGCCTGAGCAAAGAGGTTGTCTCTTATTACCCACAGGTGTGGCATCGATGTACCAGGGCATCAGTGAGGGCTTTTGGGTGCTGCTTTAGTACAGCTTTATAATGTAGGAAAGGTCAAGTGATATTTCAGGGCACAATAAATTTAACATTGCCGTGTCAAGACTGCCTGAAAGCTGTAGAAAGTTCACAGCCGTTCATTCATGTAGAAAGAAGTTGCTGAGGCACAGGGCTGACTGCAGTGCTTTGGCCACACCTTTCCTTTAACCAAACAGCTCCCCCATATAACATCAAAAATCCAATATGCTGATAGAGGCTAAAATAATGAAAAAAGTTGAATGCCTGAAGAACTGGAATCCTAGCACAACCTGGAAGGATTTCCAATAGCTAAGATCTCATTAAAAGATAGTGTTTGCATGTAAAGCCAGACAATAGTGAGATAGCCCTTGCAGGTTGTGACTGACAATGCACCTGCACTCTCCATCCACTAGAGACCTGCAGGTTTATGGTTCAGGGACCAAGGACATGACACTGCTTAATTTTAAGCCACAGAAATGCAGTATAACACTACAGTTTCCTTCCCTTGTTTTAATTCCAGTAGAGGTGACCTTATTCCAGCAGGATATCGACAACAAATGCGACTGCTTCAGATATTGTTATTGAAGTTAATTTATGGTGAAAAACTCCCTGTGTCCTTCTAGGCAGCAACAATTGTTGAATGTCAGCCTAGGTCTGTACTAAATACTGCAAAAGTCAGGAGTCTTGTAATGACAGTTTGACAGGTATAAGGTACATTTCATTATTCTCTCTTTTGTGTGATATGTCAAAAGAGAATAAAGACATCATTAAAAAATAGAAACCTTTATTCAGATTATCTACTACAGTTGCCTAATTTATGCAGAGAGTACTGTCTATACCTTAAGTCAGTCTGGCAATTCTAAATAGCAGACAGTGTGAAATCCTCATCTTTTGGTCTTAGACCTCCAAGTATTTCTGAGAGTTACTTTGGCACCATTATAAATGACCTGAATGAAATCTCAGGAGTTTTCTTTTCAAGGTGCCCAGAAATAGCATAATGCAAATCTCCAAAGCAATGGAAGTAAACAACCCTATTAACTCTAGAGCATGCTCTTCAGCTGATCAATAGACATTAAAACAATGTATATCACTTTCAGACTAAACAAAAATGCTTCAGAATTTTTCAGGAAAAGGAACCAGAGACACAGGGAAGGATATTCCCTATTGCAGCTGAGAGGTAGTTGTCACTATCAGACCTTTGACTATACTTAAAGAGACACAAGCCCCTCTTCCTTCATCTTCATGGCCCTCCCCAGCATTATTACTGAGACTACAAAAGAGAGAAAATTAATCACTAAATAGTTGACTTACAGGAAAACATGTAGAACACCATACTCCTAATTTCTAAAAGTGAAAAAAAAAATAAATCCATTAAATTCCAGACATGGTCTCCAGCATTCATGTTCACAACTTTTTCTGAATTTTCTCAATCACTACTAAGAACTGGATCATCTTATAAACAATTAGACCTTCAGTTTAACATAAATTTTCTTCTGCTTTTTACCTCCTTTTGATAAATGCCTGTGTTATTATTAATAAAAACCAAATAGGATCATCAAGAAGGCATTTGCACACCTTCTCACTAACCCTTCTGTAACTAACAGACAGTTGATGTATGAGGTACAGCCTGCCTAATTCAGTCTCCTCACTTTGCAATTATGTCATTATGCCTTTAAAGTAAAATGGGTCATTTTCTGCTATGGTCAGTAGAGAAAAACGGAGGGTGATCTTATCAGCAGCCCTAAGTTTCAATATTACTGCTTCTCCACGAAGTTAAATTTCTTGCCCCAAAGTATCTGGTCTGACTCTAACCCGTTAATAAAAGAATCCGTAAGGCAAGGATGCACATACATCACACCAATACAAAAAATAAGAGTAAAGTGTTTAGTTGACATCTTTTATCTTGCCAAAGCCAAGACTCATCTATTCCACCTCACTACTTCTACCTGACAAGAGACAAAGTTCCTCCCAGTTCAGTTTAGGTCCTGTATCATCATCGAAAATCCAAACCAAACAAAAATCCAGAACAGAAAACAAACAAAATCCAAAGCAAACAAGCCTTCCCCTTCCTTCTTTCAAAAAGACTCATCTGACCTTTATGTCCTCTGGATTACGAAGGAGTATACCACAATAAACATCCTAATCTTCCACTCTTACTCACATTAATCACTGCCTTTTCCCTGTATAATCTATAAATGTTAACGTTGAAAACTGATATGTACATATACAAATGCGTATACCTATGTATGTATGTACACATATACATAGATATGACTGCCTTGCATAGCCTTTTATTACCATGTGATATCATAATTTGTAAATGTGACAGCTTTCAGGAACATTACAAAATCTCTCTTCTACCAGCTGAGAAACTAAACCCGAAATCCCCTTAAAAATATTCTTCCCATGAAACAAAAGAACCAAAGAAAAACACTGAAACTGGAACGGAATGCATTTTATTAAGCCGTAAGATGCTCACAATGCAAGTTAAAAAACTATAGGACAATCCAATCTTGAGATACGTGATACTCTGTATAAAGCCTTTGGTTAGATTCAAAGCTCATCATTTTTCTCTTGTCATGCAATTTCATAGAATTTCGACAGACTACACAAAGTGTCTAGCAGTATGTGACCTTTAAATTAGAGTGACTGAGGCATTATAATTGCCTTACTATTTTCTTTCTGAGTCCCTTAGCTAAAATAGAATCAAAATTTTGTAATCTGTTTCAAATAGGCACACAATCTCCAATCTCTAGTATTCTCTAAATCTTCATTTTCACCAAAAGAAAGTAATGCAAAGGCCTTTAAATGGTAAAAATGCTAATGGTCTTTCAATCAAGACATCATTGAAAGCCCTTGAAATCACCACAGAAAGGGGATCAATGAAAGTCTGATAAAAGATCAATAGACATTAAAACAATGTATATCACTTTCAGACTAAACAAAAATGCTTCAGAATTTTTCAGGAAAAGGAACCAGAGACACAGGGAAGGATATTCCCTATTGCAGCTGAGAGGTAGTTGTCACTATCAGACCTTTGACTATACTTAAAGAGACACAAGCCCCTCTTCCTTCATCTTCATGGCCCTCCCCAGCATTATTACTGAGACTACAAAAGAGAGAAAATTAATCACTAAATAGTTGACTTACAGGAAAACATGTAGAACACCATACTCCTAATTTCTAAAAGTGAAAAAAAAAATAAATCCATTAAATTCCAGACATGGTCTCCAGCATTCATGTTCACAACTTTTTCTGAATTTTCTCAATCACTACTAAGAACTGGATCATCTTATAAACAATTAGACCTTCAGTTTAACATAAATTTTCTTCTGCTTTTTACCTCCTTTTGATAAATGCCTGTGTTATTATTAATAAAAACCAAATAGGATCATCAAGAAGGCATTTGCACACCTTCTCACTAACCCTTCTGTAACTAACAGACAGTTGATGTATGAGGTACAGCCTGCCTAATTCAGTCTCCTCACTTTGCAATTATGTCATTATGCCTTTAAAGTAAAATGGGTCATTTTCTGCTATGGTCAGTAGAGAAAAACGGAGGGTGATCTTATCAGCAGCCCTAAGTTTCAATATTACTGCTTCTCCACGAAGTTAAATTTCTTGCCCCAAAGTATCTGGTCTGACTCTAACCCGTTAATAAAAGAATCCGTAAGGCAAGGATGCACATACATCACACCAATACAAAAAATAAGAGTAAAGTGTTTAGTTGACATCTTTTATCTTGCCAAAGCCAAGACTCATCTATTCCACCTCACTACTTCTACCTGACAAGAGACAAAGTTCCTCCCAGTTCAGTTTAGGTCCTGTATCATCATCGAAAATCCAAACCAAACAAAAATCCAGAACAGAAAACAAACAAAATCCAAAGCAAACAAGCCTTCCCCTTCCTTCTTTCAAAAAGACTCATCTGACCTTTATGTCCTCTGGATTACGAAGGAGTATACCACAATAAACATCCTAATCTTCCACTCTTACTCACATTAATCACTGCCTTTTCCCTGTATAATCTATAAATGTTAACGTTGAAAACTGATATGTACATATACAAATGCGTATACCTATGTATGTATGTACACATATACATAGATATGACTGCCTTGCATAGCCTTTTATTACCATGTGATATCATAATTTGTAAATGTGACAGCTTTCAGGAACATTACAAAATCTCTCTTCTACCAGCTGAGAAACTAAACCCGAAATCCCCTTAAAAATATTCTTCCCATGAAACAAAAGAACCAAAGAAAAACACTGAAACTGGAACGGAATGCATTTTATTAAGCCGTAAGATGCTCACAATGCAAGTTAAAAAACTATAGGACAATCCAATCTTGAGATACGTGATACTCTGTATAAAGCCTTTGGTTAGATTCAAAGCTCATCATTTTTCTCTTGTCATGCAATTTCATAGAATTTCGACAGACTACACAAAGTGTCTAGCAGTATGTGACCTTTAAATTAGAGTGACTGAGGCATTATAATTGCCTTACTATTTTCTTTCTGAGTCCCTTAGCTAAAATAGAATCAAAATTTTGTAATCTGTTTCAAATAGGCACACAATCTCCAATCTCTAGTATTCTCTAAATCTTCATTTTCACCAAAAGAAAGTAATGCAAAGGCCTTTAAATGGTAAAAATGCTAATGGTCTTTCAATCAAGACATCATTGAAAGCCCTTGAAATCACCACAGAAAGGGGATCAATGAAAGTCTGATAAAATTCTTCAGCCAACCTTCCAGCCGCAGAGGATGTTCCCTTTCTCACTGATAGAAAAACTATACAAACATCTATCTTTTCTGCACATCTCTAAAATAAATCCTCTTATACATTTGCCAAAGTTTGAAAAACCTGCAGTTCTTCTAAAAAACTGCTGCTGAACAGGGAGAGTTATTTATTCCTGGAAAAGCAACATTGTGAGCAACCTTCAATGTGCCATCAAGGTCTCTACCGGCCCTACTATGGCCCCAACTATGGTGGTATAGTCCTACTGTGTCCCTCTACATTGTCCTTGCTTTATATCCCTTAAATTTAAAAGAAGAAGGAAAAAAAAAAAAAAAAAAAAGGTAAATTGTGCCCAGCCTCTTACCATCAAAGGCCTTACAAATCTAGTTTTAGCATTAATTTGCTTTTAAATTTCCCCTGAATTCAACATGTTCTGCATCTCTCAGACACCTATGGAGATTACTGAAATAACTAAATAATATATACACTTCCCAAAAGGAATGTGGAGAGGCCACCAGGCTCTCCTTAGTCCTTTTCTGCTTTCCAGCTGGGAAGCATAAATTCCTAATCTATTTCTTCTTCCATGCAGCAGTCTTTCAGCTTTCTAACTGGAATTATATCACTGAGAAAGCATCTAAAGAACTGTTTATCCAGCCTATGGGCTTCTGTCAGACTGAGCAAGTTTGACAGAGGACATACAGTCTTTGGAGAAATTTTCCCAATTTTTACCCAATTTTTACCCAGCTTTCCTGTATAAAAGTCAGAGTTTTAACTGTTCAACTAGGTTTTCCCAAAACATTTTACTACATTTTGCCAGTTGATAAATTCCACATCCCTAAAAGTAAGGAGTTTCTCTACTGGTAAATACATCTTAGAAATTGTAATTTCAATCAAAATACTCATAATTTATTAATAGAAAAGAGCATACCGTTAGGAGCCCTTGATTTTCCTGTTCATATTCACAGAAGATTTCTGATGCCATGTTACTCTATAAATATAATTGAGTGCTTTAGTCCAAGGTTTTACTCCTGTTTAAAGCTCCAAAATAACTAACTGAAGACTAATATATGTCTATGTTAATAAGCTCCCTGAATTACTTTCTTTGTATTGCAACCCTTTATCTTTTTGATCACTCCATTACTCTCTCCAAACAGAGCTGATCAAAGAATTCTATCAGGTGACATTTTATTGGAAAATGAGTTTAATGCGCACAGAGTATTTAATAAAAAATAATTTTTTGTTCAAGATTTAGTTCAATTCCAGGCAGAATCTGAAGGGACAAATAAACTCACAAAGCATTAAAAGCATGTCCACCTTAAACATGAAGAACTCAGGAATAAGGTTGCTCCCATTCTGAAACCAGAAGGTTTATCCCAAAACTGTTTAATAACAGACATGCCTACAACTTGAGAAGTTTGCTGTGGGACATAAGTTTAGAATAACATACATTTTTCAAAATGCAAATGCCGGATCCAACACTTGTTCTTATTGAAACTCATACAATTGGCCTTGACCCACTAATCCAGCCTGTCCAGGTCCCCCTGCAGAGCCTTCCTACCTGCGAGCTAATACACTCCCACCTAGTTTGGTGTCATCCACAAGCATAAAAAAAAAATAATCTAATTTTCTATGAACCAGAAAGTTAGCCTGCTTAGGCAACTGGACCCTAAGATAAGACTCGGGAAATTTAATCTCAGGTTGCTCATCTCTGGTATCACTGTGCTCTCTATATTCTAACATAGGTGCATACCATTCACACACATGTAGATCTCTCTTTCTGGTCCCCAGTGTCCAAGACAGTGAGATAGCCTATTGTTGCAAGAACTGCAAAAACTTTATGCAGTCTGAACGGCTGCAGATCACCTTAAACAGATTTCCCTATTTTAAAAACCCATACTTTATTTTTTATATTTCTTCTACTACACAACTCAAAGCTTGGCCTTGCCAGAGATTCTGCTGTAACCTCTTTGTTAGATTGATGTTTAAGATTTCCACGATTAGTTGTAGCAAACACTTCTTCCCTGTTTCTCTTCATCCTCTTTCCTTCTCTTTTATAATATACCATACTTTCTTCTGCTCATTTTCAATGCTCATGTCACAGTCCTGGAACATCCTGGCCCCCTATCTTTCCAATCTTCCTAACATGCTCAAAATTCATTATCATTAAAGGATGAGCTATCTCCTTCCCAGAAAGGTGAAATGGACTTGCCCAAATGCTGGTACTATTCAGGATATCCTCATATCATCCAGCCATTTTCCCCAGCAAAGGAGGCAGAACTTTGTGAATGGAAACCCAGCTTTTTTCAGTATGCCATGTCCAAAACACTGCCTATGAACTGATCACTTTCCACAGTTACAAACCTGGAAAATGCAAATAGTAAGCGGGGATATACAGTTGTATTATTAATCTAGAAAGTTCAGAGGTGCTTTTTTACATCACCTTGAACTTTACACCTTGAAATTTACACAAAAATATTACTAGAAGGTTGGTATCAAAAAATCTTGCTGGAGTCAATACAAACAACATCCATTCCTCTCCCCTCATCCACTTTCAAAAACCCTTGTTGACTATGCCAAATCACTTTCTTGCTGTTCATGTGTTTGGGAATTGTTTCCAGATTAGTTGTTCCTTCCATTTCACAAGGGTGGGACTGACCAGCCTGTAGTTCCTTGCATCCTCCTTTATGCCCTTCCTAAAAGTGGAGTGACATTTACTTTCTTCTAATCATCAGGGACCTCTTCTGATCACCATGAGCTTCCAGCGATAAGCAATAGTGGCATTTGAAAGACACTGGCCAGGTCCCTCAGCACTTGTGGGTGCGGGCAATTCTCCAATGGACTTGAACATGTTCAGTTTGTTCAAGCAGTCCCTAAACTGCACTGAGGATAAGCTTTCATTGCCTCAGACTTTGCCACCATCCTTAGGGACCTAGGATTGCTGGAGGCAAATCTTCCACTGCGAAGACTGAAGAAGAGAAAGGATTGAGTACTTTGGCCTTTCCATGTATTTTTGTCCTCAGGTCCGTTTCATCATTCAGAGGTGGGCCTACATTCACCTTGGTCTTCTTCTTATTATTTTTTTATTTTATTTTATTTATTTTATTTTTCTCCACTGTTGTACCTTTAGAAGCCCTTCTTTGTTGTTCACATTCTCCGTAAAAGTGAGATTATGTCAGTTTCACTACAATACTTTAGTGGTAAATGTTCCATTAGGAAAGCTGGCTGCAAATATATTAGTAATTGTATGCTGCCAGCAACCTCTGGCCTTAAGGCCAGTTATCATTGTTTCTCTTCATCTGTACCATTAAGCTCTCTTAGTCTTCAAAAAAAGTGACCATATGTACATTGTCTATTCCAAGTAAACTATTTGGATAGCTCCAAAAATAAGCCTAGGAATTGTTCTTGATGGCACTAATAAGACAAAGCAAAAGAGTTGGCAGAGAATTTTCTAAAAATGCAATAGTGTATCTCAAAGGCTTCCAGTGCCTGGTAATGTTTCCTGGCTTAATATAGTCTGTGGATTAAGCATAGCTTCTGTGACTCAATGTGACAGAACATGTATTTGAATGTATTATGATGCATCATCAAAGTTATATTCATGCGATTAGACCAAGTTCACATGCAGATGCAAGAGTACTAAGCATTTTATTTAAAATTAGGTGGAATATGCATATATTCCTCTGACTACAGTTTACAGTTGGCACATGTTTTTTAGTCTGTAGGGTCTATTTCAAGTCTTTTTGAACCTACTGGTAGACTCTGTAAAAATCCGTTAACCCTAATGGAAAAAGACATGTTTACAAGTAAAATAAGATGTCTATCAAAATTACACACCTCTCCTAAGGGTGGGGCAAAGTTTCTTACCCTGGAACACATATTGCCATGTTACTTGAGTTACCGCTGGTTTTGGCCTTCCATGCCTGTCCTGCTCTTAGGTTTGTCCTAAGCTGTGTAAGATGGTCAAGCTTTCTAGAGAAACCAGAAGAATGAGACACCTTCTTGCCCTTTTTACAACCAGGTTAAGTGCTGAAATAAAAGAGGTGCTTGTCACTAACTGACTATTTTAATAGGTTCATACAAACTCATGGCATTCAATGCTATGGCACAAGAATAAAAATATAAAAACAAGTGTGCACATGCACAAATACAAAAATCCCAAGTCTTCTTAGGTTACGAATCCTTCAAATGAAAACTGGAAGGGTCAAACTAACTGTTACTGCATGCCCTGCATGCCCCCACTGAAAACTGAATGGTACACAGAGTGAAAACCAGTGCTGAGATGTGCCTGGCATATCTTCAGAGGTACACATTACATCTGCCCAGAGGTCAACCAATGATCTTCACAATTTCAACTGTGTTTCAGCTGCATCTCCTCAGCTTTGCAAACAATGACACAAGAGATGCTAACTCTGTGAGGTTCTTAAGAGTGCATCAGAGAATTCAGTGGGCAATCTCCAGCACGCAACCCAGCTGCTCAAGCTGGTAATAGCACGCAGCTCCTTTCCTGTGAAAGGCAGGAAAACACACTGCTGACCACTGTTTACCTCCTGCACCTATGTATATTCTGGCAGGTGATTACATTTTCTTAAAGAGACCTATTTATTTATGCAAACAGGACATGATAATTCTCTGTTGTTTGGGGTTTTTTTTTCAAATATATTTCAGAACATTTTACAAATACTAATATTAGATATTAGTATCTTAATATTGTAAACTTCTACAAAAAACTAATCATGAAAATTAAAATATGATGAGTTATATTAGCAGAGAGTTAAGGTTGGTTAGTTTAGAATTAGTAGAAATAGGCATTAGGAAATTTGATTCTATACACTTCCTTGCCCAGAAGCAACAGAACTTTTTATTGGTTTATGTCACACACTTATTTCCAATGTCTTTCAAGACTGTATTAAAGGTCATTTCTGCATATAAAGCTATTGCTGAAGATAAAAGAGAGAGGAGTTATATTTTTTTTAACTGATTAACAGGCCTTACTTAGGAAAAAAACAGATCAAGAATGATACCTTTGTCACTACTCCATGCACGCAAGATGATTCAAACTATCTTTGTAGTCAAGTGTTTCCTAGCTGCGACTCTATGACTCAGCAGTGACAGCATTCCTTCCTCATTTGCAGTTGTATAATAAAACCCTATTCCTTTCATTAAAGGTGTAGAAATAAAATTGGAACAATTTCTGTCATTTAGTTATTGAAGATATACATGGAATATCTATTGGCAGAGAAGGTAACATCCTCTCCATGGATTAGCAATTTGAGGAAGTGATCTGTTTTCAAGAACTAAGTAGCCATAAATCCCCTTTATCTTTAACCCCTTGTTAGAGATCTCAAAGATATAATCTTTCCTTCAACTTCTTCTGAGACTAAATATATTCTTTTCTCTTGACTGGCCAAATGGGTAACAGCTAACACAATGAAGCACTTTCTGATATTTATTTTTGGTGTAAGCCCCAACCACATCTCAGTCCCATAAAAAAGAGTGACACCCCTTTAGCTACCACTACCACACAATACTTCTAATAACCCCACAGAAAACAACCAACCAACCAACCAAAAACCAAAACCCAAAAAACACACACAAAAAAACCCCACAATGAACAAACAAACAATAAAAAAAAACCACAACAACAACAAAACAAACAAAAAACCAAGCCACAAACAAAAACAAACAAACAAAAAACCCAGAGTGGATCTTGGTACACTCCAACAATTAAGTGCAGAGGCAGGCAGTTAATGTCCTGGAATGTGTTGCTGCAGGGAAGTTCAGCATGGTAAGAAAGCTTACTTGTTTTCCACTTGCAGACTCTTACTTGATGTCTGTATCATAACAAATTACAGAAAATTATAAATGTCCTGGTTGATTACATGAATTAGCTACAAGTAGATGTACTTGACTGAGTAGCTGGAACAGCAGCATGAAGGCAAAGTCAGTTGTGACTCAGTTCAGCTGTCTTTGTTAGAAAAGAACTGGTTTTCTAAAATTCCCTTCTTTAAAGAATCATAACATCACATGACATACTTAGCAATTTAATATGTGAGAAAAGCGTATTTAGATCAAAATAAGAATGTGCTCTTTTGGCGGTTGAATTCAAGATTCTTGTTACCCAAAGGTCTGAAACAATCTAAAAAGCCACAATGTCCTCCACAGATTACAAATCATCATCAGTTAGAGAAGTTTTATCAGCAGTGTTTTGCTCTGTAACTGAAGAAGCAATGAGTCTGTCCTCTCAAATTAGCTTGTTGTCTACGGGAGTTTGCTAGACCTACAGTCATAGGAGTTACATGCAGAATCCTCAGAATTTGGAAGTTCTACCCTCTACTAATGCATAATTATGGACTGAGGCATTTGGGAAGGAAAGCTACTAAAAAAATCTTGTTAGAAAATATTATGCAGACCCTTACAAAATACTTATTATAATGTCTATGGGAAGTTCTGTGTTCAGTGTAATGAAGCTATATAAAATAATTAGCAAAATGAGCATGTGGTTTGTCCTACTACAATACCCATTTTTCCTTTTTGGTGTGTAAGTATAATAGTTTCCAAAATACCTTGTCTGAAGGTAGTCTGAAATTTGCTAGTTTCTTCTTAAAAACATTGTACAGACCTTTAAGAAGCAGCACATAACAGATATTCATTCCATCTTGACTAGCTGTACTTGCATTTTACATGGGTGCACAAGGACTCCAGCCCCAGGAAAAGTCCTGCCACGCTAACACATACAAATGCTCTGCTGTCATATGGCAATTCCCCCATCACAGGTCGAAAACACATGCACTGTCAAATGTTAGGCCAAAGGGGAATGAAGGCTACAAGGACACTGATGTGCCTTCCTGTCCCACCCCATCTGCTGTGATTCCCTTGTAAGATTAAAGGATTTAGCTTGGATTATGTATAATTGCTTTGACAGGATAACAGTCATGCTTGTGGTAAAGAGGGAGAAGATTCCATCAACATGTATACACAAGCCTGAGTGGCTCTAAGTTTTCAGGAAAAGTGTAAGATATATGAATGTGAGATATTCTGTCATTGGTACAGGTGTGTTTTTTGGGCAATCCAACATTACTTGAAGACAAAGGCATCTCTGTACCAACATATGGAAACAATATGCACAGTACAAAAATTTATATTTCCCTTTACTATATAAAATATATCACTCAATTCTATTCTATTCTAGAATTCTGCACTTAAATAAATAAATAAAAATACTGTCATTGATAAAAAATATTTGCATGGGGAATCTTCATTTATCAGCATCGACTCTGCAAGATATTTCTGTCAATGGACCAATTGAAATTACAGGAGGGCACTCACAATTCTCTTTCATTTATACGCAATTACTGCACTGTGTTTCTTTAAAGGGCAAAATAGGAGTACTTCCTTAGCAAATCTCCAAACTCTCAAATGCTTTTTTAAGACACACTTGTGAACATTCAGACAACAGGATTTACTAGAGATGTCACATTAAAGCAAGACATCAGACAAGGTCAGTTGTAGCACCTGGCTGCTTCCAGTGTAGTCTTGGTAACTTTATACTTGCAACTCCAAATAATACAGCAATTACCAGCTGCTTTGTGTGTCGCTGTTGCAAAGACTCTTGTTAACCACAGGCCTTGGGAATCATCTTGATGAAACCTCACGCTTTCGCTTTACAAATTAATTATGGCTAGAAATATTGTTAGGGATCTTTATAAAAACTATTTACATGTTCAGCCTCCGTATGACCTGAGAGATAAGAAAACCAATCTAAGAGCTATGGATTTTTTGTTTGCTGTGATTTTAAACCATACCACACTTACAGCTAGCCCTCTTTGAATGTTTACAAACATTGTAGTAGTTTATGGTTTCCAGCATTATCTTTCTTCTTGTGTTCTTCATAGAGATCCAGATTTCCACCTGATCAAATATTCAGCTCAGGCAAAAAAACATAAGTCGGGGGAAGCCAGTGGATTTGGTTTTAATTTGATTTAAACCAGCTGAGAGTATAGGTCTTAGTTGTACTTTGAAAGTCTTAAGGAAGTCATTGATGTAGCTTGATATACTCTCCACAGTATGGTTTATCTGTTACTACATGAATGTCATTTTCTCTGTGTTGCTACCAGAATACCCTACACTCCCCAAAAAAATAACTCTAAACCCCCTGTCTTTTCAGTCTAAGGGCTACTTCCTCATTTCATTGTAATTCGCACGCACTTATTTAAGACCCTGTAGAAAACTGTACCGTGTGTATACTCCTAACATTTAATCAGCCTGAACTATATATCCATTTTTCCCCCAGTGTGTAATAGTACTGGAAAGATTAAATATTGATTTTCCCATATTACTTTAAATCATTTAGCGAAAAAATACATTCTTTTGAAATTATTACTTTTGATACAGTGCAGTAGATTTTATTCAGATTTATTTTTGCACCCTGTTTTACAATATGAAAATACTATGGACAATGAACAGTACAGCTTCATATAGCCTTTGCAATACTCTGGTGAATAGGTAGTTAGAACATTCAGAAATTATCTGCTAATAAAATTGCATGACTTTCAATCATGAAATTATGTAGTTTTTGAGGTTTTTTGATTGGTTTTTACTGAAAGTTAAAAAATACTGCAGTTAGAGATATGGAGCCTGAATACCTTTATGTACTAATTGAATCTGTATGATGTAGGTTACTCAGTGTCATCCCACAGTGTTTCTCACATCCTAGCGTGTTTCACCTTTATTCAAAGAGTATGCCTTGGGATAAAAGGCTGCTCTACTCTGCAGACCACCTCCTCCATTTACCAGACAGGTTTTGGCTGATGCTGGCAACAAAGATGTTCATTAATGTCATTTATTGAGGAAAATGTATAATGCAGTCAGTCCTGCTTTGTAAAGAGACCATCAAGGACTGAACAATCATATCAGATGGAAACAATTTTCAGTTGCTTTTGTCTTGGGGTTATATTGGAAAGGGTGACCTTGAGGTGAAGAACTCCTGATCCTATTACCAAGCACTCAGCAACACAGTCTTCTGTTCCACACTCTGGAAAAATATTGCCTATAGTGCACTGAGCATTTACATTCCCTAGGATATGTTTTCTCAATATTTGGTAACTAGGGTTACTGAAATAAAGAAAAATCTAAACCAAAGCACTGTCACTCCTGTTCTATGAAGTAAACCACAGCAAGTATTCAGATATACACATCTTAAATCACAAGATAGAACCTCAAATAACAAAACCCATCCTCAAAATCCCTCTAAATTCCTATCATAAACCTATTTTCCTCTTAAGAAGTTATAATGACTGTAAGAGGTCCAGAAACAGAAGTAATTTCCATAAGCAAGGTGTATGTTCTATAAATTCATGCTGGTCAAGCCCTCTAAGATATATCCATCACATTTATTTAATGTTGGGTTTTTTCATCTTCTTTCTTCCAATATTTTATAGCAGCTCTAAATTACACTGCAAAAAATTAAGGGTGAGGTAATGGTGTGTGCTTAAAGTGCCACAAAGAAGGGAGAGTTTGTTAATTTGTAAGATATGGCTGTTCCAAAGCCTCTAGCTTTGAGAAAAAGTGTAACTATAAGGGAAATTTTGATGGGGGAACTTTTCAGTTATCTGGTTCATTTGGTGCACAGAGGCACAAACACATTTTTTTAATACACAGTATTTTTGCCATGGCTTCCCAAGTGCTTGCTGCTACAGCTTCTGCTCTTGCATAGGACAATTAAATACTCAATGCACTAGAAAGTTTGAGGAAGTTTTCCTGTGTATTCATTGAATGGTTCCCTCACAGAGGAGAAATTCCAGACTTGAAATGTTTAATAAGTACATTTAAACAGTCTTGATTTGTGCTTAAACAAGATGCTATATAAAAATTAGCATCTAATTAAACAATATTTAAGTATTCATTAGACAGTATAGCTTTATCTCTCCCTTTCCTGCTGTTTTTTACATTAGTCAATAACAACCTCAAGTCAACATTTTTACTATATACAAATGTACTTTCAAACATTTTATTTCTGGAACTTTACATTAGTGCATTCCATTGTAAGGAAAGGTTTCATTCTTTGTTTTCTTCTGGAAAGGAGTCATTCTGGTTTTACATTAATTTTCAAATATATTATTTACAAGCATGTGTTTACTCACTTGCTCTCAGATTCTTTCACTGTACTTTATGTACCTATCTTAAGTGCTAAATAAGTAAAATAATCACTCCAGAGTCTTGCCACAGTCATTGCAGCAAAATATTCTTCATTCAGAGAAGGTGTCACTCTATTTCTATTAACTGCAAGGAAAATGTGGGTAATTGTTCTCGGCAGTTCTCAATTCTTGATCCAGGTCAGATGTCTAAAGTTAAGAAAGGTCTACATATGGCCTCAAGAGTTAACTAAAATAGTGTTCACACTGGACTGGGCAGATACAGGAAAAGAGCCATGTTACTAATTAGTGGAATGTCTGTGATCGTTGCTGAACGGGTCTTGGTCAGTCTAACAGAATCACTTTGGAAGTGAAGAATGGGAATACCTATAAAGCAGTTAATCTCTTCCATTTCCACATACACTGACAACTGCCTTAAAAAAAAGTCTCCAGGGTCAAGGCAGAAAAAGGAAATGAAGTTGCCAAGAAATGTTTGGAACTGGAAGGGGGAGGAGAGTTGGATTATTTTTTTTTTTCATATTTAAAGAAAAATAACTTGTTTTTATTCCAATTTACCTTGCTCCCCCCACACCCTCACTCCCCAGCCAGCAGCACAGCTGTCCATGGAAACAATTCAGAGATGAAACAGGAAAAAAGATATGTTTATAACTTTACACAGGCTGAATAATCCAACAAATATTTCTTATCACATGTTTTGCTTTAGAATTTTTTTCATTAGAATGGTTACAAATAATGAAGAGCAAAAGCATGTAATTAGTTGATGGACAGAAAAGAAGAAACCTTTCATATAAACCTTTCATATAAAATATTTCCTTCTAAAAGTCCTGATTCAAAACCACATACACTTTTCTTCAAAGTCACCACTTTCTTTTGGTCGCCTGTGTGAAAACTTTACAACACAAACCACTTCTATTTCAAATCAACTTTGACCAACTGTAATAGTTTAAAATCACATTACATATCCACGTAGTTAAAAGTGTTGCAACAATTTTAAGACAATCTGCTACGTTCAGATTGTTTTTCAAAATGAGTGAACCTGAATGAGAGTTACTTTTTGTTTTTTTGTTTGTTTGTTTTCCCCCAGTTAGTAGTTCACTTAAGAAAATATAGTTTACAACAAAAATGAAAAATTCAGGGCAAAGGTAACCCTAAGTCAAGGGTTCGAGTTCACCTAAAATACTTCACACTATAGGGAAGAAAAAAAAAGAAAAAAGATGATGCTATTTATTAAATATTCAGATTTGAAGTTCAGCTATGGAAACACCCTTAAATATCATTCATTGAGTTATAGAAGTGGCCAAATAATATTTGCACTCATCACTCTTTCACTGCCACCTGCTTTCACTGCAGGTGAGACTGCAATGAACAGCTTGGGGTACTCTGCAGAAGAGAAGCCAACCATTCAGCATCCAGTATCCTTGCTTAACAGTTGGAGCTTCAAAATATTTATGTCCACACTTCCATGGATTACACCTCTGTGAGGGCAAATTTGAGTTAGGATTGTTAAAAAAATAAAAAACTAATTATTTGAGATGTAAGTGCAACTCCTGAGCACTGTTGTTGCTCCCAGACCCTTAGAAATGTAAATGCCCTGGAAACTTCTCTGAAGCCACATTCTCCATAAACACTGTGTGTACTCTTAACCTGTGTACACACTACCGTTCATGTGGTTTAATGTAATAGTTAAATACATTTCTTAGGTGGAATTGTTAATAATAACTAGGGAATTTTTTTTTCTCCAGAACAAAAAGATAAACTTTTACCAGTTTTTCAGGTCTTTTTAAGGCTCATTGAGCCTCGAAGAAAAAAAAACAAACAACACACAAACTATGGGTCAGAAAGACATCTGTTGTTACAGTTAACCCAGGAAACTGCAGGCTACATATTTTTCCTGTGATCTGTTAAAAAAAAACAGAGCTAGGGTTAGCCAGACAAGACAGAAAATTCTGCAGCAATGCCAACAGCAATGTCTTCATACTCTGATACTCATTCTGCCAGGTTTCATAGGAGCTAATAAAACCACATATCTTCAGGATTCAATTTGCAAATGGTGTTAGATTCAGCAATGACATTTTTCATCTTGATTTTTCTTTTGTCTGTCCTTTCATATGCCATTCTTCTTTCATTTTCAAGCACATGCTCTCTAAGTTAGCTTCTATTTCATGGACATGAGTACATGAACTCCAAAATGCATCCCTTTTAGGTGCTGTCTTGCAGCAGCATTTACATAGCAGCAATCAAGTAAGAAAAAAGTCCTTAAAGAACATAGCCTATCCACAGCAGAAGTCATCTGTGTCCAGGTTGACAGATACATCAACGTCAGCACTTTCAGACATTAGTATTTACAAGTAAATCCTGGACTTCCTACTGAGATTAAGCCTAAAATAAAGTGAAAACGAGATTTTACAAGAAGCTGCTAAGTAAACTACTCACTCCAAAGAGACAGAAATACAGAGAAGCCTAAAAGGGACAGAAAGGCAAAGGAAGGAACTTCTTTTTTTTTTTCAAAATAAAAACAAACCAACAAACC
Source organism: Chaetura pelagica (assembly GCF_000747805.2). Taxonomy (NCBI): domain Eukaryota; kingdom Metazoa; phylum Chordata; class Aves; order Apodiformes; family Apodidae; genus Chaetura; species Chaetura pelagica. The sequence continues at coordinate 9,330,094 of NW_009953295.1, forward strand.
AAACCAAAAACAAAGCAAGCAAACAGAAAGCAAACAGCAAAACAAAAACAAACAAGAAACTACCACAAAAATAAAATAAATAATAATAAATAAATAAATAAATAAACAACAAAAAAACCACCAAAAAAACCCACCAAAACCTGTAGGATGCCCCAAACTCACAACTGCAATGAGCTTTCAAGGCTGCATGAGCAACGGGAGGACATGTAAGTGTGCACCTTTATGCTTGATTATGGCCAGAGATTCCCATTGTAGAGTGAGCATTTTACTCCAAGTCATGCAAGGCTGCCTGTGGTACGCTGAGTGCAGTACTTGACATGAATTTCATTGAAAGCAAGCTCACAGGAACACCCAACAAATGAGTGCCAAGAGAAGGTTAAAATAAAAACTTCCATATAGTTTTAAGTCTAGAGAGTTACTCCTGGTAGAAAGGGGTGATATCTTTTATTAAACCAGCAGGTATGGTTGAAAAAGCAGGCAGATTTCAGTCTCAGAGTCCCTTCATCGTGCCCTTACTGGTTCTCCTATAACTCAGACATTTTTATCATCCACTCACATGAAAACTGTTGAAAAGGACCTTCTTGAATGTCAATGAAGCATTATTTTCCTATTCACCACACTTGGCCTTGTGTTTTTAACCTTGAGTGAATGGAAATTATAAAGTAGACTACCACAAAGGGTATAATAAAAATACGCTATAAATGAATCAAACCTTTGAAAAACAAAATACTTCAGTTCTGCTTTTGGATGGTATTGGAGTTGCACTTGAAACATGATGACCCAAAGCACACTGATTAATAACTTTTTTAAAAAATGATAAATTTTCACAAACATATGTGAGAAATGCATAGATGAATTGGAGAATAAAACTAGGGCAGAAAAATGACCTAATCATTTTAATAGGTTTTCCCCAGGATTTATTATAAGGCTTGGCAGCTTGTGCTGACAAAAACTTGGAATACCTACTCATAAATATATTCACACATCTATCCCTACTCCAATCAGTATTCAGTACTGCCTGGGAAATAACTTGCTTGAGTTCACATTTTAATCTTAGTTTAAAAATTTTAAAAAAGCAAAACAGCTGTAACTCAATCCAGAAATGGTCCCTCTCAGATGTGACCATTTCAACAAGAGCTGACATATGACAAAGTCAGTTGCATTTGAAGAAATACCCAAGATTCATGGTTTTCTCCACATCCAGGAATTTTAAGGAAAGTTAATAGAAAATCCGCGGATCTTTCTCATTAACAAAAAACAATAAAACAATGTTAACTTTAAGTTTATAAGGTTTCAAGAGGCTCTTGATGATTGTTAAGGGGAAAATTAATAGATTTTGTTTGTTTTTCAAAAAAGACAAGTCACAGAATTTCAAGTAAAGACAGAAAGTTATTCTGAGACAGCTGTCAAGGGAACACCTAAATAAGCACACTAACCATAGATAGTAGACATCAATTCAGACAGACTTGGTCAGGTAGCATAGCTGAGGTTGATGGCGGATTTAGGCACATAAATAAGAAGGGCAGTAAGTGAAATCCAGGAAGTACATTTTATGGTGTTCAATTTAGAAAACATTTGGAATGGCTTCCATGTGAGGGAGTGAAGATGCTGCCAACTGAGCAGGAGGAGGGAAGTCTGTGATTCAATGCAGAAACACGTTAATGATGCTCAAGTTTGGTCCAAGTCGTTTGGTACGTTGTGTAGATATGACACATGACATGTCTGCATGACACTGCTCCGTGACATGTAGAAATAATACCTAAGGCTGCAGAAGCACTGGTGTGCTTTATACACTCTGCCCATATCTTATTAGCCTTTTAGTTATCACAGTACTAGCACAGCTCTGCTGCTTCTTCACCCAAAAAGAACTTGAGAATGTCTGTATATTACTTTTTATGAGAAGAGCCTAACAGACACAAGATAAGCAAAAGATAGTTTAAACCAGAGTATTACTAAAAAGTCAGTAATCTGAGAGTTCTGCTTTTCAGGACATGGCTTGTACGTGTGGAAGATGAAGGTAAGTACCCTCATCACAGAAAAGACATGGAGCTGTTGGAGAGGGTCCAGGGAAGGGCCACAAAGATGATCAAAGGGCTGGAGCACCTCTTCTCTGAAGACAGGCTTAGACAGTTGGGGCTGTTCAGGCTGGAGAAGAGAAGGCTCTGGGGAGACCTTATAGTAGCCTTCCGGTATCTGGAGGGACCTACCGAAAAGATGGGAAGAGACTTTTCACCAGAGAGGGTGAATCATTCAGAATGTTAGGACAACACTTTTTCTTGTCCAGGTGGTAAGCCCAGCCCTGTCTGAGATGACAGTCAGCAGTGCAGACTTAAAAGAGCATTTCAGTCCTTCCTTCTGTTCATCCAGATCAGCACAAAGTGATTCTTCTCTCCTAACTTTTAAAAAAAAAGTTTTCACTTTTACATAGAACATGAGGGGCATCTTATGACAATTATGCATCTGAAAAATGTAAGGAATTCAGGTCTATCTTCATCTATATGTCTAGAAATCACTGCAACAACCTCAGAAGTAATCTTGCCTTACATTTATGCCATAATGGAGACAAAAATAACTTTCATGTAACATGGTTTGAAAGTCATTCAAAGAGATATTTAGAATTATCATCCAACTTCATCTCTGCTTTCAAAGATCTTTCTCTTTAGCCTACTGATAATAAATGTCATGTATCTTTAGCACTCATGTCAGAAAGAAAAAGCATCTCTGCAGCAGACTTAACATTCTTTCATCCCTTAAAAATGTCAGACAACCACAGCAGGAGATTACAGTATCAACTACTGAGACGCTAATCCATCTAACATTGAAAAAACTTCTTTTAACACCTGAGCAACCACTTCTTGCAAAGAGCAAATCCATCGATAGAGAACTTTTTATAATGGTAATAACCATGTGTTACTGCTACCCACAGTGTGCCAGGTACAGATTTTTCAGCATTTATTTGTTGTTATAGATAATACTGTTCAACACCTGCTGGAAAGGTTAAGATTTCAATGGTAAGCAGTGTGCCTACAAAGTGGCACCCACTGCCATGTCAATCACTTACGCACAGAAATCTGTCATGGATCATTCATATAGGATTAAAATTCTGAAAGATATTTTTAGAAAAGGGCTGAAAGAAATAAAAGGTGTTGCTTAGCTGTTGTTTCATTCTAACTGTGAGTCCATTATTACCTTGGAAGGAACACTGATAGACTCACCAGGAACAGGACAAAGGATCAGGTTGTATCTGTTAGTCCTTCCTGCCTTGTCTTAGGTAGGAAAGCAGTCCTCAAAAAGCATTGAGGCTAAATATGGAAAGCTATTCCTGAAATATCCATTTGAACATTGAAATATTTTCATACTAATGAATCCACTCTGATACAAGCTAAAACAAGATAATGACATTTTAAATTTATTGTGTTAAATGGTAGGCTAGTGAAAGCCTTCAGTGATACTCCTGGTGTCTGAGCACTGAAAAGCCTAATGGTTAAGATTATTTACTGGTGATTTGCCTCTGCAGTGGTCCTGCAATCAGCTATCACTACCTCTATCAGCTGGTCAGGAGGCAGCATACTCTTATATGCTTTGATAAAGGTTATATCATATTCTTCCACCATTCCATATTTCATTATTGTTTTGTTTCCTGTCTTCAAGGCCCAGTAGCATCTATGATAAGTTATGATCTCCGTGGGACTAGATCACCTCACTCTAAAGTGCAGGTATACAGCCTTAGACCAGTCAGAGAATGCAACATCCCACATATTTGCCGTGACTGCAAAAGGCTCAGCCCCTGCAGCTCTTCCCTTTTGGAGTTCAGATCAGCATGCGCATTCACTGACCCAAATGTATGTAATGTGTCTTGGTTGAAACAAAGCAACCTTTAATCTCAACTAAAAAAAACTAAAACAACAAAAAACAAAACAAACAAAATACCAAAACAAACTAAAAAACACCAAAAAACCACAAAAAAACCCCAAAACAAACCAAAAAAACCCCAACAAAACAAACTAAAAAAACTACAACAGAACCCAGGCACGGCTGCTAATGCAATGAGGAACCTGCATGTACACTTGTCTCTCCTAAAACCAAGAACAGTGTCTTTCCGTATAATCCCATGGCTACAGTCAGTGTGGGCAAAGCCACCCTCTTTCTCCCTATTTCCCAAGAATAATTTTTTTACTCACCCCTAAGTTCATGAGCCTGTCATGTCTTCTCAATTTCCTAAACATTTTTTTATCCACAACATTCCCTGAGAGTCTGTCTGCAAGCAAGACTGGAGACTTTGCTTCACCAAGGCAAAATTTTCAAGTGATTTGGTTTAGAGTGTCTTCATGAAGAATAACCTGAACTTACCTGCACCTGGCAGGCTGCATGTTTTTTGCACTTCTCAAAATTAGTCCCTTGTAGCCACAGAGCAAACGACATAATAACAAATAGATAGCAATCACATAACATAATGTAGCCATCATCCACATCTTCTCACTCAGCCAAAAAATGGAGACAGTGCCTGATGCTCAAAGTCTGGCTATGGATGCAGCCTTCTGTCTGCCAGTAAGCAAGATTGCTACAATAATGTGCAGCAGAGGGCAGAGCAGTAATGACACCGAGTTAGATAAGTATTGCTCTGCCTCGAAAACTTTCAGTGTTCATAATGATTTTACCGTATCAGCAAATGAGTTGCTCAGAACACTGTGCCTCCAAGCAAAACAAAATTCATCTTCATTTTGGCTCCTTGATACCACATATTTATTCTAGACTTCTTGATTAGATGATCCTGAGGTTTATTTTTTTTCTCCATCACTTTAGCTGAAGCTAAACACTTCTTCCCTCTTTCCCATTTCAGTCACCTTGTTATTTTCCTTCCCCCAGGGACAACTTGGTTTGCAAATCCATACAACGTTCCTGCTGTTATAACAGACTATACTGTAGTCATATGATGGAAAAAAAAAAATTAATAAAAAAATTTAAAAATCTCTCCAACTTCCTTATATGATGGTTTTGTATATTGAAATGCCACAGTAAGGTCTCCTCAGAGCCTTCCCTCCTCCAGGCTGAAAAATCCCAACTCTCTCAGCCTGTCTTCATAAAAGACATGCTCCAGCCCTCTGGTCATCTTTGTGGCCTCCTCTGGACCTGCTCTGACAGCTCTATGTTCTTCTTGTACTGGGCAACCCAGCACTGAACACAGTCCTCCACGTGGGGTCTCATGAGAGTTGTGCAAACATAAATATACTGCTCATGCATACTGTCAGACTTCCAGATAGCAGGAACCGATCATACCATTCTATGATTCTGTGATGTCCTCACCAATCTACATTTAGTAATCCCATGCATATTCTAGCCAGATGGGACCAAAACAAAAAATGCATTTCCTTTTCCATGTCATAGAATCATAGAATCATAGAATCTTAGGGGTTGGAAGGGACCTTGAAAGATCATCTAGTCCAACACCCCTGCCAGAGCAGGGTCACCTAGAGTACATCGCACAGGAACTCATCCAGGTGGGTTTTGAATGTCTCCAGTGAAGGAGACTCCACAACCTCCCTGGGCAGTCTGTTCCAGTGCTCTGTCACTCTTACAGTAAAAATTTTTTTTTCGGATATTCACCTTGAACCTCCTATGCTCCAATTTACACCCATTACCCCTTGTCCTATCACTGGTCATCACTGAGAAAAGCCTAACTCCGTCCCCCTGACACTCACCCCTTACATATTTGTAAACATTGATGAGGTCACCCCTCAGTCTCCTTTTCTCCAAGCTAAAGAGACCCAGCTCCCTCAGCCTTTCCTCATAAGGGAGATGTTCCACTCCCCTAATCATCTTCGTAGCTCTGCGCTGGACTCTCTCGAGCAGTTCCCTGTCCTTTTTGAACTGAGGGGCCCAGAACTGGACACAATACTCCAGATGTGGCCTCACCAATGCAGAATAGAGGGGGAGGAGAACCTCTCTTGACCTACTAACCACACCCTTTCTAATGCACCCCAGGATGCCATTGGCCTTCTTGGCCACAAGGGCACATTGCTGGCTCATGGTCATCCTCCTGTCTACCAGGACCCCCAGGTCTCTTTCACCTACACTACTCTCCAGCAGGTCAGCCCCCAACCTGTACTGGGACATGATGTTGTTCTTCCCCAAATGTAAAACTGCACTTCCCCTTGTTGAAATTTATCATGTTTCTCCCCACCCAACTCTCCAGCCTATCTAAGTCTCTCTGAATGGCAGCACAACCATCTGGTGTGTCGAATGTCATGTGTATTGTGTATTCTTATCTGATACCTGTAAAAAGTTATTCCAGTTACTATTTATTCTGTTTCTTCCTCTATTCTGGAGTTAGACAAATGTACTTTACTGATTGTCTGCTGTTTAAACATTATTAGATTTTAACTGATATGCTCAGCTCTCAAAATTTTTTATTATTAATTTGCATAAAGATATTTACTTGTGTGACTTCCCACAAGCTAACTAATTTGTTGTTCCTAATATTTCATCTGAATAAACACAAGTTTGTGAGTTTTGATTCAGCCTGCAAATAGCTGTACAATGGAAAATAGAAAAGTAGAAATACATGTCTCTTTCATAACCTGCTTAGAAGCCAATATTTCATTCTCACCATGTAATAAAATGAGTGTTTATTTCTGCCACCAATGCCCTTTTCAAAGAATGGGTATACTTCTGAATTCAAAGGATAATGATTCCTCATTTATAATTGACCAAGATGCAGTGTACTCTTTGTAGAACTCAGTAACAGAAAGTTGTTACCCCCAAGACATATAACAAACTTATGAAATGGGGTGGGAGAATGTGGTTTCTCTTTTATCCACCTTTCACACTGAATTTCCAGTTAGGAAAAATAAAACTCTTAAGCAAGTATGCAACCAGAAATTCAGTATCATTTTTATGAGTAGAGAAAAAATATTATACGCTGGGTAATGATGAACATTTAAGTGCCATTAATTAACTCAATTCAGAATCACAGTTGGCATAATTAAGTATCTTCTGCCCTGGGACTTACAAAGATATTTTCTCTATTACACAGATGATTTCTTGGCCTTTATATTATTAATGACTATAAAAATTTCACTTTAATACCTGCATAATTTGTAAGCATATGTATACAGGACATAGAAAACATACAGTCTGTTTTGCCTACAATAGATGGATGAGAATTGTATTTTCTTAGAAGGTAAAGGTAACCCTTATTAGAAATTGTTCAGACAATGCATTATGCATGTTACTGTCTAATACAGAAAAAAATGTTTTAGTAAAACATTTCTACATTTTCTGGTTTATTTTTCTACTAAATGATTTTTAGTGGTGAAGGCACACATTGCACTCGTAAAAACAAAAGGAAAAAGAAATTCATTGCTTCACAGCAAAGACTTTTTTCATCTGATAGGTGAGAAACTTACATTTTATGTCTTTAAATGTCATTGATGTATGTCATGGACGTCATGTAGATGCCATAAACAAAATGCAACCACAAACATAAAGTGAACATTCCCATGGAATTAAGTAGATTCTTCAGATTTAGAGTAACATTTTGTTTCTTCATGATCATCATTGTGAGAAGCTAACCTTGTGACCTCAAAATGTCTCAGCATTGTTGGAATGCAAGCTTGTGGTGTTAGAAATGGAAATGAAATTCAGTGCCCAACAACGGCTTATCTGGAAATAAGCCAGAAGGTGCTGAAATTGCCATGGAAAGACACACCTCTCTCCATTCTAAGACAATTGCCTGCAGTTTGAGGTCTGAGGAAGACTTGTTGGGAGGAAGTCACTGTGTGAGAGCCCCCCTGAAAGGCACCTTATAGACACATCTTGCATGTACATGGAGGAGAGGACTGAGGTCAAGACCTATAACTATAAAAAGCTGTGACACTACCAATACAGCAAAGCGCTTCCTCACCCAATGATGTCACTGGACCATGGTGGTAACTATCCTATCACTTGCTGTTCTCTCTACTTCTGCTTTCTCCTCACTTTCCTGTCTTTTTCTTTCTGTCCTATCTGCTCTAGGGATTTTGAGTTTTTGTTGTGCAGATCTAATAAAGTTTGATGTGTACGTGACATCTGATCTCATTTGCATTTAATTTCACCATTTGGGATCATCTTGAAATCTTCTCAACAGAGTCCCTCAGGATAAAGGAGTGTACCTGCTGTATGACTTGTACTAGGGAAGGGAAGGCTGAACCCAGCTGCTCCTCGGCTCTGCACAAGAGTGAGGGAGCTTAGAAAGCTGTGGGGTTCTGCCCGATCTTCCATAAGCTGTACACCAGTCCTGGTGATTGTTTCACCTGATGTTGTACTTTGTCTCTGTGAGATCCCATGAGAATCATAGAATCATAGAATCTTAGGGGTTGGAAGGAACCTTGAAAGATCATCTAGTCCAACACCCCTGCCAGAGCAGGGTCACCTAGAGTACATCGCACAGGAACTCATCCAGGTGGGTTTTGAATGTCTCCAGTGAAGGAGACTCCACAACCTCCCTGGGCAGTCTGTTCCAGTGCTCTGTCACTCTTACAGTAAAAATTTTTTTTCGGATATTCACCTTGAACCTCCTATGCTCCAATTTACACCCATTACCCCTTGTCCTATCACTGGTCATCACTGAGAAAAGCCTAACTCCGTCCCCCTGACACTCACCCCTTACATATTTGTAAACATTGATGAGGTCACCCCTCAGTCTCCTTTTCTCCAAGCTAAAGAGACCCAGCTCCCTCAGCCTTTCCTCATAAGGGAGATGTTCCACTCCCTTAATCATCTTCGTAGCTCTGCGCTGGACTCTTTCAAGCAGTTCCCTGTCCTTCTTGAACTGAGGGGCCCAGAACTGGACACAATACTCCAGATGTGGCCTCACCAATGCAGAATAGAGGGGGAGGAGAACCTCTCTTGACCTACTAACCACACCCTTTCTAATGCACCCCAGGATGCCATTGGCCTTCTTGGCCACAAGGGCACATTGCTGGCTCATGGTCATCCTCCTGTCTACCAGGACCCCCAGGTCTCTTTCACCTACACTACTCTCCAGCAGGTCAGCCCCCAACCTGTACTGGGACATGGTGTTGTTCTTCCCCAAATGCAAAACTCTGCACTTCCCCTTGTTGAATTTCATCATGTTTCTCCCCACCCAACTCTCCAGCCTATCTAAGTCTCTCTGAATGGCAGCACAGCCTTCTGGTGTGTCAGCCACTCCTCCCAGCTTAGTGTCATCAGCAAACTTGCTGAGGGTACATTCTATACCCTCATCCAGGTCGCTGATGAAGATGTTGAACAACACCGGTCCCAGCACTGACCCCTGTGGGACTCCACTAGTCACACACCTCCAACCAGATTCTGCCCCATTGACTACAACTCTCTGGCTCCTTCCTTTCAACTAGTTCCTGATCCATCTCACTACCTGATCACCAAACCCATACTTGATCAGCTTATCTACAAGGATGCTGTGGGAGACGGTATCAAATGTTTTACTGAAATCAAGATAAACCACATCTATCTACATGCCTCTGGCTTTCAAAAGGTGACAATCAACCATGCATACACTCATGCGGTAGAACTGAAAATACCAGAAATCCTCCGAGATATCTGAGAAGATAGAATTTCCTTGGTTTAAATAATGAGAGATGTTTAACGTTTTGCTGACAATGAAGATTCATTGTCATACACCATAACTTTTCGACAGATAAATATTCAAACTTAACTGAAGAAACAAGGCTGACAACAAGTTTGTGCAAATCTATTATTAACTGTTATGACTGCTCAATTTTGTGTTTAGATACTTTAGAATATAGTAAAATATATTGTAATTGACAGACATTATCTTAGTGGGGTTTCATTCAAAGCATTATTTATTACAGATTGGAATACTTCCCCACTGAGAATATTATATTGTACTTGGAGATAATCTAGCACAATTATCCCATAAATAAAGGGAATGTGTAATCGTTTTTCTAACTTTTACAATACGATGTTCAGTTACAAATATTTTTGTAACTGGTATTGAAATAAATAATTTAGAATTCAACAGTGAATAACAAACAATTTAGAGTTTGACAGGGTTAGTAATACTTTGTTACTTAGTTGCCACAGATACATACATTAGCAAGTAATGAACCAGTAAGGATAGTTCTATATGAAAAGTCCTGATTCAGTTCTATTAAATACTAAGACCACTGTTTCAGACCTTTCATGTGAAAAATCAAATTAAAACAAAATGAAACAAAAACAAACAAACAAAAAAAAACAAACCCAAAACCAACCACCCCCCAAAAAAACCCCAGCAAAAAACAACAAATGAACTGAACCAAACTAAACAAAAAAGCAACAGCAAAAAAACCCAAGCAAACCAAGAAGTCAAAAGAAAAAAAAAACCAACACACAAAATGGCTTTTTTCCTATTGAGAGGTTACAAGGACTGATTTATTACCTTAAAGCTAGATTCTGTCTCCTTCCCTTATTATTCAAACTAGTCACAATCAGTTCAATTTTTAGGTAATCAGAAATTTGATACCTTTATGGCTATGAAATGACTATGGTAGTAGTCATAATGCAAGTAGCTTCACAAATTTTGAATCATAGGTGAACAGTCTGAACAGCTCATGGATTTATTACTTCTATGTGTTGAAAAGATCTAAGAACAATCCATGTAAATTCATTTGTATTTTAGCATTATAAATAAAGATTTACATGAGGAAATCATACAAATTTTTAGTTGCATTAAGTAGTTGAGGTTAAAGATAATTGGAGGCAGTTCTATGAAGTTCTTATAAAGCTCAATGGAACCAAAGAGAGCATTTTCTTTAGTTCTTGGAACAAAGAGTAGGCAGATGTTAACAGAAAGCTTTTCAATTTCAATTCAAGTACCTAATTGCATCTGGAAATAAATAGCACAGTTCTCTGTTTAAATAAACCAGGTAATTTTAATAGATCATAGCCCTGATTATCAAATGCACATATGAAACTGATCACTCTGTAACATAAATAAATATATTGTAAATCTCATTTTTATTTACTTTTGAAAAGGCTGCATAGCAGTTTTCTCAAATTCAAAATTCATTAGTGAGTTAAATGTTGGGCTGGGAAAATTGCAACCTAACTGACTAGTGGATGGTTTTGTCAGGAACTTTAGCTTCTAAAGATTCATAATGTAATCAAAAGGATAACTTTTGACCCTGTAACTTATGGTCAGTAAAATCTAATTATCAAAAAAACTAGACTATAAGTCTAGTTTTTTAATTATTTAAGACTGTAGGAATAAAAGTTAATTCCTGCTTAAAATATATTCTTTATTGCATTCTTGTTATTTGGTGAACATAAAATTTATTTCTATAGAAGAAAATATCTTTGTCATTAATTAATACTACAAGACAATTTAAAGCAGCTGCTTTATATAATTTGAGAATAAATGACATTGCATGCAGTGCTAGGTTTTGATTAAACACCTTTTTGTTAGGACCAGTATTTGCTGTTCTCTGGTCATAATGGTGAATAAATTTCTGTATCTGATGTTGCCTCTGCTGGACACTAATACCTGATTTGTGTGTTGCTGACATAGTGGAGGAGGGACAGTTTGCAATATTTATTATTTTACATGCTGAAATTTTTGTATGCCTGCCAAGAGTTCCCAAAGCCAAGAAGAGCTAATTGAAAAAATATTCTTTATAAATATAAACAAACGCTCAGAACATAGTTTTTGACCTCCCTCTCAGAAGTCTGTGCTGGTATCAACACAAGTAGGTGTAAGGGACTGAACTGTTATGCCTCAACATTGTTCTGAAACAAAACACAAGGGTTCCTTATGCGGGATATGAAGCAAACTGCAAGGCTTGAGGAAACTTTGTATGCAAGCTTGCTGCTATGGCTTAACAATAATGTATCTTGCTAGTAAGTAAAACAAGACAGGATGTGCTGGGCCTCAGTATCAGCCAGGTGTGCATCTTCTAGAGCACATGTGCTCAAGACAAGAGGTAAAAGACAGTTACAGTGAAGAAGACTCACAAAACGTGAAAGCAGGCTGTGAGAGATCCCCCAGCAGCCCTGCAGGGAGCCCCTGGTGGCCCTGCAGAGACCCCCTGGTGGCTCTGCGTATGCGTACCAGAGGGAGAAGATAATGCAGATCTTAAGTATCTCCAAGTATCTCCATGCCTTTTTGGAGAAAAGGCAGAGACATCAATAGGAGCTACGGCCTGGCAGCACATTGAAGATCTTCCCCACTGACTGACTGAAATTTGTGGACCATCAGGATGTGGCTGGATCCATGGTGGTGGCTATCCTTTCTCTTGCAATCCTCCATATTTCTGCTACCTTCTTGACTTTCCTTTTCTCTTCCTACCCTATCTGCAGCTAAGATTGTTGTAGTGCAACTTTAATACAGTTTAGTATGTATGTGACATTTCACCTTGTTTGTGTCTTAATTTTGCCATTGAGATCATCTCAAATCTCATGGCTCAAGAGGTGTTGATGCAGCATTTCTTAGAAGAGCAGAAGTGGTAACAGCAGGACCATTGCTATGAACAGAATGTAATAGATCAGTTGTCTTGCTCTGTGCAGCCAACCCTTCTTCTACTCTAACATTCAAGGGTTAGGCAATTTTAAAGTAAGATATTCTAAAGCTGCGGTAAAATTGAAGGACCTGTACATCAGCATATTTAGACAAGTGTTTCTACTTGGTATTGCACTGGAGATCAAAAGCAATATTTGAAATACTTTTGAAGGTATGGTCACAGTTTTTCCATGTTTTCATCAGCTGCTACTATGGAATATTATATTTTGATATGTGTTTACGATTAATAAAAACCCACCAATTCATCCTTCTGGATACATAGTGTAATTATATGAAAAGAATGTTATTTTCCTATAAAGTTTCTTGGCTTTATCATTGAATTGGTTACTTCAAGCAAAAATAAAGGGAATCTAGGGGAGGATTAATTCACTACATGTTTTTCTCTATTTGCATCATACTGATCTGGTGGCCTAGGAAAAGAAGTAGAAACCAAGTAGAGTGACATCATCACTTATGAATGTTGATGATACGGATTCATATAAATCAGACGTTACTTAGTCTTAGTATAGCATTTTTTCTAAGTAGACTTTACAGTAAACCAAATAACATATTTAGAGAGTTACACATGGGAAAAAAAAACAAAAACTACTACATGTTTAATAGTGTCAATCATTCTCGCTGACTTATCTAATTTAGAAAAGCAGCAGAAGCAGCACCAGCACCTCCTTCCAAGCCACATAAATACTTATTTCTGATTCAAGGATTTGCATACAGCAGAGAAGACAGTGGTGTGTGTGTCAGGGGAAGAGAAGGTGAGTGAAAGTGATATATACCCAGTCTTCTGGTCTCATCCTGCAAATTTAACTGGGAAAAAATAATGAACATCAGGATATTGCATCTATTGAAGGCTGATCCTCATGAAAGCTACTGTGACACTTCAGAGCCGTTGCCATGGAGAAAACTGGCTGCTTAGATGTTGCTATGGAGGAAACTGGATATGTAGATAGCATTAACTACTTAGGCAGCAATTTGAATATGCATATTGGTAACAAACATGGGTGTCTCCATGAAGAGAAAGTCAGAGTTCGTAATATGCCAGCTGCTTCTCATGGTTCCTTCCATTATCACAAATGTTATTTCAACAATAGCTATTGAGGAGCGTTGTCTATTGGAAGCTACTGCTCCTACTTTCACTTCCTTCAGAGCAAAATACCTCCATAAACTAAATGGAAGTCCTAGATGGACTGCTGACAATAGTTAACTGTTTATCCAACATACGATAAACATGTATCTGGAAAGCTGTTCCAGAATCTGCTACTGACATTTATTAAGATGCGTGTTTTATAAATGAAAGAAAACTTTTCTTTATTTTTTATGTATCATAAGTTGTTATTTTTCAGTTTCCTAAATCCATACTGGCAGTGGATAATAACCATCTGATTGGCCTCAGTATTTTAAAGACTAGACTTAGCTAAGCCATGTTATGTTGTAGAGATTATGTTCATTCCCTAGATTGCTTACAAACTAAACAACTCAAAAAAGGTAGGGTTTTTTTTCCCCCTTGTTTACCTGTGAGACCAGTCCTCCCACATCTCAGATTTCACGGTTTACATGTAAACTCTGATTTTAAATACACTCAACAATGTCACAAAATTATTTACTTGATACATTATAGCACTTATGTATAGTTCTAAGTAAAAGAACCATAGGAAAGACAGGGAGTCAGAAGAATATAGTGTATGTTGTTCTACGAAATGACTGTGTGCAGTCAAATAAATGATCAAGCTTCACTCTGTTTTGGCTGACTCTTTTTACTCTGAACAACTGGAAATAATGAGTGGAGAGGAAAGGAAGAGAAAAGAGCCCGAAAAGTGAGCTTTGAATTAATAACATTTGCCTCTATGCCTATTTACAATAACAGATGTCATTTCCTTGCTTGATGTTTGTGTATACTCATACACAAGGGAAAAATCTAAGGATAGTAATGGTGCCTTCCTTTGCTGAGAGGGAGAGAATGAAGTGAAGTGAGAGTCTCTCAAACAGGAACAAAGAACGGCAGATTCCACTATTTTTGTGGTCTCATTATTTTGTTTATCTATAGATAACGAGAGGCCCTTCAGTACAGGGCAGCCAGATGAAGTCCTTTGCATAACTAATAGAAAAAGAACAAAACAACACCAGAAGTTGGTTTATGAAGAAACCTGTGAACTTACAGTTGCAAGCTATAGAAGAGTAGCTTATAGGCAAACATTTTTTCTTACTTTGCACTTCGTTTTTTATATTTATAAGGCACTTTGGAAGTGCATTATACACTGCACTGTACTACTGTCAGTGGTTGATTTGTGGTGCTATATTGAGCCATTTTTGCCTTTAGGATACAAGTCCTCTGAAGCACTGATCAGAATGTTTGGCACAGTCTAGCTGTTGTAAAAGCATCATGTGCAGGTAACAATAAAGTTATAATAAAATAATGTTCTGGTTTACTTCTAACTCTGTGCCCTAGACTGACTCAATAAAAAATGTATTTTAGCCCACATTCAAGTGAAAAATACAGTAATATATAGACTGAATAAGTAGTAATACAAGATTATTTAGTCTGATTTCAGACTTTTCTATGTTACTGAAGTACAATTTTAAGACATAATTTATTAAGAGTATGGTGCTAATATCTCCATTAAACCACCCACATATTTTCAGCCTACACTGAAGAAGTTTCAGAACTATAAAGCAGAGCATTCTTGGCATTGGAAAAGTGTTTCTTGTGCCTAGATGAGTAGAGGCCATAAGCTGTGATTTTTCATTATTTTATGATGGTCCATTAAGCAGCTATTCTATCTATAACTAAGATATGTTGCAGTTTAACCCAAAATTATAGGTATGAAGGAGGAAGGAAAGTAAGATGCTTTGATCTATATTGCATCAGGGATCAAACTAGAGAAATATTAGCCTTTTGTCCCAGACACACAGGAGGAGCAATGAGATAAGAAGAGATGACCTAACACAGTCACAGCTCTATGAATTAAACCCACCTAGCAATTATGAGTCCTTTTTTAATGTAACAGAGACAATGATTTCCTTTTTATCCATCTTGCTGGAAATTGCTGCCATTAATCCCTCACATCCTTCTCCCCCAACCCTGCTTCAGATCTAGTCATCCGTCCTCTCTTAGAACTGCTTTTTCCTCTCCTTACCGGGCCAACCCAACCATCTGAGGTACCTAACTTATGTGTCTGGACTCCATCCCTGGTCAACAGAATGAAATTCTCTTTGATAAGTCCTTAGAAAAAACAGAATGTACCTTTTTCATAGAATCATAGAATGGTTTGGGTTGGAAAGGACATTAAAGTTCAACCGTTCTGCAGTGGGCAGGTAAACCTCCACTAGACCAAAATGTTCAAAGCCCCATCCAACCTGGCCTTGAACACTTCCAGGGATGGAATGCCCTTATAAAAAGTCCCTTCCCAGCTTTTTTGTAGGCCCCCTTTGGACACTGGAAAGCCACTATAAGGTCTCCCTGGATTCTTCTCTTCAGGTTGAGCAGCCTAAACTCTCTCAGCCAGTCATCATAGCAGAAGTGCTCCAGCCCTCTGATCATCTTTGTGGCCCTCCTCTGGACTCACTCCAAGAGCTCCATGTCCTTCCTGTGTTGGGGGCTCCACAATTTGTCACAGTACTCCAGGCAGGATCTTACAAGAGCAGATTAGTCAAGGAGAACCACCTCCCTTGATCTGCTGGCCATTCTTCTTTTAATTCAGCCCAGGATACAGTTGGCTTTCCAGGCTGGAAGTATACAACACTAGCTCATGTTGAGCTTCTCATCAAGCAACATCATCAAGTCCTTTTCCTCCTAGCTGTTCTCAATCTATTCTGTCCAGCCTGTATTTGTGCTTGGGATTGCCCTTATCCATTTGCAGGACCTTACATTTGTCTTACTGAACTTCATGAGGTTGTCACGTGTTCATCTCTCAAGCCTGTCAAAATCACTCTGTGTGATGTCCTTTCCGTGTGTCAACCACAGAACACAGTTTGGTGTTGTCAGCAAACTTGCTGAGGGTGCGCTCTATCCCACTGTCTGTGTCACCAGCAAAGATGCTAAACAGCACCAGTCTCAGTACTGACCCCTGAGGAACGTCATTCATCACTGGCCTCCACATCAAGCCATTGATCACAACTCCTTGAGTGTGACCATCCAGCCAATTCCTCATCCACCTTGTGATCCGTCTATCAAGTCCATGTGTCACCAGTTTAGAGATAAGAATGTCATGCAGGAACTGTGACAAATGCTTTGCACAAGTCCAGGTAGATAAGATCATTTTCTCTTTCCTTATCCACCAGTGCTCCAGTCCCATTATAGGAGGCCACTAAATTGGTCAGGCATGATTTGCCCTTGGTGAGGTCATGCTGACTGCCCCCAATCACCTCCTTATTTTCCATGTGCTTCAGCATGATTTTTCTTCCTACTATCCATGATATCTAGGGTGACCACATAAAGCACCTCAGCTGGAGTAATTATTTGGAGGTGTGAATCAGAGCCCAGGAGCTGTATTGCTTCATGTTAACATGCATATTTTTATAAAGTACCTTTTATGCCAATATCACAGACTATGAACACAGCTGGAAAAAAAAATATCCATAGAAAATCAGTCACATGATCTGGCTATTCATCTCACTTCCTTTTTCTTCTTGTCCTTTTTTTCTCACTTCCTCCAATTCCATCAACCTGGACGTGAAAAAAAAACAACAAAAAACCTTTCCCAGTCTTGATAATGGCACCATGTGTGGTAGTCAAAGCAAAGTAAAACCTGACTCAAATATTTTCAGTTTTTCTTTAAAACATTTCAGAATTTGTAAGCAGCAAGAGACAAAAAAAAATAATGTTAGAGCAACAATTTTGAGTCAACAAGAAAAACAGTGGTTTGATATGGGGGAAATTTCAATACATTTCCTCTTTCACCAGTTAATTTTTCCTTACTACTCTTATGTTCTGCATGGATCCTGCACATAACATAATGCAAAATCTGTAATATGCATTGCCATTTCAGTCATGCTGTAAGTAATGTGACTAACATCTGTCATGTATAGTTTATTCTCCTATTTCCAATTCTCCCGGGTATATCACTTTAATACAAATATTTTTAAGTTATCATTTCATGGTATTCACAAAGATTATGAAATTATAATGTATACATTGACATCTTTAGCAGGAAGATTAAGAAATCTGTATTCTGTCATATTTTTCTCAATTTCCATTATGCAGGTTGTAAAATTTAAAACAGATTTCTAATCTCAAGGCTTGCAACTTTAGTTTATATAAACCTTATTAAGCACTAATGGACCAGAAATATTTAATGCAACATAAAGTCAGACATCTGTTTTTCACATCATAATTCATACTGAGCAATATCTAAAGAGAGATTGTGTTATAGTATTGCATAGGTGAATATCAGTAGTATGCTCAAAGTCCTTTCCTTCTTTCAATACAAAATATTTAAGAGGGAAAAGACAAATCCCATATATTAATTCCTCTCAAACTGTAATGGCTTTGAAGCCCATTTATCCATAGCTTAGTTCATAATGTATTGCACTACATCTGTCTACTTAGGAGAACTGGGAAAACCTATAATCTGCCTGTGTTCCTAAGATGCAAAAAAAGGGGTGATTCACATGAGCAGACTTGTAAGAAATCTTAAATTAAAGTCTAAAGCAGAATCTAAAATGATGTATGCAAGTGTTGGTATATTGCCATAATTCCTCATAGGGATTGCATTTGTCAGCCAAATGATGTTGTAGTGCTCTGCATTCTAAAGTAAGAGCACTACTTTGCCATGAAGAAAAAATAACAAAACCCACAAAATTCCATTCCAGGGTCTGCCATAAGGTGCTGTCATGCACAGAGCTTACAACTGTGACAATGGCAGCTGTTCCCTTTGGCAAAAAAAAACATCTGGGAAAACTATGCAGAATTAGAGTTGTTATGTTTCTCATACACCATGATCTGAATGGAAAGATGCCCAAAATATTATGCGGATGAAAGAAGTTTCCAGAGTTGGTAACCAGTTTAAGTCTGTGTTACTTGCTGAGTCTGTACTTGTTAAATGGAGAATGCTGAGAAGCTGAGAAGAAAAATCATAATTTTCTGTGAGAAATAATGGCCTCCTCAGTACTTACTGCAAATGCACAAGTGTGTTTCACAGGGTCAGATTGCCTAGTCAGGGACACCCTGGACTGGGATAAGTATCACTCATATAAGCAGTCTGGTTTCTCCTGAAGAAATACCAACCAACATTGGGCTATAAGAGTTAAAAGTTGCTTTTCACAAGCAAGTACAAAGTCTATGCAAGACTGGCTGCACTGCATGGGGAGTTCAGCCCCTAAATAAGCTCAACTGTGCAAGCACAGGTTTTCCTAGACTGCACTGTGAATAAACATAGACTTCTCTCTGAGGAAACTGGCACTAAAGGTGAAGGTGTTGTCTTGTTTCCATATCAGTAATTTCTACTGTTAGACTGAGATTTTTACCTTATTTTTCACTAATAGCCATCACAGATCTACAGCGTTCAGTCCTTACCAGCACAGATCTGATTTGAAGCAGTAAAATAAAGGTGAAAATCTCCATAGCTGTATGCTAATTTTTAAGGTATTCATTGTGACAGATTAAACTTCGTGTCTGCTGACTGGAACACAGAATTTTCATAGTATTGCTCTTTGACAAAGCAATTAAGAATTAATTAACTCAACTGCTGTCTAAAAGGTACAGCCTCACCATAAAATCATCTATTCAGTCAGACATCCAAAGATGCATAAATATTTTTAAATGGGATGCAATGCATGTTTTCTGCTAGTACAAAACTCCTAGGACACAATTTAACATGAAAGTTGAACAAACACTGTAAAAGCTTTCAAAAAACTCAGCATCTGTACCCTCTTTTATTTCCTATAGCCTTTATTTCTGCCCCCGGACCAGCCCCCAGGTTTCATCACTGCAAGTATTCACAAGCTGGATCCCTCTGGAAAAGCAACCTGAGCAGCTCAGCCCCACAGTCTGGCTCACTGCACAACCTACAGCAAGTGAGGAAAATAGAGGGTAAAGGCAAAATCAGCAGAGAAAGGATGCAGCAATGTCTGCTAAAAATGCACCTAAACCTACAGTATAGCATTCTGGTTTACCTATGAATAAATTATTTAAAACTTGAAGAGTAGGAATTAATCATCATTAGTAGGAATTAATCATCATTATGTGTTCAACTGGGGACATTGTGTGTCTCTAGTTTGCAAGAGTACACAAAATACTAGGCTCTTGCCTCCTCAAAATACCCATTACAACTTGTCTAAGGGAAAATCATTTTAGTCAGCAAACTAACCCCAAAATATTAAGGTATACACATTCAAAGGTAATAGCATAACCTTGGGGAAACACCACCAGAAACCCTGACGGGGTAGCTGGGCAGATATTTCATGAGAGACTTTTCATGAGAGATTTTTCATATGCACAATTATGTATGTGACATGTAAAACAAAATTGTGATAACCAGAAAGTTTGATATTAGTATGTTCAGTAAGAATACAGGTATACATATACCAAATCTATTACTGATATGTAAAAAAAATTGCTGTAAGTATGAATGTCTGAATATGTTATTTCATTTTGCAAGTTTTATCTAAATTCTATTGAGCAGAGTTATGAAATGTATGAACATTTAAAAATCCATATTAATATTAACAATTAAAATGTTAACAATTAAAATGTATAGCAAAAGCAGTAGAAGGAACAGTGGGGTTTGACCTTGTAGTTCTCTTTATTCTGATTGACTGAATGCTCTGTCCCTGCCTGCTGTTCTATAAAGAGGCTGCAGTCTGTAAACAGCATTAAATAGCCAGAGCCAAACGATGCAGTAGTGCAAAGATCAAAACAGTCCAACCTTCAATTATTCCATTTATGAGATACAATATTTTTTCACATTAAAGATCCTTAGCCTGGTGGAAAAGGAAGCCTATGAAGAACATTAAACTGTCCTTTATTCATCACCACTCTAGACAATAATTGCAAAAAGACTGAGAAATAACCCCTATGTCACCAGTGTTTGTTCTGATCCTAAGACTATAATTACATGACATTTAAAACAAATTAAATAGAAAATTAGAATTGTTACTAAGGTTTAGAATAGATCTACAGTTTTGCATGAGGTAATAAATATGTTTGTTATCACAAACACATCCTAGATTTTTTACAAATTTAAAAAAAATAAATTCAAAACACAAAACAAAAAAAAATATAAAAAAGAAAAAAAAGGGCAAAGAAAAAGGCAAACCCCCCCCAGAAACCCACAACACATCAGAGAAAACAGGATGTTGCTATTTAAACCATTAATTAATTTTATACATAGAACATGCATAAACTGTCCAATGCATTCTCATCTAGAGATTTCCAGGATAACCATAGAGAAATTTTGGTTGTTAGGTTTATTACAGAATTGTCAGTGTTGGAAGGGACTCTCCCACTAATCCAGGATGGCCTAGAGCACATTACTCAAGGCAAGCTTTGAATATCTCCAGAGAAGGAGATTCCACAAGGTCCCTGGACAGCCTGTTCCAGGGCTCTGTCACCCTCACAACAGAAGTTTTTCCTCATATTTAAATGGAACTTCCTGTGTTAGGTTAGGCTTATTAGGTTAATAGGAGTAGAAATAAAGGGCAAACATGTTACATACCCTGACAGCTATTTTCCGGTATCTTCTTTCCTGACAGGTATTTTTAGTGTGTCTTGCAGAAGTCAATGTAATTTGGAAAAATTTATAAGGCATTTTGATTGAGGTTATCAGAAACTAGTTTCAAAACTTTGTACCCTAAAACCTTTTGTTACAGAATTGAAAGCAAGTCATCTTTTAAACAGTCTTTGGAGAAGATAATGGGAGATACCTGCATACTCATGCTGGGTTTGTTATGCAAAAAGCAGATACAGAAAAAAATCGTTGAAAATAAAAAAGCTGGAACTGTGTTTTATAGCTTAGAACACTTTTTACCCCTGAAGTATTTAAACCATAAAGCTTTCCTACAGTCTTTTCTGATGTTGTCACAAGTTCTTCACAAATTAAAGCAAAACAATAACAGCAACTACTGGAAAGAGAAAACCTAGAAACACTACATCCTGTAATCCAAAACAGAAATTAGATCATGAAGAAGAACAAAACAGAGATCCTACAATAGGATCACAGCAGACCCAGGTGTCTGTAACTCTCAAGTACTGAGAAATCTCCAGCCATCAAGATCAATAAGAGAACAAGGTCAAAGGAAAGAAGAGATGCTTCAAATTAATATCCTGATTTAACTTTCACAAAATTTCTATTGACCATAAATTACATACAACCTGCCCTTTACGGTGTTCAGCATTTATCTGAAGAATAAAAAGAGTTGTCAGTCTTAATAAACTATCCCATGATCCCTTTCAATTTATTTCCACAATGCTGACTGTGTTTACTGCATTGACAATCATTCCACATTAAAGGCCATACCAGGGGAAAAGTTAGCAAGGACTTTGGCACAATACATATGATTAGCTCTGTAAAATATTTCTCAAATCTTTTCCCCTGTTGGCAGACAAACTAAAATAAGAGGAACTGAACAACTGATTACCACATGAAATAAGAACATGAAGTAAAGCTACCCTGTGCAATTATTATTGCATCCCAGCTTTTTTTTTTTTGTCATTTTTAAAACCTGTTCCAGGCACAAGTAATCCTAGATTAAGGCATAGATCCCTGGGTCTTTATATTTCATACATATTCACATGTATGAAGTAAACTTTAAGATTCAAAATAAAACTCAGGTTGGGCCAGAAATTCCAAGTTCTGAAATCTGATCTCTTTTTCTTTGTACTTCAGTGTTATAAACACAGGATAAAAAAGGATTAAATTGTCCTAATTCAGTCTCCTAAAAGTTAGATATTCAAACCTAATCTGGACACTTCTATAATGGAGAAAACAGGTAAATATAAAGTCTGTTTAATCAAAAAATAGACCATCAAAAATAATTCAGATGTCAAGCTTGGACTTGGGCATCTGAGTGTTACATGGTTAAACTTAAGCAAAATACAACCAACCCAAGGTAACATCACATATCTAATGAAAAGATAAAATAGGTTACACTTGGGACTAATCAAATTTGTGGGAATTCTATGTACAACAGAACTAAACCTATTTAATATTCACTCCCTCTATATGCATGTGACTTTAAAAATCCTTACGCTCAAGGATATTTCAGTGTTCCTAGAGTTCCCAAATGTATTTCGAGAGCTGCAGAATTTACCTCTACCTTAGTATTTAGCAATTTCATGTTTAAAACTTCGTCAGGAATGTTGCCAAAGCAGCCAACTTTGGCAGTCATTGACTACAAAGTATTATAAGGAGCAGGGGTTTCCAGACATTTCTTAGGTATGAGTTGTGCATCACTAGAAAAGCTGGGTCTTTAAACCTGTTCATTTGCTTTATTAGCCCAAGAGACTCTCTAAGATTAGATTAGGTAGAAGACTACCTACATAACATATTTAATTGTCTTTAAATGCAATTTTCCATCTGGAAACAAGAAAGCAATTTACCTTTCAGGCATCATCAAAATTTCTGTGGTCTAGCATCAAAAGTTTCACAAAATTGTCAGTGGTGAACACATTATCAGTCAAGAGCTATGGGAGTAGTACAAAGATACAAAGGGGTGATTTGGCCCGGTTCCAATCTAAATCGCTCTTCAGAGCTTTTTATGTCTCTCTCTTTACCATAGTGGGAAACTAGGGCAACCAATCTAAAGAAGACCAAGGTCAAGTGCCTAAAGATAGGGACATAAGCCCAGGCTCAGAAACCAGTTTTGAAACGAATATTTTTGTTATTTAGTTATTCCCAAAAAAATGGAGAATAGCTATTGTTAGATGCAGAACTTTATCGTGGTTTCCCCAGAGAAAAAAAAAAGGGGAATATTAGCAAGATCAGAAAAAACTCCATATCTATTAAACAAGGGGTGCCATAAGAGTGTGAAGAATCATTTTGTGTGCTGGATGAATTTTTTAATAGCTAGAACAAGTTTGTTATGGTACTGAAAAAATTTATTGCACTATTAGTTTATATAAAATAATAACTTACTCTACAAAAACTGCTTTCATAAAGAATTGTCACCATGAACTAGCAATAAAGGACAAATGAATGCATGCATTCAGTATGCTCACAAAAATACTTCAAAATTGCATTAATATCTTCAAATAGTCTGTCTGGAATGTTATTTTTCATTCTGATTAATCCATTAATTTTGTGTCGGCTGTAAAACAGAGATTCTCATTGTCGCATTAGAACTATAAAATATGGCATCTCCTTAGAAATCTTCCTGCGGAAAGAATACAATGAGTTTCAATATATATTTACAAATTGATTTGCATCTGCTATATTAAGAGAAAATCAGAACAAATGAAAAAAACAAAACAACACAAACCAAACACAGTTTATGCCCACTGTAGTCTTGGCAATTTGGTTCAAAGCATAGAATGATAATTATGTATTTACAGAACTTTTCTTGGGTCTATTTGCTAAATTTCAAACTTCTGTTCAAGTAAAATGCTATTCACATTAGATAAGACATTTTTCCCAGTGTCTCCTGATTATGTGAGAAAACAGTGTTTCAAGATGTATGCCACTAGTAAAAGTGGCATACATCTTTTAAGATCTAACACAGCTAACCATGAATATATTAAAGTATCCACTCTGCAAAATTTACTACATCAAAAGATAAATTACTGCTTAGTTTGAGCAGAGATGACAATCCACCTCAACATAAGCAAGATCTTTATTGTAAGAGTTACAGAGCACTGGAACAGGCTCCCCAGAGACGTTTTGGAGAGTCTGGAGATCTTCTCTGGAGACTTTCAAGACCCATCTGGATGCATTTCTGAGTGACATACCCTAGATTTGGTCCTGTTCTGACAGGGCGGTAGAACTAGACGATCTTCAGAAGTCTCTTCCAACTCTTAACATTCTGTGATTCTACAATATGTTGCCTCTAACTTTCTATATACTTTATTTAGGCAGAAGGCAGACACTCAGTTGGGTAAAAATTTTTAGATAGAAATTAATTTCCATAGGGTTAGTATTCACAAAAGAGAATGCCTTTTTCACCCCTGTTGTTCAAAAAATTTGCTAACATAAGTTTGGCACAAAGGAAGAGAGATCACAAGAAATGCAACTGCTTGGTGCCAGAACTATTTGAAAAATTACCAGGCAGTGGCACTCCATTCAGCAAGAAGGAGAATAAGCTAAAATAACTCCTCTACCACTAAACCAGTCACCTCAGTCTCCTGAGAGAAAAACAGAGAATGTGAAGCCTTTGGCTAGTGCCTTTTGCATGTACTCTTAACCATTTGGACAATGCACTTATTGTCATACAGCCCCTACATCAAAAAACGTTCCTTTAATGATTGTAATTAATCACATAATAACAACCAGCAACCACCAGTAACAATAATAAGAAGCAAAATATTAATTAATTAATAATAATGTGTAACACATATTAATTAAAATTAATAATAATAATATATTACAGACTATCGCAAATTCAAATGTGATGAGTATTTTAATAACTGTCTGCTTTATCACCCCTAGGGAAGAAATACAGTTCAACATATCATGACATTTATTCAAGCTTCCCCATACATATCCAGGCAGTCACATGTTTGAGTCGGTCCCTGTGCATATGCATATCTTGCTCATTTAAAATCTTTAGGCCTTTGCATAGGAGTGTTACTACATGTGAGCCGGCACTGTCCTGGTGCTTGTCTGGCATAAGAATCTTTTCTTTGACTTATGCACAAAGGTATAAAAGTGTTGTGTTCTTCAGCAGTGACAACTAAAACCTCCAAACTTATGACTCTGAGTCTTATAGCTTAGACTTCACTGCACAAGAGATTAAACATTTGCCTTAATTTATGGTTCAATAGGGTAGGTGTCTAATTTTTTTTTAGTAATATACACTTCTCTTAAAATATTATCACTATCCTTTTATTATTGAAGGCAAAAAGACATCTCTGGAGAACACTCATTCTCATCTAAAAATAGGTAAGATGAGTAAATAGCCTTCCATTGACTAGAGAAAGGGTTCAAGTGACTGATTTAGATTTAACGACTAAGTTCCAGTCAACTAAAACTGGAGAGGATCAATCCCACCTCTTGAAAATATGAGAATGTCCATTGTCACATGCCTAAATAATAAACAGCCTAATTTTTTCTAGCTCAATATGCTCTAAGTAGTTAATATCTAAGTTCTAAGTAAACAAAATATTCTGAGGTGCTACACACAACTGAACCCCAAAGCACACTTTCTACATTACTCCTGCCACCAGAGGGAAAGGGCAGGTGCCATGAAGGGTCTTCAAAGTGCTTTTATGCACAAGAAACTGTATAGAGACAGAATGAGCCTCCAAAGGCCTGCAGGACCCCAATATTGCGTAATGTGTGGAAGCATAATCTTCACTTCACTGAGGGCTTCATAAGGAGCTCAAGGAAAAAGATGCCTAAATTACACAGAATAAGTTCTACCCAAACAGTAGAAACAGCGAGTTTACACTTTCCTGTGTTCATCCTTGATTGAACTTCTGTGACATAAATATTTTTTTTATAGCTGAATTATCAACCCCTTAAAAATTGTGTTTCAATAATGGGATTGGTGACAGCACCTCAACTGTAACAGCATAACAGTGCCATTAAAATTATCATTATTAGAACAGATTTTACAGCCAGGCAGTGGTACACTCATTAATTTCCTTGCCTGATGCAGCCAGGATTCAGATACAGCTCCAAGTCTAAAGGTCAGAAGTCATATCAATCTACTTCGTAAATGTTTATTTTAGCGAGATGCAATGTCATAAGGGGATAGCAGGGGAAAGCTTATGTGTTCCTATGGTGACCCTGAAGCAACAAATTGAAAATGTTAATATCCAGTTAGATTAATTTTTTGTAACTTTTTATTTAGCATAATGGTGATAATGAAATAAAAATAAAATAAAATTCAGGACATTAACACATGATTACCTGATTTAAGCAGTGGATTTGTTGTTGTTATTGCATTCAGCAAGTTTATTTATAGGAGGGTATAATCTGTACTACAGTTTATTATTACTTACAAAATTGATTGTGTTTCGATATCCTAACTTTACATTGCAGTGTCAATATGCAAGGACCTGACTTTTTTTACCTTGTGACCTTCACTTGCAGTTCCCATCTTGCTTCAGGACTTTAGGTTCTATGAAAGCCTGTGCATTTCAGCAAACTGGGAGACAATTCATGTAATTTGGACACCAATTAACTTTTAGTTTGCTGTGCATCTTAAGCAATGACTACATAACATGACAATTTATCCTTTTTTTCACATGGTGGTTATGAATGAAGGTAAAGCTGAACACCTCCGTAATACAACATTGTACTGCTTCAATAAAGTTGGATATTGGAAAACTAGTGAATAACAAAGACCAGCAGTAAAGATGCTAACCAAACTTCTCCACACATCAGGATACTTGTTTTCTTTTCATCTGTGTATATGCTTTGTCTAGAAGCCTACAGTAACTACAGTTAACTTTTGCTACACCACTACTAACTGACTAGAGTTCTTAAGCTTGATTAACCTGAACACTTGAGAATGAAATCCAGTTGAAAGCTGTAGTCATTTAGGAAGACTATAATTCTCAGGACGACTGGAAAAACCTTTATTATTTTTGTTTTCCTGTTCAAGTATGTTCTCATCTTAATACGTATATGCAACAACTGATAAAACTAACTCTAGATGCTCTTTCAGTGTTGTCTGTCATCATCTCCTATGTGCTAAAAAAACATGTAAAGTTGAAATTTATATAAATCCACAAAAACCTTGTTGGCCTGTTTTGTTAATGGTACAAGCTTATAATTTTACAGACAATGTTGCCTAAAAGTTTCCTGAGAAAATAACCCACAACACAACATACTATGTCCTATGACATAGGACTCCATCAACACAAAACTCAAAGGCTACTTGAATATTTATTTTTAAATATAATCTATTATTAACAGAACAACTACTGCTCTAGTACATGAAACAACACAATACCCCTGTCCTCCCTCTGGTTGTGACCCTGCTCTGCACAGACCCTGCTCTGTGCCCTTATGCACATTTTGAAAGCTGGAAACCCTTCAGGAGACGTTCTAGAGAGCCAAAGGCTTTGCTCTATTCCTCTAGGACAAAACATGGGTGAAATCATGGAAGAGTCAAAAGCTGAGAGGTGGATTATTACTGCCTGACTTTCAGTGCAAGCTGGAATAAGGGCAGCTTAGATGATTTTGGCCACTGACTTGAATGGCCTTAATCATCCCTGGCCTGCGAGCCAACCCAGCCCAGCTGCTTGGATCAGCTCTTGGACAGGTAACAGGGACGCAATCAAGAAACAGTGAAACATGATAATTACAGAAAATGAAGGGAGGAAAGAGAGAATATATCTCATATGTAAAGCTGATAATATCATTACATGATTAATGTTGGGTTGTTTGCTTGTTTTGTTTTCTTTCAGAGATGTCAGCACTAGCAACCTGGAACCAAACAATAACAAACCAATCCTATTGTTCCTGAGTGTAATTAGGCACTAATATGTGGAAAAGACTGATACAGTGTTTTCTAGCAATAGTGCTGTTCACGGTCATATTTTCAATCCATATTGCAAAAAATCAAGGAACTTAGAATGCAAAGACTTCAGAGGTTAAATTGCACCTGAAACACTGAGTACACTGAAAACTGGAAGACAAAAGTGTACTCTTTTTAACATGGGCTAAACAATTTTTTTCTTCTTTCATGCTCTCCTTGCTCTCTATACTTGAAAAGCTTTTAACCAAAAATTCACAATAAAAGGCCAATCACTATGCACTCGTTACACAGATATAAAACTTCCCCCACAACAGCAATGTTGAAGAGAAGTAACCTTGTCATTAAGTCAGGATGTCCTTAAGTGTCAGAAATGAAGTCTAGAAAATTAAATTACAGACAACCTCAAACAGTAAGAGCAGCCAGAATGATGTCTCTCGGAACAATGGATAGGAACATTGGAGACCCAAACCACTGTAATTGTACCTATTCCTGCCATAAGGAAAACAAAATAAATTACATAATTCAAAAGTATTTAATGAATAGAAAAAGTTTGGTGAGCTGAGTAAGGAAGGAAAAAAAAGCATCTACATTATGGAAGGATTTGTAGTTGCAACTTCTTCCAGCATTAGTGTAAAATTCTGAAATTGGGTACCAAAGGTCAGCATGGTAGTGCTGGTTAATACATGGGAAAATAGAAAAGTGATTTCCACACATTTCCACAAATTAAAAAACACCTCAGAAGAGAAAATGATGGCTTACTACAGAAGTAGTTGGGTTTTTTTCTAGCCTTTGATTAAATTAAATGGGTTGTTGAGATTCCTTCTGTAACTTTAATAGTTCTACAATGTGGAATTATGTGGAAGTTAAAACTTCACTTTCTCCATCATGAACAAAAAATAGCAGATATGAAAGAACGACGACAGTACATGCAGACAAACTGTGTGTGCAGAAATGAACTGCAGAGTGGTGTTCAAACATATTTTTTTAAAAATCCACAATCTAGCCAGAAAGCACTTAATAAATTAACCACTTCCAAGCAAAAATTTCAACCAGATATATTCCTGCAGCAATAAATAGAATAATAATGGGTCCTTAGTTATCCAGTAATCTAATAAAACTGAAAATATATTCAACATTTCTGCTTTTAATTATCCCAATTTTAGTCAGTACTCTTGGAATGGAAAAGGTAGATTTTGGAGGACAACGATTTTATCTTACTAAATCTTCATTCTGATGACTCTTTACTTACATTAAAATATTCAAAACCCAGGTAACAAAGAGTCAGATTGCTGACCATTGTTTTAACTGGGTTTCATGAAGTTCATGTAAAGAAATAATATGAAGTTTTCAAGTATCAATCATACCTTAACACACTTCATGATATACATAGTGTTCTAGATCCTTATGTGTCTATAGCTATATGCACAGATGGAAATGTCAAGCCCCACATGTTCATACCTGCATAATATCCAACCTAACTATATAATTACCTAGGAAAAAAAAATAATAAAATAATAAATTCTTAGCTTGCACTAATGGGAGCTCTTTAAGATTTATTATTCATACACACATTCCACTGCTAACGTATGTGCACTTCATGGGAGAGAGATTAAAGAGTTGAGGTTAGCTGTATCCTTTCTGTGCACAAGCACAGCAAATCTTTGTATTTGAACGGAAAGCATTACACGGGCTCACAGTAACCACCTCCCAGTTGCCCACTATCCTCAGACATGGAGCTTTACAAGGCTACAAGGCAGGGATAGATACTGAATTAGCTATATGATGCAAATAAAGCCAGGGTGCCTGAGAGAACTACTGTTACTCTACAATGAGTAGCTTTTTCTCTTTTGACAACCACCTATATATGCATATCCCAATTAGTGGAGCATTTCACCCAGTGCACCCAGTGGTGCAATATCACAATACTAGAAAAGCAAGCAAAGCACCACAGTTCTGAACGAAGCCCTAGGGGTGGACATCTCAGACCATTATGTGACCTCTGGAAATATGAATAGATGTACGTACATTTGTTTCTTTCCTGCAATTAGAGTGGTTGCTGTTACATCATGCATACAAAGACCAATTTGAATAGGCTTCTTTCAGATTAACTTTAAAACATAGCCAAAGCACTGGAAAAACATTTTGCTCTTCTTTATCTCAGTTGTTAGGCAGCTGACACTTTTAGTGATCTGAGGGCCAGGCTTAGGTGACATTTGTTATTGTTCTGAATTTTTCCAAGTCCACTCACTGAAAATAAAACAATGAAAGAAACTCAGTTTTGACAAGCTCTGTGGACCCTCTTCCAAGTGTGACAAAAAAACAGACCTTAGCTTTATTTGCTCTCCATGAGAAGGAATGTATACAAACCTCATATCCTTCAAACAGCAGTTTTCTAGGAAAGGTGTGGAAACTTGCAGGCTCTCCCTCTCTCTTGGGTAGTTTCTTCTGCAGCAGCTGACACAGTTGGAGCTTTACAGATTCCTGTTTTTCCTTGACATTTTGCTGAAGGCTCATCTCAGCCGGGCTGCAGGTGTTGGAAGCCAGTCCACAGGTTTAGTTTCACTGCAGTCATCATGCAGGGAGGCTAAAAAGCTGAAGCATATCAAAGCTAAACTAGTCCCCAGATACATTCTTTTTTAAATAATTAACTTTTTTCTTTTTTTCTCAAAACTCTCATTGTGCTTCCATTGCTTTCAGAGAGCAATATAGAGAGTCCTCTTGTGACTAATTTCAGCCCTATAAAATCTGCTCAATTGCCACAAAGTACCATGCAGGAGAGTGGAAAATGTGTCTGGGTTCAGAAGCATTTAGTTCAAATCCTACTGAAGTTCTATTTTTCATTAAAAATGCTATATCCTCTGCAACAATTGTATTGCCAGTTCTACCTTTTTAAAGCAGGAAAAGGATAAGCAGAAGAAAGAAAGGTCCAAAAAACTGACTTCTTGATCACATTTAGCAACGATAGCTTTAGCTGTAATCCCCAGAAAATCATCTTACTATTTTCACTGTTTTTTAAAGATAAGTGTGGGCTGTGGAGAGGATGCATTTTCTGCAAACTGAGAGATTCAGTCTCCATTACTTACCTCTGATCACCAAAGACAGGACAGATATATAGTATGAAACACTTAGGCCTCAGAAGTTTTTAAAAAATATTTTTACACTGCTTTTCTTGCAATATGTTGTTGCATTTGGTAGACTCACAATTAATTCATAGTCAGAGGGAAGCTTACTGCACAAAGACAGCAGGGTTTGGCTTGTTATGAACCAGACAGTTACAAAACATTTTTTGATGGATTTGTGATCAAAAAAGTAAGAGAGAGCAAGAAAACTGAAAATCTTTCCAGTGATTAAAACAAATTAGAAAAATAAATTGCCTTAAAATTTGGTGCTTTTGACTTTAAAAATAGCTTCTATTCTAGCTCGAGGCAAGTTCTACAGACTGATTACAAAACCAATGAAAATAAGATGCTGACACAATGTCAACTTTAGAGTAATAATTGCACTGCTACAATAATCTGTTTAATTGTTGTTTATTGTAATTAAAATCTCAGGGCACACCAGAGCTGCAATTTTCTTTTCCATGTCAGCAAGGTTTCTTTTTATAGAACAGTTTGCCCAAAGCAACCGGTGATGTTACAAGACAGACATTAATCAAAGGACCTTACAAAGCTACACCTGGTATCCTTGAGGCAAAATGTTTGCCAAAGCGCAAACCTCACATAAATCGGAGCAGGTGGGCATGAGGGCATTGCTATGCTTGAAAGCAAAAATTTTACAATTCATTTTTAAGTATCTATTATATGAAAGAATATTCATGAGCCAATACTACTCACTTAATGACCAAAATACCTCTCACTGACAAGACTGACAGGTAATTATAATTAACAAGACCAATAATTTTCCCATATCCATTTTCCAGATGTTAATATATATTAGATTGACAACACAGATAGACATAACAAAAGAGTCCAAGAGAATTCATTTGCACCTGCTCAATACCAAAACATCACAGAGGTCAGCAGAAAACTCAGAGTTAATTTTAAGATTTTGATATGTTGAAATGACATCTGACCTTGGTGGAACATTGAGGGCAAATTCATGAAAATTTACACCACCAAAGAAATCTGGATTAAAAAAAAATGTATAAAAAAGTAACCTTAAAGATAATTAATATCACTTTTACATAGTGCATCAGTAATGCTGAAGCTTAATGTGAAATAAACACTTGAGTCAAGTTAATCTGATGGTAAGATGATTGGGCAATTTATTACAGCTTAAGGACATTGCCACGAGAACAGGAAATAAAGGTTTTAAAACTTAGGGTAATTATTTTCAATCAGAGCTGCTTTCAAGGTCAAATGTTTAATACTAGCCATTATTTTCTCTCTGCTAACTTTGGCAGGCGTTTCACATGTCTCATCATAAATAATTAAAGAAGTAACTGCTGTATCAGCTTAACCTTTGGGGAAAAACTTGAGTGTCCAAGGTAAAGATTTTATTTGGTTTTCAGATTCCCCGAAAGAGAGCAATACACAGTTTATCAGGCCTAACAAATAATGTCTACTGCTTTGTAATTCAACAATATAAACATCTCCTAATAAGCTTCCTTTGTGATTTATTTTTCCATTTGGACCATACTCAGCTACTTCAGCAAATTGAGACAAATAACAAAACCAGAAGCTCTGCAAATGCAACCTGCTAACACACAAGAAATTAAGTAGAATTTAAGCTGCTGGGAGACAAGGATGAAATAATATTTGGTGTTGTTTTTTTTTAATTCTACTTATATTGTAACTATTTGAAATTATGCAATATAGGGAAGGGAGTGGAGGTAGTAGCATTGTTTTCAATTTCTTTTTTGTTATTATACTAGGATCTATAAATACTAATACCTTTATATTAATCAGGTATTTATATTGGACTATACACCATAGACTGGAATGTTTCCATCAGAGAAGACCAAAAATAAGAGAGCTAAATAAATGGTTTATAACATGCGGTGCTATTAAACTCTGAAATGAGCATTACTTGCTGAACATCAGCATCTTGCACTAGGGCGTTGATATCCTTTGGATTAATCATATTTTGCTTTTCAGATCACAAATTCAGTAAAGAGTCTGTACAACTACATACATTCATTCCAGTTCAGTAAACGTTGAAGTACATGTACAGAACTTTCTTCAAAGCAAAATAAGAGAAAAAGAAAGTTATATGCTTGTTCTAACACTAAGCAAACTACAATCTTTTTTTCTTTTTTTGTGAGTCTGCTTTTATTCAAATTAATGTTCTTTGCAGGACTACATGTAATTTGGCGACTTAATGAAGGAATCAAGTGCTGAAACTCATGTTGAGGTTGAATTTTACATGTCGAGAATTCAGAAAAACAAGCTGTAAATTGAAAGGAAGCCTTGGGAACAATACGAGAAGTCTTCTTAAATTACAAGAAGCAATCAAGCACAATGTATGTATATATTGTATATTGCATATACAATAATGCTTCAAAATAGGAAAGAAAAAAAAGTAGGAATTCTCTTCAGCACACGTCATGTAAAGACAAAAGGACAAATTCTGTGAAATCTAATATCTACATCACTTTTTAAAATGTTTTTGAAAATTCTTCACAGTAGTATTTTTACTGAGGCCCTGAGTCAGCAAAACAAGTAAGAAATTTCTTAATTTAAGTACATGTACTCCTTAGTGATATGCAAGAAATTACAGTTAAATCTCTCTCCCAGTACCCCTCTGACTTAAAACACTGCTCATTCTCTTTGCTTTTGATAATCTCAAAATTACTCAGAATTTTTAAAAAATACGTCATTTACACAAAAAAGTAGATGTCTAGTCAAAGTCTCTGTATTAACATTATTTTGCAATGTTTCTCAAGTTCAGTATTTCTTGCTGAATTGCATTTAATAAATTTATATGAGATTTGGCTACTCACAAAGCAACTAGATTTCTGCCTACAACAACCAAAAAGAAGAGTGGGGAAGCTGTAGCTACTAAAAAATTCCAAC
Organism: Chaetura pelagica; assembly: GCF_000747805.2. Lineage (NCBI taxonomy): Eukaryota > Metazoa > Chordata > Aves > Apodiformes > Apodidae > Chaetura > Chaetura pelagica. The sequence continues at coordinate 9,364,237 of NW_009953295.1, forward strand.
CTCCATAAATTTCTTGCATAACTCCCTTCTGCTAAAAGTAAAGCAGAAAGGTTGTTAAAACCTTTCTCTTGATGGTGGTCATAAATTAACAATTTTCACACTTACAGATATTCAAATGAAGGCAACAGCTTTTCTGCTGCAACATAGTAGTTATTAACTATTAAATCAATTACTGAGGATTTAATTTTAAAAAGTAACTCTTGTACATAGTAAATGCCTACTGGTTCACATTACTGCAGCCATTGGGGAATATATGTCACCATACCTCTGTCTAGATTTATAAAAAGAACCTCTCACTAACATAGTGTCTGTTGGGTAATTCTATAGGATGCACTACAATTCCAATCTTCAGGACAGGGTCTAATGCAGAAACTTGTTTTCAAGTCTTTCCTGTCTGGGACATGATAATTTGGAAAGCAGCTAGCTTTGCCCCAGGTAAAAGAAATCATGCTCAGAGTTTTACATACATTATTCCTTAAAACTCTTCTTAATTTGAAATGAAGTCCTTAAATAAAACTAAAAGGCGTATTTTGAAAACAATGTCTACAAGGATATGGGCTCCCTGGAGAAACTGCTCTCAGGTGGAAGACCTGCAGGTTTTCTCCATATGCCTCAGAACCTCCACAACCCAAAAACATGTGACCTTTTCAGCTTTCAAGACTGGCACAATGCAGAGGCAAAAGACGTTAAAACATTTAAAGGAATAATACTTTATCTTGCTATTGTGGACTTGATACTAATAGATGAGTTAAGTGAAGCACCAACAAATCATAGACTAGAAAACACAGATTAGACAGTATAAACAGAACTTAATTATGTAGAGGACCTTGAATTTTTATGAGAAAACATCTTATTTCAGTAGACTAAGACAGAGAAAGTAGTTTTATCATCAGCTCTACAGAGTACCTCTTCATTCTTCAGGTAAATTGCATGCCTTGACAAACTGGATCCCTGGAGGTTCTATTCTGATGCAATTGTAATGGACCATCAAAATAAAAACTACCAGTTTCAGCTTGTAGGCAAAGCAATGCAAAGCCTTTTGGCTTCTCCGTGCTCACTGGTTCCTAGGCTTTCCTATTCTTCCAGCTCTGCTGGGAAACCACAAGCTGCACAGCTGTAAACAGCTGGACACCAGATAACACAAAATTCCATGTCCACATGAGAAACCTACATCTTTATGTGCTGGGACAGGTGATTCCTTGACCAGAAATCTACTCAATAACTCCTTTTCTTTAACTCATTATTTTAACTTTTGAGTTCACTTTAACTTCTAGAAAAAACTATCTGCAAACAGATCAGCCCTAGTTAAGGCCCTGACATTATTCCCACCCTATGATGGCACCTCTCCAGTCCCTCAGAAGGGAAATAATTTTGTCAATGCCTTCAAATTTCAAGCTTCTTTATTTTGTCTAATCCCAGATGTCATATCTTTCCAGTGCCATGGAAGAACAGAATATTTTTACATCATATTTTAGCAGATGGAATCCATTCTAGCCAAATTTATCACTGCCAGATGGCTGACCCTCATTTACAGATGAAAAGTTAGACAGAGATAAACTTTAGTCAGTTAAAACATCCAATTTTCTGCATAAAAATGGTAGGGTAGTTCTCTCATCATTTCCACCAGCACCAACAGATCATCAGCTTCCACCAGGTCAATCCCTAGCAATAAATCAACAGACCTTCATCAGAGACTGTAACATCTTCTGCACTGAATCACAAGATTAGCCAGCAAACAATTTAGGCCTTTGGTACAGCAAGCCATAAGGAATATTCTAAAATATCCTTCAATAGCACTAATCCTGTATTTGAAATTAATCCATTTTTCAGTGTTTGCAAGATAAAAGCCCCATGTACAATGGGCCAAATGTGCAATGGAGAGTCAAAGGGTTTATAGGTGATCCAGATGTGTGTAATATCTTCCATACATTATTTATTACCTGCTTTCTTAGTTGAAGAATAAGAACAAGCTCTAGACCTAGAGAGCCTGAGTAAAAAAAATAAAAATTAAGTATCTGGGTACAGATGAAGACCATCAACATCTTACCAAAGGATAAAAAAAAATTAGCTAATTTTGTCTACTGAAGTTATAGGCTTCAGTTTGATCTCAGAGCTGTTCCATACCATGTTTTGTATTTAACAGTTTAGTATTTGGGTTCTACTTCTGAAAATGGTGTTAAATGGTGCATGCTAAGAAATTTAACGAAGAAGAAAGAAAAGATGCAATGAAGGATAGACCCCAGGAAAGTAAGTAACCCTGAGCTGATGATTCATGGATCTGAATTAGATAGTAAACATTAACTGCAACAAGTGATTCTGCTAAAAATTTATAAGCTGAGCTGTGTTAAGAAATGTTGCATTACATTTCCTTTATATAGTTCTGGCTGAAAAATAACAAACCTATGGCAAAAAAAAATGTAATACAAAAGCAAGACTTACTGCTTTCTTCATCTTTTGCCTGTAAGAGCAGGATCATCTTTTAAAATTCTCTTCCTGTCTATGGACTACCATACACATCCCACCAGTAATTCACCTATCACCCTTCTCATTTCACAAAGAGATGCTTCTCAGTATCTCATACAGTAGGTACTGTAATTTTAAAAAGCTCATCTCCTCTCCCCAACTAGTGAGAGCAAACACAAATAATAAAACTTCATGGTTGCTGTAATTTCCTGTAAATACATTTTAAATGACAACATAAATTTATCTTCCAGAATAAAACTGGAACACAGCGCTTCAATTCCCAGTTTAACAAAATATGTAGATATTAGAAAGGATTAAAATTATAGGGACCCTAAACCTTCATGTTTCCACAGTAACGTAGCTACTAACTAGCTGTGTGGAAGGCAAGAAGCTTCCTTCATGGTCATGATATTTAATAGTTGTCCACTGCTGGTTTTCCTTTTTCTGGAACATCTGGTGCTGGACACAGGCTGGGACAATATGCTGGCCTAGTGGGACTGACATGACTTCAGTATTACATAAGGTCTAATGATTCAGTGTGCTTCTCTAAACCATCTTCATTGACATTACACAAAAGGGACAATATGTTAAACTTAGTACAAATTAAAGACCTTTTTAGTTTCCAGCTTTAACATATAGCCACTAGTTGAAAAGAAAATAATCTCTCTGTTTCCTTTAGCTGCATTTTAGATATTCTTCTTTCTGCAAAATGTCAGGTATAGGAAATCTCCAATAAAGGTAGCCATAATTCTATATAAAGACATGTTTTAGGCAACATCTGACAGAATAAATGGAAAGGGTTGCAGAGTGTGTTTGTACAGTACATCCTTTTTGCATTGATCCTGCAAAAGCGTGTAAGAGGGAACTGTCTACCCTACTCATTCCTGCTTGTGTTTTCCATGTTTTTTCTCTGGTTTGTCTGCTTCTAGTTCTTTTAAAGACCACACAAATAAAAAATTCCATCAGATTATAAATACACATGCTTCAAATTTAGGATGTATACCGGCATAAGGTTAAGGTGATGCTTTCAGATCTATTGCTAAAGATCTTGGCAGTGATAAACTACTATAAATATGCAGTTAGACATGTAGACCACTGTAGAGTTGGACTTCTCTCTTCCTGCACATATCCCCACACTCAATGAATGAAATTTACATGAGCATACTTTCTGGTATATAGAAATATCCCTTAAAGCACCTTGGGAGGAAACAGCACTATTTTGTTGTAGTCTTAATGCAAGTTTTCATTTTGTTTATCTCTCCCATGTTTACTCTCAAACAGGAAGCAAGCTCTGCACCTTCAGGACAATAAACTGACTTTCATAATATAATGTGTGGGATCAACTCAAATTCTTAGGAAATATCCGGAAAAAAAGGGGGCATCAAATACCCCAGGAGATCTGAGCAAGGAGGCTGGCACTTGGGGCCTATCCTTGCTTCCCCCAGAGCTGTGACCCCAGATGGTACTTCTGTTATTAGCTCTAGACTGCAGCAAATAAAGTAAATGATACCTCTTGTAAAACTGCAAAAAATTCTTGTAATGAATGGTATCAGGTTACCTGCATATAGCATCTGTTTTTGTATTACAGCTATAGGAAAATATATTTTCCTCAATTAAATGATTACAGGTTAAATCTGAAACTTAATATCTATATCTAATTGGTATCAAACTACTTAGACTGATCTGGTCAAGAAACACTTTTGGAATCAAGGAAATACAACTATGAACTGATCACTAATAAGAAACACTACTTTACACCTTCCACAAATTAAATAATTTCTTCAAGCACAGCTGTTATGGCAAAGAAAGTAGTATTTCTTAGCGTGGTGACATTTTTCTTGTTCACTTTCTCTTGACTTTAACAAGTAAAATTGATTCAACTACATCTTGAGACATAAAAATACTAACATACTGGAAAAAAAACACTAGCACAGAAGACTCTGAGTGCGATGGTACATCACCAGTGGGTATTTGCTACCCCAGTTAGGCATGCAAAAAGGTTACATCTGCCCCATAAAAGTATCTATATCTGCCTAGCTGCAAGTTTGTCAAGTGAGATAATACAGAAATGCAGAAAAAAAAACATACATGTGTGCTAAAGACAATGCTTTAATTATCAAAGAGATGTATTTCAGACCTTTTCTTAAAACTGAAATGGATGTCTAGGGCAAGATTAGACACTATAAAGTAAACCATTTTCATTTAATTTCTAAGCAGAGCTACACAGAGTCAAGAAATTCAATATTATTCAAAGTGAAATGACATGTAATATTCTCTTTTACTGGCTGCTTACGAAGCACCAAATTGTTGAATTTAAGTAATAACAATGAATCTTTTTTTTAGTGGTACCTGTAACTGTACCAAGAAATTCAACCTCTGACTTTATCTTAAATAAATTCAGACTTTCAATAAGGAAATGACTGCTACATGTAACAAATAATACAAGCTAGTTCAAACATCAGCTGTAGGCTAACTTATTTCTTGAAAAAGTAGTTTAAGCTGAAATTTCAATTTTGTTGCTTATATTATCAGATAGCTTTTTACTACAACACTTCAATGCTCTGTAGAATACATTTTCACACTAAAGGATTGCTAGCTCAAGCCTATGTTTAACATAGTTTTCAAGATGCATATTTATCAAAATAAATGTTGCAATAGAATCTATTTACAAACTTTAGTAAATAGTTCATTCTGGAGGGAGGTAAAGTACGTGCAAAAACACATTCTTGAAATGAAGTCTGCAAGGCCAGTAAGAATTATTTTAAATTGATTATCAAATGAGATTCTGAAAATTGTAAATTGGCTTCACCCATTATTTTTATGTGCAGTAGTAAAGTGTGTGCCGGTACTATATGGGCAATTAATACAGCAACATTGACTTGTGAAAATTCCTTCATGCAAGCAGGTCTGTACATTTTTCTTTAGTATTTAATTTACAGTTTTCCACCAGTTCATTTTCTCCTTCCTGTTGAGGAACTTCAGTTTGCACAATTTATTCTTCCAGCAAGGCAAAAAAAACAACAACAAAGAAAACCAAACCTTTTTTACAGGGCAGAAGGAGCTCTACAGATCCACTTTCTCTCTGCTAGTTACTCTTTGGCTACATCTTCATTACAGTAGGAATTAATCTGTAGAGCTAAAAAATTAGTTCTGAGAATCACTGGTCACATCTTGTGTGTTTGGGGGGCCTTTATTCCAACAGGCTGTCCTCTGGAATTAACTGACAACCACTGGCATTTGGAGTGCATTAGGACTGATCTTGGAGACCGTCTTCTGATTTAGTTTCATACAGAAAGTATTCAGAGAACATGCTCCAAAACTGGTTTGTCTTGTGAAAGAGAGCTCCGATTGTGGGAATGACTAGGGAGTCCACTTCAGAAGCAGAATAGCCTGATCCTAACTAATGCAGATAGACCCAATAACCACTATCCTAATTCCTGAAATAATAATTTGTCAAGGGTGTATAACAGCTTCCTCACTTTGTGGGTGTAGCTAGTACTCCTGACACTGGATGGAAAAGGTACAATCAAGTCATTACAATTGCCATGACTTCAGTCGTCTCAATTTCACTTTAACATCTTAAGGCATATGATATAGTAATGGTAAGTCCAGTGCAAATATGCAATTGCTTTTCTAGCTCTCTGGAATCCTAAAGTTTCAGAGAAAATAAGACGTGAATAAAACACCTTAATAATCTTTAATGAGCCATTTGTTATTTAAAATTCTGATTGCATTTGATCTTTCTCCTTCTGAGTTACCTATTTCCAAGACTTTCTTCTCAAGTTCCTTCTCTTAAGGATGCTAGAGTACTAGAATAACTCCCCATTTCGTGATGTTCATCCCACTAGAGTACACAGTGCTCCCCACATCCTTTCTCCAGTCCTCCATGGACTCACAGTTCACTGCATTTTAGGTGATGAGCTTCATGCTTTCTTAACAGACGGACCTCAACAACAAGCATTTTTCCTTCCTGCAAACTACACTATCCTGAATGGCTGATTTTCAAATCTGAGATACAGAGCAGTATAACAGCCTGTCATTTTCTGATATGTAGCTCTTCAAGGAAAAACCTTAGAACTACTCTGTTTCTATCAGACTTTGGACTTGTCCAATTTTAATGAAAATGTTGTGCTTGCTATAGCATGCTACAGACCTACAAAAATGCATGCAGAAGACACAATTCACTATTAAAATACAAACAATTTTAAAGTAATTTCTACAGATACCTATTATATTTCTATAGTACTTTATGGGTTATGTCCTTATTCTGAAATCCCACTGTGACCTTTGTGTTCTAGGCAATAAAGCATAATGCACAGCATGTGTAAGATTTGTGTTTATTGGCTTGAGAGAAACAACTTGCTTACAGAAATCTTAAACAGGATTTCTATAACTTTCTTCCTACTTTTTCAAAGGGATGCTAAATTATGGTGCACTGAAAAAAATAAACAAACAACAAACAAACAAAAAAACATGACATGCATAAATTTTCTAGCCATCCACCATCCTCTGTTTCCCAGTCTTCTGGGCTGATAAATTTTGCCCAGTTGTTTCCAGTTACAGGCTTCCACCAGTGGCTGCTAGGCTGTCTCTGCTTTGGGAATCCTTGTCCACTGATGTATTGTGCTTTTAAAGCATATTCACATTTTTTAACAGTAACTCCTCAACATACATGGGAACAATCCTGTTGGGTGTGTTAGAGACCCTACAGAATCTTTAAAGCATAGCAATGCAAAACTGTAATATCTTCCCTTTAACATCACCAGCCTTGGACTATCTAGATTGTTACAATAATATCACAGTGCTGAGTATCTGGTTAGATCCATTAGTCTAACATCTTTCTGATGATACAACAAAAAGGAAAAAGCACACTGCCTGTTTTGCTAAAAGTTAAAGCCATACCTGTCAACCGCAAAAAAAACTTCATCTGAATGATTTAGTCATATAATTTGTTCTAAGAAAGAGCAAGCATACAAACAGGTAAAAATAAGGATATTTTCTGACAAGAGTGTAAACAGTGATTCATATTTCCAAAAGTAATGTGTGGTAGAGAAAAACATATAAAACTTAATGAATTTTAGAAATAAGACCATGTACAAAAAATAAATACTTCAGCACATTTTAGATCATGAGCGTGATAAAGCTGTTTTCCTAGACAGACAAAGTGTGAAATTCTTGTCATGGTTCTTAGTCTAAATAATTTCAGTAGGTCACCATTCAGCATGTAGCCTGGAGCAGAGCTGTTACTGAAGTGCTTACCATGTTCTAGTAAACAGAAAATGTTTCCTCTTGTCCAGCATTTTCCCCTGATGAAGCAAAAGATTAATAGGATTAGATGCCTTTCCTTGGATCAGGTTGTCAGCTGTTCAACCTCTTTGCTGCTTGTGAATGTTTCACTGTTTTTCAAACATTTCTCCTTTCATTATTCCACCTTTGATCAACATTGTGCTTTCCAGTGTCTTGCCCCCTTCTTTGCCCCTTTAAAGAATGGCATTGCTTTCAAAACACTGAAGTAATTCTGAACATTTTATGTCTCACATTGGCTTCTGCTTGAGGGCAAAAAATTAAATGCTCACCCAACTGACAACTCCCTCTGTGTAAAAACATATTTTAACAAAGTTATCTCGCAGATACACAATTTTTGCACATTCCTGATTTCTTCCAACATATTTTTATTTCCTGGTTAATGAATATGTGCTTGTAAGAATTCATTTACATAATGGAGGACTAGAGCACCAGCAATTAAAGAGAAAATGTAATACCACTTTCACTTACAAAGGACGCAATCATTTTATTCACTACAGAGTCTTCCTCATTAAGACTACCAAATGTACAGAACAGGCACAAATTTATTTGCAATGTGCTCCTGGAGACTGAAGATACGGGACCCAGGTCCTGCCCAGGACCCAGGTCTCTCAGTTGTGTGATCACAACCCCATAGCTTGGTTAATATATTTCATGTACACAGACAATGCATTGAGTGTCCCTGACTTCTAACATGGAACAGGCTTGCTGTGACTTAACTGCAGCAAAATAAGGAGATGTGGACTCCAGACTTAACCATAGATGCACTGTACATAGACTTGCTAGACCTATCTGGAAACAGATAATGGTTAATCCTGGTTCCTTTTGATACGTAGCCTGCAACATGTACATACAGTGTGTGTCCTGCAGTCTGCAAGCAGAAACTTCACCAGTCCAGTCTGCACTCTTTTGTGATCTGGTCTAAATCCCAGAATGTCTGGATCAAGCCCAGACCTGCAGCAAGTCTAACTTTGCAATGCTGTCAGTATTTAATTGTGTTTCATACTCCTATGTCCACCCATGTTCAACGACAGGATGGTTTCAGCCATTTCCATTACACCAATTCTGCAGAAGATTTTAAAGGATTCAGGTGAACTGTGCTGTGCCACACAGTGCTTCATACAGTGAGAGTACTGTACAAATAACAATTAAAAATATGTTCTTATTTCATTTGGCCATCCTGTTGTCTATATGAAATGAGTTTACTTAGGAGAGCTAATTGCTTTTATGCACTGGAGCACAGACATACACATTTATAAAACCATAAGTAATTAAAACTGTCTTCTCTTTGTCCTTTCAGCCAACATACTGTGGGCTGCTGTGTGATCACTGGTATAAATAAAAGTGTTTCTGTGTGTATCAGTTCTCTGCTGTTATACCTGAATCATAATGCCATTGTGACCTTGTGTCTTGACTCTATTGGACCAGTTCTGGGCAAGTGTCAGAGTGAGGAAGTCTAGGATCTTTCTGCACATAGTGCCCTTCATGTCATTTTGGTTGGAATACTGTCTACAAGAAGGGTTGAGGTCCTCACAGACTCTAGGTGGCCTTCTCAGATACTAGACTAGAGTCCAGTTTCACACAGGCACTCTGACATTTGGTTCTAATTAAAAATGTAAATAATAATAAATAATTCTCAGTGAAAGAGGATTGAGGTCTAATTCCATGGTCATCAGCTGGGAAGGCCATCCAGCAGCTGGGGATGCTCCTCAAATCCCAGTCCTTCACGGACCACCCCAAGCTGGTCAGGCAAGGCCAAAGCTGGGATCTCTGCTTTCCAGTCTAGTTGCAGTCTCCCAGTACATTATCTTCAGTAATGATTCTGCACCTTTAAACCTTCAGTAATGATTCTGCACTTTTAAAGGGTCTTGGGTCAGCCTCAAACAAAATCCTCCTCCTTGGTTAGACTATGTGTAGGTCTGACAACTAAACCCACATGCTATGAGTAGACTGGTGGCAACAGCAAGAGGAGAGAAGCCTACAGCAACTATTTCCCAGTAAAAATGCTACAGCGACAGAACACCAAAAACTTTTCAAATCATGTATTTCTGTATTTCAAGCAACAGAGTGCAGTCCATGATGGGCAGTTTCCCTTTGTATTCCTGCTGTGGCAACAGCAAGAGGAGAGAAGCCTACAGCAACTATTTCCCAGTAAAAATGCTACAGCGACAGAACACCAAAAACTTTTCAAATCATGTATTTCTGTATTTCAAGCAACAGAGTGCAGTCCATGATGGGCAGTTTCCCTTTGTATACCTGCTGACACCCTGCAGGTTCACACAACACTGATATGCACCATAGCCCCAGTAAATTTGGCAGTAAGATTCATGTCCATAAGACTATGTCAGAGCCAAATTCCTGTTTGAATGATTTATTTCAGCAGTCTCTTAGGTGTCTGTATTAGAGCTTGGGACTCAGAGGGCTTGGTAAATTTGTTGTTAAATATTTTATTTTCATCAGACATGTGTGGCTGAAGCTTGCTGTAACCAATGAGGTAGGAAACCACTGTACCCTCCTACTGGCACATTGTAATAAGGCATTACCTACTGCCTGTCATCAAAGGTATGAAAAAAGCAGCTTTTACAAATAAGACTGTTGGTCACACATGCAGAACCTTTTCTGCTCCTTGGCTAGGCGGGAATAGCCACTCTTTAGCTTGGTTCCTTTATCTTCATTTGCACAAATAGAAGCCATTAACCAAGGAGTGAATTCAATCTGCTTGTCTCCAGTGGGAGATAAAGTTGAAACCATCTGCTAGTTCTTAAAAGCAATGAGGCAAATTTTATTATAGAGTGATTTGGTTACTGTTGCCCTTGTTTCAGCTCACACATTGAAGGCTTTCTCTGCTGGGAAGTCTTGCCTAAGGTCCAAAATGAGACTGGTATGTCCAATGCACTGTTTGTAAATACCAGAAAAAAAAAACCCTAAACAACAACAAAACCAAACATGGAATTACTGGAAGGTGCTGTTCCAAAGAGGCATACCCAGTCTTTGAGGTCAGGATTAATGTAAATGAATAGTAACCAGAAAAATCTTACAATGTATTCATTTTCTTCAGGACTTTTTTCCCCTGTTCTGCCAGTTTTAAAATTAAAGATTAACATGAAAATTGCACAGTATTTTCTGGGCTGGATTCTGGGGAGAGGCTTAGAGGAGACTTTATTACCATGTTCCACTACTTAAAGAGTGGCTACCAAGAAGATGGAGACTGCTTATTTACAAGGAGTCACATGGAAAAGACAAGCTGAGATTCCAATTGGGCACAAGAGGTAAATTTTTCACCATAAGGACAGTCAAACATTGGAATTTATGCCAAGGGAAGTGGTAGATTCCCCCACATTGAACAGTTTTAAGTTTCAGCTTGACAGGCTGCTGAGCCACTTCATATAAACTATAGTAGTACCTAGAGAGGTTGGATAAGATGATCTTTCAGGTTCCTCCAACATGGCATTCTATGATTCTATGATTCTCTTAAAAAAAAAAATATATATATATAGCTAATGTTATGTATAACAACATTCACACATCTTCACTGCATTCATCACAGCTAACTGAGTTTAAATAAATTCACATGTTCATGCTAACTCAAACCTCCTAGATATTGATACTGGCATCAGTATGAACATCCTTGTTAACTCTGTATTTTTAAGTAGTTCAAAGAGGTCTGGACTTCTGTATCCCAACAGTACATGGGCAAGTCTTGTGCTCTCTGAATTCTCATTAAATTCTCATTCTCACATTCCTTTCCAAATCACTCCACAGATGGTTGGATGAACTTAGTTTTTTAACTATGGTAGATAAGCAACACTTATGTGTAGTGTATATACTCTGATATATACACATGATATATGTAGCTTATACTACAATACTACAATAAAACAATATACTACAATAAGGTATACAACACCTTGATTACTCTTAGGCAGATAATGGAAATTCATCAAATTGGCAATCATGCAAAAAACCACATTATCATTCACACCCTCATTGAATTGCAGACTAGAGAGGCTGGAGCTGAAGTAGTGTAGCTGCTTGAATGTCAAGAGGTCTACAACTCCTTCTGCTCATTAATGTGAAATAAAAAACTCAGATTATTCTTCACAGACCTATTGCCCCAAACTGTAAATTATTAAGCAGTTTGCCAGTTGCCGGCTCCATGGGCTAGGAAGAGCTGAGGGGCTACAGGTAGATGGACTATCCTAAAGACAAACATTTGTGCATAGACTCTTAACAAGAATTAATGACACCTGGGAGAAACAGAAACTTGCACACAGTGCAAGAACTTGAAAGGTGCAACTGTGTTCTGCTAAAACACTATGACATAAGCTGAACAGTGAGCACATTGCAGGAGCTAAATTGGCTTCTGCTTGTAACTAGATACTTCCTTCTCTTCTAGGATTTTTTCAGCAGTAGATAAAGTTAAACCTCAGATCAAACATTCCATTTGTTTCACCTACTTTATTCTCCTTGTCAAACTCAGGGGGAAATAAAAAATGCTTTTGTAATAAACTTACTGAACACAAAAGCTGTTAATTCTCTTTTCTGAGTGGCATGGTTGTGTTAGATCATGATCAATTCTTATTTTTCACAGTGACAGTACTGTGGTAGGAAGCATTACTACTTATTTGCAGATTCCATTCCAGCAATACCAGCAAAGAAATACATTTCAAACTCCTGTCTGCTGTGTCTATTGTAATGCTATGACATTCAGATTTATGGGAGCTGTCTGAAATTCTGTAACAGTAATTAGTTGGAAGTCGGGGGGGGGCGGTGTGGGGAAGGGGGGCTTCTGCTTTCTTTTCAATACATGTATGATATAAGTAATTATTTTGGGTCAACTGCTCTCAAGAAGAGATTTTTTTAGTCTGAGCTTCATTTAAATTTTACACCATACTATTTTCTTTTTCACCATGTTGACCAGTTAAAAACAAGACAAAACAAACTACTAAAAAAAGAAACAAAACAAAACCCAAAAAGACAGAGTTAACTTTAGTAGCTTAAGAAGTTATTTGATAGTAATGGAACTTTTCCCTCATTTTTTCTGGACCAAGGAAAAATACGGGAAATGCAGTTGCGTTTATTAGACTGAGTCAACTCTTATTGGGATTGTAAATAATACAGAAATGCCTATACAAATTTAAAAAATTAAAACTGCAATTTGCTTCTTGGGAAGAGAATCTCTTAGGTAAAAACTCAATCAATTTAGAGGTGGACTTTATAGGATAAAAAAATAAACATCCCCTGTAATAAAAAGCAAAATGGCATATGTTTTATAGATTAAAATATGGATCCAATACACTGTTGGCAAAATGTTGAATGTCTATAAAATATGGGAGGTAGAATACACTTGTAATTTAAATATGGATTAACAGGAGCCCCAAGTTTTGTATTTTTATAGGGCAATTTGATATCTCCAATAATCAAAGTAGATTGCTTACAGCAGTCTCAATATAGACAAAAAATTGCTATTTCACTCAAGAAGACCCCAAATGGATTTCTTTTATTTTACTTCTGTTTTTTTCTTTCATCAGGAATGAAGGGCAAAAAAGGAGGTGCACATGTAACGCTGGGTGTAAAAAAGCTGAGAATAAAGTTTTCAACATTCAAATCAGTGGAACATAATTTTATACAAAGCTAGAGTTCAACACATATGGCCACTAAGAATACATAAAGGGATGAATGTGTATACTAAGAGTCAAGGTTAGTGGATTTTAGAAGGCAAATTAATCACTCTATCCCAAGGGATGAATTAGGTAGTTAATAATCTTAGCAATCTCTGACTACATGGTGCATGTAGGGCAAAAAGATAGTGATAATGTCTATGGAGCCAGAAATCTCTTTAGGTTTCAAGTTTAAATAAACAATTCTCATACAGAGCATTACATTAATGTCTCTGGCTGAGGTTGCAGGAATATAAAATATCTTTCAAGAGCTGTTTGTCTGGAACAGTTTTTCCTCCCTCACTAATGAAAAAAAAATAATCTAAGTTGAACTAAAATACTTCTGCAATCTTTCATTCTCACTGACAAATATTAGTCTCCTATTGTATCCTGTTGTGCCATTAAGGTTCTGGATCACCTGTAAAGATGTGGAGTGTAGCAAGGGACTAATGTTTCCTGTTCTGTGTTTGTGGTATAGTTCCTGTACATGAAAGGATTCTAACTTCAGATATTTCCACACCTAAGAAGCTCCACATATTATGCTTTAACCACCGTTTATTATATGTTCTTTTCATTATTTCAGACCTTTTTTCACATGCAGGTTCCAATGCAAGTATTTTGGTTTTGAAAGGGAATTATGAGATCACAATTAAAGAGGTAATACTTCTAAGTTGTTTTAAAGGATATTCTGTGCATATTATCCACTTAACTATTTTAGCAAAACAATATATTTCCACTTTTTTTCCCTGCTTCTGAAGTTCATGTACTTATGCCATTCTTTTAATCCCATTATATTCCTCAGTGACCACTGAGCAGAGACTTAAGCTCCATTTAATACATCTAAGCTCATTGTTCTAATAATTCCAGTGTCACAGTATTTCCTTTAACAGATACTTCAGATGAGGTGATTAGTGAGGAAAGCAGAAACAGGGCAAGCCTGCCTTCCAGCTGGACACCACACATGGACCCTCCGTCTGTATCCACATTATGTCTTTAACTGCCAAAGGTTTAATGAATGCCCCCAGCCTCACAGATTATTGGGTTAGCTCAGAAGTGTTTAAGGAACCAAAATACCGTAGTTAGAATCTCTGGAGTTGTATATAATAAATAATCAAGTAACTTCAAACATCTGTGAGGAACTCAGGCAGCCTTGATGAAAAAAATGGGTTATGAAAAAACAGTAACCTAAATTAATGTCAATAGAAATTTAGTTGTCACAGACTCCGGACTAAACAGGACGTCAAAAAGTCAGCTAATCCTTTCTGATACAAAAATATAGGATTATTTATGCATGTCCCATTTAAGGAAGATGCTTGCATAAGCCATATCCAAATAAATTTCTTAGATTGTCATAGCAATGTCTTTTATCATTGTTAATTTCAAAAATCTAAAACCAGGAGATGATAATCTGTTACCATTCAGAAGGAAACCTTGATCTAAATTTTTGACAGCAACAGCCTGATTCACTCTACAGGAAAGGAAGTCTTTCCCTTATCAGTCGAACAACTGTCCAAAAGCCACTGAGCGGAAGCTTTGAATAAGCTTAAGGAAACAACACTTTAGCGCAGACAAAGACTCAAAGACAAGATTCAGCAAGGTGAGCAAAATATTTTGAAGCAGTAGATTTTGGAGCTTTACTGCAATTATCCACCACTCAAGCATGGTCCTTTCCAGCTTCTCAACTACCTCTCAAAGAAGCTACCTATTGCTTCAGTGAAAAAGGTCATTTCTCCTCTGAACAGCAGTATTCCTAAAACAGTGGGAAGGTAACATCTACGTGAGATAGAATAATTTTTAAAATTAAGCCTTTAGCAGCTACATCAGAAAACCATTATTCAATCCACTGTTCATCAAAATGTATTAATGATTTATGCAAAGAAAGACTAAAACAGGTGTTTCCAAATGTATGAATGCTGACTAGATAAACATTTACGAATTATTTTTCCTGAAATGGCAACACTTTTTACATAATACATGTCTGCAACTGTCTATCCAAAAACAGAGTAACTTCAGGAGAGATTCCATAGAAAGCTAAATCCAACCCAGCCACTTCAGGGACTTTCTAATACCAATATAGAGCTAATTCTAGTGTGTTTACCATAAAACAAACTTTGTAAGGTATGTCCATCTAAAAGCTTAGTAGTAAACATAAGAGGGCAAAAGTTTGTTATATTCATCAATGACCTGGATGAGGGAACAGAGTGCACTGTCAGCAAGTTTGTTGATGACACAAAACTGGTAGTAGTGGCTGTGTTGCCATTCAGCAAGACCTAGACAGGCTGGAGAGTTGAGCAGGGAGAAAGTTGATGAAATACAAGGGCAAGTGTAGAAGCTTGCACCTGGGAAAGAACAACCTCATATACCAGTGTAGGCTGGGGACTGACTTGGTGGAGAGCAGTGTAGGAGAAAGGGACCTGGGGGTCTTGGTTGACAGGAGGATGACCATGAGCCAGCAATGTGCCCTTATGGCCAAGAAGGCCAATGGCATCCTGGGGTATATTAGAAGGGATGTGGTTAACAGGTTGAGAGAGGTTCTTCTTCCCATGTAATCTGCTTTGGCGAGGCCACATCTGGAGTACTGTGTCTAATTCTGGGCTCCTCAGATCAAGGACAGGGAACTACTTGAAAAAGTCCAGTGCAAAGCCACAAGGATAAAGGAGTGGAACACCTCCCTTATGAGGAAAGGCTGAGGAGCTGGGTCTCTTTAGCCTGGAGAAGAGGAGACTGAGGGGTGACCTCATTAACGTTTATAAATATGTAAAGGGTGAGTGTCAGGAGGATGGAGCCAGTCTCTTCTCAGTGATGTCCAATAGGACAAGGGGCAATGGGTGCAAGTTAGAACATAGGAGGTTCCGTGTAAACATAAGGAAAAACATTCTCACTTTGAGAGTGACACAACACTGGAACAGGTTGCCCAGAGAGGTTGTGAAGTCTCCATCCCTGGAGACCTGGGATCAAAACCAACCTGCATGTATTCTTGTGTGACCTATTCTAGGGGATCCTGGTCTGACAGGGTGGTTGGACTAGATGACCTTTTGAGGTCCCTTCCAGCCCCTAACATCCAGTGACTCTGCAAATTGTACAAGGCAGATCCATCTTAAGAATAATCAGATCAACATAAATTGTCATATGTATGAAATGCAAATTAATGAAAATTGATGAAAAAAAACCAATTGATTATTTGAAAATCCTTTTAATTTCTGTTAAGTATAATTTCAATTTAATACATGGAGTCCTGATGTTCCTAGGACTTAAATTTGCACGCACTGCTCTGTAAATAGCACTGTGACTGAAGTCCAGTATGTGTGTATTTGCAGGGTCACAGTATTATGTGAATGACTTCTGGCAGAAGATAGCTAAAAAAGTTGATGCACTTAATGCTTGAGGATTCCTCATTTACTTGTTGCTTAACTTTTGAGAAAAGTCAAGCTACATGTAAATATAAAAAAGACCCAGGAATGAAAACCACTTAAATGACTGTTTTTACTGAAAAATAAACAAAAAGCATTTTCATAAGTATTTAGGAAGTTTCTTGTCCCCAAACAGCACAAGTGAAATTAAACAATCCTCCCAAGAAAAGATCTGCCGTCACGGGTATCTCTGTATTACTGCATAGGCTCTGTGAGCCTTTTCAAGTGTGCAGCGAACAGATGGAGATTGTTACAAGCTTTTCAAACCAGTGTTTACTGCAAACTTTCAGGCAATCTGTCATGGTTTTTGCATTCCCAGGGACTTTTTAAGTTCCTGAAAAGGGAGCAAAATCATAGATGTTCCTTATTAACCCATGCCTACCTAATTTACAAGCAAACTTTCATACTTCTATCAAAAACACGTTTAAAAAGGTGAGGGAAATTATGTGATCTTCTCAAATGCATCAAATCACTTTTGAGGATGGAACTATACTCATTGCTGTGTTCCAAAAAAGCAGACATTGGAAAAGAAAAAAAAACAAAACAGAAAGACTGGTTCTTCTCCTAGAGAACAAGCCACTTTTATTCATCTAATTAATGACAAGACTTGTTCAATGCAGCAGTAGAATTATATGCAAAACTACAAGCTTGGTGCCCTGCTGTTCAGTCAATGAGAGTGTTTTCTGAACCAGCTGAGACCTGCATTAGTTTCAAATTGTCCAACACAGGGCACAAAAATTCTTATGCTTTATTACCAATATACTCATTTTACCTCTACCTAAGCTTTCATACAAGGTTAGATGGTAGCTCCTCACTTACATATCAGTGTAATTTTTCCCTTGACATTTTTCATAGCAACAAACAAGCAAGAAATTAAACATCTCCCTTAGAGGCACTCACTGAAGTATATATTCTACTAAACCTTGTTATTTACTATAAATAATAAATGGTACCTTTTTTTTTTTTTTACATTATCAGCAAAATCCCCCCAGAAATTACTGCACAACTTTTATACAGTCAGATCATGAGTCAAAAAACAGAAAAGTATGGTGTAATCACTAACCAATATGTCTTCCAAATTTCATAAAAAGGAGGAACATACACCTTACATTTATGTTCAGATGTCAGTTGCAAAACTCATGTATTCTTTTTCTCCAAATGATTTCACTAATGAATCACTACATCTGCCAGCACACAGTGCCAGCTGTAAATTGCTGACAGGCAACAATGACAGTTCAAGAAGATTCTGTCACAGGGTTTCCTACTCTTAGTAACACTGTCATTGATATCCCAAATTGTCTCTTGTATCTGAAAGGAAAAAAGGGTCATCAGCTGAATATTTTCATTTGTCTAACCAGCAACAAACAGCAACCACCTAATAGCTTTTTCCCCTGACAGATCATTTAAAAAATCATAATTGCTGGATCATAACCCATAAAAACAACAAAAGTGCCCACAGCACAGTCCCAGGAGGCCAGTCCCTTTAAATGACAGAATAGTCTGACAAATGAAGGCAAAAACAGCCAATCTTGAAAACTACAATGATATGTTGTTAGCATCTGTACATCGCATGCAATCAGAAAAAGTATTTATGCACTTAATACCTTTGCTATATGTTACACAGCATTTCACAGACAGGAGATCCTGTTGGTTTTTTTATTTGATTTGATTTGATCATATTTACATGATCATCTAAAAAATCCCAACAACCCATTGCTTTTTTCATCACACTTCATCTTATGCCCAAGAAGAACCCAAGGTGGTTCGGAGAACATATTGTGAAGCTGCAAAACAAAAGTAGAGCCAGCTCACACACTGAGCAGGTGATGAAAGTCAAACCTTCTCATCAATTATTTCTAACGCTCATGGGGATACAGTGGGCTTTGTTGCTAGTGACAGAATGTCATCTGGGCAAATCTGTCCTATTGGCCCAAGGGTAAACTCCCTATAATAGCCAAGCAACCAAAAACATAAGGAAACAGCATGTGTGGTCTTGACAGTCTTTCAATTCACCAGTCCCAAAAGGCGAAGTGATTGACTACCCAAAGTCTTTGAAATTTCCCAGGTAATTCAATATGAATGATGCAGCTCAGTCTTAGAAATCACACTGATTCACCCTGAGAAGCAGCTAACAAATATTCAGTGCTCTAGCACTGAGAGGGTACAACTTCAGGACAAGAAGTAGTGATAATTGTCCAGCAAAGCCTCAAAAGCTCACTTCAGATATTTTGCTTTTCCATGGAATCAATAAAAATCACTAACAACAGATTAAGTTATACAGTAATTTGATACAATTCATATTTTAATGTACAGCTTTTATAGGTCTAGAAGCAATAATCCATCTAGCATGTAAAGGCCAGGGAAAAGTTTGGCAGCCTGCTAGTGTTTTACTTGGCATTTCACTGTAAGGGGTTTTTAGACTTCAGTGAAGCTACATTGTTACCTGAAGCATGTGAACCTGTTCAGAAATAATTTCAAAAGTCAACCATCTGTATATTTTGCAGTTATGAGAACACCACAGGCAGCTGAGGATTTCTATTGCTTGATAATGTGCAGCATGATACATTTCCAATGGACACTTATTTTCCAAATGATGAAAGAACAAGTATGGTTAAGCCTATAAAATGCCTGATGCCCCATAAGGTTATTACAGCAATTTGGTTACCAAACAGCCTTTTCCAAACCCTAGGAGCTGAAGTCCACAAAATTATTAGTTACTTGAACAGATAAAATCTTCTCCCCAGCTGCCTCAGAGTGCCTGCCTGAAATGGTCCAACTAAGGCTATGTCTGTAGGCTGCTAACACTGCAGAGAGGCTGCAGAAGCCCTTTGGTGGTGGCTTGTGCTGGCAGAGCAGTACAGCTTTTCTGTGCCTGCAGGCACTCAGCAAAACACATGGACAGTACAATGTGTGGCACAGGGTTTCAGCCAAGGCTGTCCTGGAGGATAAACAGGCATCACACACACACCTATCCACTACTGTGTGTATATCCATAATTCATGAAGCCACAGACATCTCCAGCTGTACTTCAGATGCTGACCATTTTCACTGAGCAACTTGTTAGGAGCTGTGGCTATTTGGCCATCTAAGTTATTTCTTTATTATTAAACCCATTCTGACGCTATTTATTCATCATGCAATACTCCAGTCAGAAAGAATCTACCTATCAACAGAGCAGCAATAAAGAGGAGTATGGCAAACAATATTTAAGTATTAGACAATCTAAAAAGAAAAAAAAAAAGAGGAAAAAAAGAAAAAAAAGGACATGTAAATTTTAACACTTAAGAAAAAGTTATCTGGCTCTGGACATCTATTAAATATTTAGTAAAGAAGAAAAAATCACCTTTCAATGTACTGCGTTATTACAGTCTTATGTTCTTTCATTATTCTACAGTTGAGGCTTATTTTCAAGTACCATATTATGACTCATGGAAACAGAGCACCCACAAAAGGCCCACAGAGAGGTTGTGGAAGACATTATCTACTGTTTAGGAATATCAGTACCATAGTCCTGCAAAAACAGTCTCCACCAGAAGATAGGAGAAACCTCTGCATTAGTCCAATATTGCATTTTTTTTTTTTTAATTCAACAAAAACAATGCCCATTTCTGCCTAGAGAAAACAAATACTGGAATATAACAGCAGCGTTGATACTCGAGCTTCCCATGCACACACATTTTACAGCAAAAATCATGTCTAGGAAAGCATAAAGCTCTTTCGGAATCACTACACTTGAAAGTTCCTCCAAAAAATGGTAATCCTCAGAAAAAAAAAAAAAAAATAGATAATGAAGCTTTTAGGCTTTTAACACTAATACAGTCATACCGGGTCATTTTGCTCACAACATAGGTTTGCATCCTCCATCAACTAGGATGTGAACTCTTTAGGAAGTCTTCTTAGATATTCTGTCATTTCATACATTCCTCTTTCTGTTCTCATTCAATTTCACAAGAGCTGAAATCTCTTGACTCATTTTCTATTTATCAGACTAAATCAATTTGTTATCTCTTTATATTTATATATAAGTAATCTAAAGCATTACGGTTAAGTACAGAATGTAAATAAAAAATTGATTTAATGCCAGTTACACTAGATTAGCTACATCTTAAAGGATTCTTAAGAGATAGACAGAATGTTTTTTATGTGTCCTAATAGTAAAGTAACATGTTTGGTAGAGTGTGAAGAAAAACTACCGTGTATAAGGTTTAAACTCAAATCCTCATTTGATTTACAAATATAAAGAAAGTAAAAGGGATGTTCAGAAAAGCTGGATATCTGGGAAGAAAAAAAGAAACCTCTTACAAAACTGGAAAATATAAACCATTCAATTTGAAGTTTGATATGAAATAATTCTCCTTATGGCAAAGTTATCTTTCCTCTAGAATATTATTCTCCCAAACAAAAAGGATCTCTGGAGTACAACAAATTCAATGCTTAAGAATATAATTTGTGTTGCAGTGTATTAAGTCAGATCCCTGTGTGTGCAAAAATCAAGGAGTCCAATATAGATCATGCCTCTGTTTACGAGTATATTATCTACAGGATAGAAGAAAGATAGGTCACCTTGTACATTTGTTTCTATGCTGAAAAAAAAGGTCTGTTAGAAATCTTCCTATTTCAGCACCATTGTGAGGGAAGAGAAAGGTGATTAGCAAAGATAGTTAACAGATCTATGGTGTTCTTGAAATGACACGGGTCTAACTATGTGAGAAACACGAAAAGGATGAGGCTTGTTCTCAGAACTGGACTGTGTTTTGCCTTAACTCCACTCACAGCTACAAAAATTCTACAGATTTTTAGCAGAAATACCTGCAACAGTTCATAACAGCCATTGCTTAGAAGGAATGAGAGAGTTAATGACAGGCAAACCCCTGAGCAACTGAGCTCTACTTATTTATGAATGTTGGTGTAATAGGAAGAGGAGCTGGAAGAAAGCATGAAGGATTGTCTACTCCATATCCATCAACAGACTAATAAAACTGGAGAAAGCTAATTGATGCATGTATTGTTTGTAAATGCATATGTATATTATTAATGTTGTTTGTCTGGAGTTTTTAGCAAGGCTTGGGGAGACAGAGCTCAGCTGATCACACATGCAGGGAGACAAACTGATCAAAGTTTTAATTAGAGGAAATATGGGAAAAATAAGTGAGTAGATTCTCTATTTCCCTGGCAAGAACGTTTTAATTCACAAAACAACCTTCAGAACAAGGCTCTGCTTGGCAATGGGCACTCCAAGATAATAAAATAAAAATTAAAAAAAAATATTATTTTACAAAAAAAAATACAAGCACTCTTCATAGCAATATGTCAGGACCAGTTGATTAGCTCTGCAGTGCTAATTCAAGTAACAAAAAGTCTTCCAGGATAAAACTACTGAAAGCAAAACTGCTTGGGTTTCAACTATTCTTACTTCTTCAAAACAGCTATAGTTTATAAGTATCTAAACAATTACACCTATTTTGATCTCTTCCCATCTGCTTAGAATAGATATTGGCTCTACCTTATATGTCAGATAACAAAGTAAACCATATGAACACTATTAACTGTGTTCTTATAAACCATTCCTTTTTAATCCTTTACACTATGGAAGAGGGAAAAAAAACCACAACTTGGCAACAGTCACAACAACTTGTATGACAAGATATTTTTAACACAAAGATATTTACCATTGAACTGCATTAGGAAATTAAAGTCAAACAGAGACTTCTACTAACTAATATATGACAGGAAAATGTGCACCATGACCTTACAAGTAGGAAAGTGCCCCAAAAGGGGTTGTTTTCCATTAAGTTTAGAACTTAATCCCTGAATGTGCTACTTATCTGCCCATGTAGTTCCTAAGAAGATATTCCCATTGGGACTTGTTAAACAAGTTTAAATTATTTGTGTAAATTACGGTAGCAAAATCAGGCTCTTAGGGAGCAATATAATACTGATTGCTGTTAGTACAGCTTTTGACATGATGAAAGGGGAAAAAAATATATCCCTTCCAAATAAGGACATAAATTAAGATTTAATGAAGAAGACTTTTTCCTGAATCCACGAGTCAGCTGCTGCATTATAAAGAAAGTAGCCAGGGACTATTTTTACCCAAAAGGAACATAGAAACAGCATGTGATTCCCACCGCAGTGCCCCGTTTGGGATTTACACCAAAGGAATATGTCACAGTGCTGTTTTCCAGCAGTAAACTTTGTCCATCCACTTCTCGCCTTACACATCTCAAGGTAGTTCTCACTGCTTAATGTCCAGATGGAGACCTGTGACAAGAGGTGTTCCCCAGGAGTCAGTACTCAGACTTGTGCTGCTTAACAACTTTGTCAGCAACGTGGACAGTGGGATCAAGTGCACCCTCAGCAAGTTTGCCATAGACACTAAGTTGTGTGGTGAGGTAGACATGCTGGAGAGAAGGGATGCCATCCAGAGGGACCTTGACAGGATTGAGAAGTGGGCCAGTGCAAATCTCATAAAGTCCAACAAGGCCAAGTGCAAAGTCCTGCACCTGGGTCAGGGCAATCCCAAGCACAGATACAGGCTTGGTGGAGAATGCATGGAAAACAGTCTAGAGGAGAAGGACTTGGGGGTTATGGTGGATGAGAAGCTCAACATGAGCCAGACATGTACGCTTGCAGACCAGAATGCCAACCCTGTCCTGGGCTGCATCAAAAGATGTGTGGCCAGTATGTTGAGGGAGGTGATGCTTCCCATTTCCTTGGCTCTCGTGAGACCCCACCTGGAGTTCTGGGTCCAGTTCTGGGGTGCTCAACATGAGAAGGACTTGGAGATTCTGGAGAAAGTCCAGAAGAGGGCCATGAACATGATCCAAAGGCTGAAGTACCTCTGAAGCACCTATGAAGACATACTGAGAGACTTGGGTTTGTTCAGCTTGAGAAAAGAAGGCTCTGGAGATACCTCATAACAGCCTTCCAGTACCTGAAGGGGCTACAGGAAAGATGGGGAGGGACTTTTTACAAGGGCTTGTAGTGAGAGGACAAGGGGTAATGGATTAAAACTGGAAGAGGGGAGACTTACATTAGACATAAGTTCACACCGTTAGTGTATCTCAGCCTTTACCCATATGGTAGAGGCTCTAGTCCCTTAATCATCTTAGTGGCCCTATAGTGGACTTTCTCCAGTAGTTCCTTGTCCTTGAACTGGAGAGCCCAGAATTGCACACAGTACTCCAGATGAAGCTTCACCAGGGCAGAGTAGAGGGGGAGGAGAATCTCCCTTGACCTGCTGGTTACACTCTTCCTAATGCACCTCAGGATGCCACTGGCCCTCTTGGCTGCGAGCGTATACAGTTGGCTCATGGTCACCCTGTTGTCCACCCTGACTTCGAGGTCTTTTTCCACAGAGCTGCTTTCCAGCAGGTCACCCACTGCCTTGGACTGGTACACAGGGTTGCTCTTCCCCAGGTACTCTACACTGCCCCTTGTGGAACTCAATGCATTAAGTTTCTCCCTGCCCAGCTCTCCAGCATGTCCAGGTTATGCTAGATGGCAGCACAGCCTTCTAGCACATCAGCCAATCCACTTAGTTTTGTATCATCAAAAAACTAGCTCAGAGTACATGCTGTCCCATTGTCTAGCGCGTCGATGAATATATTGAACAGGAATAGACCCAGTAGTGACCCCTGGAGGACACCACGAGTCACAGGCCTCCAGCTGGACTCGGCCCCAGTGACTACCACTCTCTGAGCTCTCTTCAGCACGGGAATAACTTTGTGAGGAGGGGGCTGCTGTAAACCAGATCCATGAAAAAGAATTCAGGATTTAAAACAGAAGAGGGTATGAGCTCTACTTAATATGAATCAAAATTTTCAGAGAAAAAAAATTGTAAAAGCAGTTGCTTTGGCACAACAAACGAGACAGTGATTTATGAAGGGCAGAAGAGAGTAAAAAAGATGCAAACAGAAGGGACTAAGACCTTTTTTAAATAGGTTTGCCATCAGAGAAATTCTAATGTGAAACCTCAATTAAATTATTTTTCAAATGTTATCTTTCCTTTTTACAAAAAATTAATATATCCCATTCTCAGCTTTTTTATCAAGAGGTTTGCTTCAGGTTTGTGCAAGTCCTACATACACAAGTTAAGAAAAACACTAAGGAGTTTGAGTGAAAATCTGTATGCTCATAGCAGGTCTGATTGCCTGTTATTTCCTGGTCTGTTGCAAAAGTTTTTTCTGTATTTTTCTCTCCTTTCCCTTGTGCCCAAGGTGCTGAAAGCTAATAGCTTGTTGTTGATGCCATTGCTTTGTGCAAGGGCATGGCTCTGAGCTGATCTCAGCTATTAACTGAGAGTGAACAACAACAAAAAATCTCTGCAGTTGCAGTACATTTTCTCCTGCTCTCAGCACCCTGGATGGAATTCAGAATTGCAACAGCCACTTCACCCTAAAATTTAAACTAATATCAGAAAACAGGGGATTTCAGAATTAATAGCATACCCTCACAGAAACATAAATAAGGACACTTTGAATATATGATATATGGTTTCTGAATCTGTAGCTGTACCTCATTTGTGCATTGCACTTAGAACCAGTAACAGACTATTGTCCCACTGCCTGCCCTCTTTATTCTGAATCTCTGTATTTTCTTAGAGAAAAGTCAAGCTGTACCCTGAGAGATCCCTGACACCAATCTGGGAGGTAGGGCAGTAGTGTACACCATTAAGTGCACCCACCTGAAGCACAGACACAGCCATCAAATGTCAGTAGAACTTAAGTCCGTCAGTGGCCTGTGTGCACTTTAAAACATTTGCTTGTGTATCCACCAGTTCTTACAAAAGGACTGAACCCTTTCTGCACCCTCATTGGAGATACAAGAAAAATCATCACAGCAAAAACAGCAGAAGAAAATAAGCACAAACTAAGTCTATACAAGATGGCAATGTCAGACATGAAGACAATTTTTCTTGTGGATCATTTTTATTAAGAACCTGGCTGGTGGAAATTACACTGGCAGAAGTGCCATCACTCCTGTTTAGCCCTGTTCCAGGTTTGGCTGTTAATTGTGGAATATTGGAACCTACAGAGTCCTCCAATTATTTTTCCAGGAATTTAAAGGTTTTTCCTGATTTCCTGTGTTACTTAGAGTAATTCTACTTTATAAAGGTATTTCTACTTTCCAAAGGTTGAGAGGAAAAGAAGGTGTGAAGTCTCTATTTCAGTGTAGATGTGATTCCTATGTGTCCTTCTAAAAAACCTGTTATGTCTCTGAAACTTCACACTCAGAAGTATCAGAAATAGTGTGGCCAGCAGAACTAGGGAACTGATTGTCCCCCTGTACTTGGCACTGGTGAGGCCACAACTGGAATACTGTTTTCAGTTTTGAGCTACTCACTACAGGAAGGACGTTGAGGTGCTGGAGTGTGTCCAGAGAAGAGTGATGAAGCTGCTGAAGGGTCTAGAGCACAAGTCTTATGAGGAGCAGCTGAGAGAACTGGGGTTCTTTAGCCTAGAGAAAAGGAGGCTGAGCAGAAACTTTATTGCTCTCTACAATTACCTGAAAGAAGGTTGTAGCGAGGTGGAGGTTGGTCACTTTTCCTTAGTAACAAGCAATAGAGCAAGAGGAAATGGCCTCAAGTTGTGCCAGGGGAGGTTTAGAATAGATATTAGGGAAATTTCTTCGTTTAAAGTACTGTCAAGCCCTGGAACAGGCTGTCTAGGGAAGTGGTGGAGTCATCAGCTGTGGAGGTATTTAAAAAGTGTATGGAGGTGGTGCTTAGAGACATGGTTTAGCGGTGGACTTGGCAGTGTTGGGTTAATGCTTCAACTTGTTCTTGTAGGTCTTTTCCAACCAAAACAACTCTGTGATTCTGTAATAATTATTTAATTGTTCCTTTGTTAAGTGGGCAAAAAATCTGGAAACAAATCAGGAGGAAGCGTTCCATAGTGCCACATAGAAAGAGTGCATTCATCTCTCACATTTCTATACTTGATAAATACAACAGGTTCCAGGCCTAACATTTGGTTTCCCCCCACCGCTGCAGCCTTTTAAAACTAGTTTTTCTAAATGCATCAGTTTCCACTATCATCAGAAGAGTAAAATAAACTTTTTGAAAGAGCTCTAGAGGGAGATCCCCTCCATCTCACTTGGGAAGGACTGGCTCTCTATGCAGAGAAAGTTCAGAGTGAGCAGGACCTCAATCCACCTTCTGCTACCAAACTAAGACAGAGTAGCCCTGAACTTCTTCTGCACATGCTAAATTCAGCATAGAAAACTGAGTCCTGTCTTAGAGATAAATGCCATAGAAATGCATCTGAATATGCCAGTTGATTTCACCTGCTTCCATTTTCAGGTTGTTAAAGTCTGTTTCTGAAGTTTCTTCAGTACTACGCTGCTCTGCTAGGATTTCTTAGCCCCACCAGTACTTGACTCCCACTTTACAAGTTGTCAAATCATGCTCAGGCAATGAAAAAGGCATAAAATCTCTTCAGCATAATCATCATTATTATCTTCATTCTTATTGTTACTATTATTATTATCAGGTAGCTGAAAATTAATGTAACTTGAGCTGTGAGAAAAATGGTGAGACATAGCATGTTCCTTACTACATGAAACTGGAGATGCAAAATGGACACCTACCAGCAATCACTAAGGAATAACATAAAGTGTAAAGTAGCCCCCAAAATAACACACATCCATGACAATCACTCCCCATATCGTAAAACTGATTATATTTACTGTTTTCCACCTCACTCTGACAGCTTCATAATCCCTGGCTTTTGGTTTACATGATGAAGCTTTTTGCCACAGTCTTCACTGAAAAGAGCTCTGGCCACACCATCCAAGTCACAGAATGCAAAGGCAGAGTCTGGGAAAAGGAAGCTCACCGCACTGTAGAGGAAGAGCAGGTCTGAGACCATCGAAGTGCACCTGGAAGTGCACAAGTCTGTGGGACCTGACAAGATCTATCCACAGCTCCTAAGGGAGTTGGCAGATGAAATTTCAATGCTGCTTTCCATCAGATTTGAAAAGTCATGGCAGCCTGGTGAAGTTCCCACCAACTGGAAAAGGGGAAACACAACCCTTGTTTTCAA
>NW_009953295.1:9393387-9398294 GCF_000747805.2 Chaetura pelagica
GGGAAAGAGAGAAGAGACCCAGGGAACTACAGTCAGTCTCACCTCCATGCCTGGCAAGATCATGGAGTAGATCCTCCTGAAGGCTCTGCTAAGGCACATAAAAAAGGTGGAGGTGGTTTGTGGTAACCAACATGGCTTCACCAAGGATACATCATACCTAACAAATTTGGTGGACTTTTATGAAGGGGTTCACAGCTTTGGTGGACAAGGGAAGAATGACTGAGATCATCTACCTGAACTAGATGAGCTGCGCTGTGCCCTGAAATGATAGCATCAGCCAGATGCCTGCTTGCTGAAAAGACACCAATGACCAGGAGACCAGAAGTGAGCAGACTAACACATACTTGCAAATTCCTTTCTGAACAGTCTCCATAAACCTACATACATTTTTGTTTAAGCACAGCTGACCTCAGCTAGTAAGACTTATTCAAACACAAAAAAATGTCCATGACAATGGACTTGATGGGTCAAAGCTCTGCTTTCCAGACTGGGATGTCTGGAAAGGGACAGCACAAGTTAAGGCACATCTGTCACTCTCTTGTTCCCATGCAGAAATGTGGGGTGAAGTGTCTGCAGATAACTGAGCAGACCTAAAAGCTCATTGCTCCCAGAAGAAAGCCCTCCTGCTCTCACACCCTCCAGTCTGCAGGGTAAGAAAATCATCTGATCCTTCAGTGACTCAGTTCAGCTCACTAAACAGAAAAAAAAAGCATCTTCATATTTTTCTGGGGTTAGCCCCTGTGGTTTAGTATTTTTAAAAAAGTTTTACTGTTCTCCCAGATATTTTTTTTCCTTTCTTCATATCTATGTTTACATTTACATTTTTAATTTCAAAAGCAGAGTTATTTCAAGTATACAAATCTTGACATTGTTATTTGTGAATGTTGGGTATAGAGCACTAATAATTTCTGGTTTTTATATTAATATTCTGTTAAAATAATTGTGAAAATTTTTCTCCTCTGTGACTAATTTGGTTCTAGAAAGAAGTGTGTTCTAGTAAAAATGTTTTCTCAAACAAAGTCTGGCCAGTTATATTAATAACCTATTAAGTCATTAGATATTCTCCAGGGATTCATCCTGATCTTCAGCTCAGACAATCCCTTCTAGTGTCATTTTGTGTATGTGCATTCTTTGCAAGCTGACATAACAAAAAAAAACAAAACAAAACAAAAGAAAAAACAAGCAAACAAAAAAAGAGCATTAAATCAGATGGTTTTAGGGCAGGACTATGGGTTTAACACTTAAATATCATTTTTTTAAACCATGCAGGTTATGTAAACACCCAGTAACTCATATGTCACACCTAAGTTCAACATAAAATGTCAGCTACTTAATACCCTAAAGCTATGAAATCGATAACAGCAATTATACACATGTCAAAATGAGCTGCTCCCCTTTGGTAACTGATATCTTCTACAAGCAGGTACTTCACACTTTTCAGCAAAGTCAGATATCTACCTTCACCATTGACACTGGTTAGAGTCTGTCTGCGAGCACATAACTAAATGCAATGTCATTAGCAGCACTGTGTTGGGGGAGGACTCTATTTCTATGTGCATTTAACTGCTTTCTTTGAGTCCAATAATTTGCAGCTACATTCTCTCCAGATGGAAACATTTAATCTAATCTATGCCCCATTTTCTACACTGTTCATGACAAGGCTTTCAAGGCATTTAAGAGAGGGAAGGGAGGGGGGAAATGTTCTGGGAGAGATTGTGAATGATTAAAGTCTCTGCAACTCCAGAAGGAGCATGGGAATGTTTGGCATGCTTACTTACACCTTTTATTACCAAGCAAACAGAGCAAAGGAACTCCTTTCTTCCGCACTACGTTGGGCCCAGTAGTGTTCATATGGAAGCCTCACAAGCAGCATCAGATATGGGCTCAGTACTTGGTGCACTGGCTTTGCAGTCCCTGCTGGTTTGCTTTGTGTTTCACCTATGAGACCAGAGCGCAGAGAGTGAAACACAGGGGCTGCCTCTCTCACTTTTGTTGACTCTTGTCTTTGGGCTATAGGTTCATAGGTCAAAAAGGAGGTGAAAATCATTGTCTCAACTATCAGAAGCATTTTTAGGTAGAAGAGAGCCTGAGACAACCTGGGAATATGGGGAGGAAATTCCAAAATGCTAGTTCTTGCTCCAAGATATTGCCCTAAATCCAGATGAGGCTGCACATTTCTTCACCCATACCTGCTGCTGGTCAAGTGTCAGTATGCTGCCTACTGTAAATCCCATTTTGAGGTATCCACATCTTGCTAGTTACTACAGAGGTCCGTAGGCATCTACATCAGATTAGCAGCCTCAGACTCTGACTCCCAGGCAAGGCCTAGGTGCAGCAATGCTGACTTCCTGGGGCACTTTTCTATTAAAAAAATAGCACAGATTTTAAAAAAGGACTGTTTTCAAAGCACATATTTAAGTGACTTAATAATTAATAATAATAATAACATACTATACTAGTCACACTCAAGAAAATCCATACTTTAAACTACCAGGATTCTATATGGAAGATTAAATCAATAGTTAAGAATTGAGGATTAAATCAGTTGTTAACTGTACTGTGGGCAGGTTTCAGACTGAATATCTCTGAGAAGAAAGAGTACAGAGAAGTACAACCAAAATGAGTGAGGAGACGGAGCAGCTATTTTGTGTGGAAAACCTAAACAGGTTGAAGTTGGAGGGGAGGTGCATGAGGAGAGACAAGGGAAAGATTTACAAAACCCTGAAGAGGGTAGATAAAGTGGCTGAAGAAATTTTCTTCCCCAAATGCAGATATACAGGGAACTTCTAGAAACTACGACTTTGAGATGCAGGGCTTCTTCCCAAAATAGTCAACAGCTCAAGCCAGAAACCCTATGCATTCAAACAAAAAAGGTGGGATCAGAGACACCGACTAATCTGTAAATCAAAATAAATTCACCTATACAAAATAACTACTTTTGCTTTCAAATCCAATGTAAAAAGTAGATATCTTTCTTACCCAAAGTAATGTTGTGTTATGACAACTGAGACATAGTGCATGAATTATGATGTAACACTGGTCCTAAGGAAAGCTCATTCCAGGATAGTGCAAAGTTCACAGCTGCTTGATGGGCTGCAGTAAAGAGTAAGCCAACTGAGCTAATAAAGGACTGAAGTAAAAAGTCCTGTTAATTACTGACAGCTGGTCTTTTTAAAGTGGTCAGTGACACTTCTGCTCTTACCTTTTCTGATGGCTTCCACTTTGATCCTCACAAACATAACCATCAGTCTCCTAGCCTGGCAGGCAATATGTTAAGCTGTGCCTTTAGTTTTTCTCAATACTGTCAGGTAAACCCTACAGAGGCCAATGATATTGTCTGTACCAGCATCAAACACAGCATGGCCCATCGTTTTCTATGCTAGTGATTATAAACACGAAACTACATCTTGAAAAAGGACTGTGCTGTGAAGTTGTGTTTCCACTTTACTTGAATTGTTTCTGAGTAGAAACACGTTATAACTTGCACTGTAGGTACTTTCTCAGGAGTATTATTACTAACTAGAGGAAGACACCTGTGTTGACCTTCCTTCTCTAACTACAAAAGGCCAAATAATTCACCATACATGAGTTTTCCAGTTTTTGTCATTTTTTTGACATCATGATTAAGTATGATCTACGGTTCATTCAGTAAAACCATTATATAAATAATAAATATAGCAGTTTGTCAATGTTTGATAAAGCTGCTAAAAAATTCTACTTGGAAAAATTAAAACCAGAGCACACTGAGCTCTGACAAAATATATGGACTTTCCATTCACATTGGAAAACTTTATAATAACCTGTTTTGCAATTGCATTTCAGGCAATTTCAATGTTAAAAAGAACTCAGTTTCAAGAAAAGACAGAAGCGGTGCAAGAACAGAGAACAGGAAATTGAATGGTTCAGTGAAGAACAATTAAGGTTAAAAAGACATCCTCAGTAGCATATTAGGGATAGTGATAGATGAACAGTCTTATATGTTTTACACATGGCATTTCTTTTCATAGTATGAGAGTTCTAGAAATTAAAGCAATGTTTTAAAATAAAGCCACTTGACTTTTATAGTTCTGGTGATTGTTAGTTTTCTACATGAGATACACATGACATTTTTTTAAATGAGACTGAAGGTTAAAGTCTTTCAACAGAGAAGATATTATTTCTAAAACATTTTAAATGCTAATGGAAGAAAATTGTTTTGAAAAACTTTTT
Source organism: Chaetura pelagica (assembly GCF_000747805.2). Taxonomy (NCBI): domain Eukaryota; kingdom Metazoa; phylum Chordata; class Aves; order Apodiformes; family Apodidae; genus Chaetura; species Chaetura pelagica. The sequence goes on from NW_009953295.1 coordinate 9,397,597, forward strand.
TTTTTTTCTGAATTTTCCTGCTTGACTCAGTCCTGAAAGATCATATATATCAAAGTGAGTTTGATGCAATCATACATGTTTGTGTAACAGTGGGCAGGGACTGTGGAAACTGTCTCTCAGACGGGTAATTGAAGGAGCCTGGGCAGTTGGGACTTCACACAAGAACCCACATGCTCTTACAGTATCTTCAACTGAACAGAAACTTTAGGACACCTGCATAAGATTAAAAACACATGGTCAGGGATCTGGATAAAATCACTTATCTGGATTTTCAGACATTGCTACGGGCCTTCTTTAGAGGGGAGGCAGAGGGTAGGGGAAGGAGGAGGGGGAACGGAAGTGAAGGGGAAGGGGAGAGGAAGGGGAGAGGAAAAGAAAGGAAAGGAAAGGAGAAGGGGACAAAATGTCTAATCTATGTGGTCCTAAATTCCAGCCTTCACATGAGAGAGAAAAGTAAATGACATCCCTCCAGCAGCTACAATGATCATTATAAAAGGTTATTTCATGTTTGGGAGTACAGGAGATGGGCTGAGGGACCCAGTAGCATGGCAATGTCTGAAGACGTCAAAATGAGTAGCCAAAAAATATGCAAGTGCCAAGTTCAGTGAAAAAATTCACCTTTGTAGTAGACAAAGCAGATTAATTTGCTAAACTTGAAAGTCCAGCCCAGAAAAGGAGCCTTTCTACAAACACTCTTT
>NW_009953295.1:9398368-9418216 GCF_000747805.2 Chaetura pelagica
CTCTTTCTTCCCCAAAATAGGTAATGTCACTTTGTACTGTGTGTACTGAAAACACACAAGATATTGTAGAATAACTCAGATTTTAGTCAACCTGCTATGAAAAGACTTTCACAATGTAAGGAAGCAGTGAGTTCTGCTTTCTGCCTTTGCCTTTATTCATGTCCTTTAACAACAAAAGGTAATTAAATACGGAACACAAGGTGCAAGAGAATGAAACATCTAGCAAATGGGATGAAAGATTTATTACAAGGACTTACAGAGAGAGATCTTTGATTACAGGCATCCTTGAGAATCCTTGCAAAGAGCCAAAGGGCAAGATGTTAAGCCATAAATCCCAAATGACTATTATATTCTACTAAAAGACACACTTGCTAACATAGTTTGACTAAACTAAGCTTTTGTGGCCTTTGCAAGGATAAGCAGCCCAATCAAGGGTTGTCGGTAAGCACACTTGCAATTTCTTTAGAGAGGCTGTCAAGTCAAGAGAATAGGAATTTTTCAGAGATTTAAAGGCAGGTACTGTTGAGCACAGACAATCAGGAGCCAACTTTACCCTGTACAAGTCGCTCTGGAAGATAAAACTGTGCAGTCAGACCAGTTGCTCAGATTTTTCAATCCCTGGGTGAAGATTAGTCTACACTTCGGGTCCAATGGAGGTACCCATCTACTACATAAAGTGTGCAATTGCAATTGAACCACAGACAGGCAGGAGGTTTCAAGACAGACTGGCAGCCAGATGCATGTGGTGCTCTCAACAGAAGTGTCACACCCAGGTCAAGTCTGTTCAGACAGAGACTCAGCCAAGAGATGGTAGGAGAGCTGTGGCAAACAATTCTCAAGCACTTTTATCTGTGTCTCATCACTGCATTGCATTTGACTCAGTTGCAGGACTGCTGGGACCCCACTTCCTTTTCCAGTTCTTTTTGTTTGTTTGTTTCTTCACAGAGATGTTTCCTTTTGTCCTCCCTCCTTTCCCTGAGCACTTTTCACTTTGGTATGCCTTCCCATCTACCCTTCTTCACCATCAGAGGCCTTCTCAGAATGAGCTGGGTTCTTAGATCTTTCCTTGCTTCTACCAGCTCTTGAGGAGGTAGGCGGTTAATTGAAGACACCTGCTTTGTGGTTTTCCACCTTTACAGTAGTTCAGTTTGTCACAATGAGAGATGACAGTGGGAACAGGCCCCAACAATCTTCCAATGTGAAGACAAGCAGCTTACATTTGGTATACAAAAGGGAAAGTGTTTGGAGGGAAACAAAGAGAGGGGTTGCATGGTCAATGTGACAGACCATGTAGTGCTGGGGCAAGACTGCTTTTGTCAAGAAACAAGCAGGCTGCAGCAACTGAGAGAGGACCATGTTGATATGGTTTAGCTCTGGAAGTGGGAATGAAAACCTGAAGCTGAGAAATATTGTTCAGGAAGGATCAGCAAAATTTAAAGAGGGTATTGACATAAGGACCAAAAAAAGGGGGATTCAGTGTGATGCCTTGGACAAATATGACTACAAATATAGCAGAGATAATGAAAATACTGCAAATCCACAGATTGCTGGTGTTAAGAACATAAAGGCTCAGTCTCTTTCTCTTCCCCCTTTTCTCTACCTGTTTAAATCCATCTCTTCATTTTAGCCTCTGCTTCTAAATTCTAAGATCTGTGGTCAAGCAGCAAGATCAAAATGAGAAATAGATTAATTCTTTATTCCAGATATGAATATCCACTACTAAGCAATGTGGCTTCAATGGTGTTTTTTTTAGAGTTTCAATAACAAATATTAGATTTAAAAATGTATACAGCCTATCTTTTTTACATTTTGCTTATATAAGTTATACTTTAACAGATTACTAGAGTATAATAATGTACAGTCAAAATGTTTCACTTTCAATGATAAATACAGTATGAAATTGTCTGCTTCTTGACAATCTGCCATTAAAATTATATAGCTTTAAGATGAAAGAGAAAGAAAGAGAAAAGAGAAAGATAAAGTGAAAGAAATAAAAAGGATAAAATTAAAAAAAGAGAAAAAGGGAAAGGAGAAAAGAAAAAGGAAAAGCAAAACACTTTCCATCAGCTACAAGTGGCAGACATTATATGCCCAGATGCTACTGCATCTTATTTACTGAAGTAGTAGTACAGCCCACACAGAAATTTCAGGAAAATTGCAGGCTGCTACATAATCTTTTTTTTTTTTTTTTTTTTTTCAGAGTAGGATGTAGCTAAATCTAATTATGGACTGCTGAATTCAAGTATCAGCTTTTATGCATCCTGATTATTGTGCACTTGCCAATTATGTCTAATAGAGACAGACAGGTGAGGTTCAAAGGAATAACTCAGTGACTTAAAATGAGAAATCACCCAAATTAGCAAAACTGTATGGCCAAATCATGATGCCAAAAAAAGTCAAAGGCAGCTTTGTTTAAAAAAAAACAGTATGTTTAAGATTGGGCAAATGAGTGTTTCCTAAATAAAAGCAGAAATCTCTAAGAAGTTTATTTAAATCCTGGTTTCATTTAAGTCAAAAAGAGTTTTGCCTTTTTTCTCCAGTAAGTTCAGGTTGTTATCCATCTGGTTTTGTTCTTCCCTGCATGTATCTGAAATGTATAACACATTATGTAACTGCATCTTGTCTAGAAGAATACACACAATGTACATGTAAATGCATCCATCTGTTTCCCTGAACAACCTGGCCTGGTGTTCTCTGAGCTTTTAGAGATAACGTGATGTAGGTTTAGGCAAGGTCAGTGAGTTCCCTCAGTTAAAGCCCCTGAAGATCAGTGAGTTACTATTGCAGCACTGGTATCTCTCCCAGCTGAGACAGAAACCCAGAATGTTCTTGGTACTTATTAAAATTTCTGTGGCACTCCTCCCAAGATGAGGATTGTTAACTTCAGCATTAATTCTTACATCCTGCCTAAATTCCCATTCAAGTTAAATGATTTTTTTAATTCTCCTTTCACTTCATGGTGCAAATTGGTAAGCAAGTTGCTTTGCACCACTAAGCAGCTATTGAGACTCATCTCGTGGTGGTTGCATATTAATGCCAATAGAAATCTCTTTACAAATTCCTTACCTCTGCCACAGTTTCCCTATTCAAGGGCTTAACAAAGGTATGTAAAAATTTTAATTGTTTGGTGTGAAGGACCAGGTATTTCCTTACACGAACATGAAATGTCCTTTGAGTCAGCCGACAAAACTGACTTAACACGGCATCTCCACACAGCGCTGAACCCCCTCTGTGTGTATGGGGGGGGAGCAGCTGCTGCAGGGGAGGAGCCGTGGCCGGAAGCAGGGGCGGGACTAGGTCCCGTCTGATTGGCTGAAAAGCCCGGAAATGCAAAACTGGCGCCGAAGAACCCCATGAGAGAGGCAGCGCGGCACGCCCCTCTCTCTCTCTCGCGCTCTCTCCTCGTGTGTTCGAGGCGGTCGTCTACACACACAGCCTGCCGCCGCCATTTTTCCTGCCGCGCGCTGCCGCCCGTCCCCGCTGCTGGGAGCTGCCCTGCTGCCTGCCGTTCCTGCTGGGAGCCGCCCGCTGCAGAGCCTGCCCGCTCACTGCCTGCTCGCTCGCCGCGCCGCCTGCCCGCTCACTACCTGCCCGCTTGCCGCAGCCGCCGCTGCTAAAGCCGCAGTCCCGGAGTCCCGGAGCCATTCGCCGCAGCTGCAGCTGCCAAAGCCCCGGTCCCAAAGTCCCGGAGCCGCTTCTCTCTGGGGGGGGGGCGACCTGCGCTTGGAGTGCCCGCAGCCTCTTTGCTACCCAGCTCATCCTACCTGCACTGCCGTGTGGTGAGACAATTCCGGCTACCCCAGCTTATAGGGGAAAATATAATCCAGCCATTCGGGCAAATCCCTCCCCTCTCCTTCCAGCACTTGAATAAGATGTGTAACTAAGGTGTACCCATATATGTTTAATGTGTTATAACCACTCCTTTTGAACCTCCTGCCCCAAATTGCTTTATTTTCCCCACAATAAACCTTGCTGTTGTTAGAAATATAAGTAAGCACTGAGCGAGTTATTCACTCAAAAAAGTCAGGACATAAGTTCCTGTATCCTCTGTGTGAGGCGATATCCACGTGTGAAGCTCTCAGCAAATCCTGATAAGTTAATACACTCCAATAAGGAGATATAATAGGTCACGGATCGTGACATTTGGAAAGAAAGATAAAGAAATTTATTAAGAGCATCTACTTCCCACTGAAAGCCAAGATGGTTGGAGTTTCCACTTTGGCCTTCATTTAGATGCTCTCTAAATTTATCAGCAACCTACTATTGTAAATTTAAAGCTATGTCTGTACTAGCAAGTAAGATGGAATAATACAGGAGAAGCAGTATGTGGAAGTGGTGCCGAGGACCCTACATCTTCACTGCTACTTGACAAGATATATCACCTCCCTAGAAACTAAACTGAAGTACATTTAGTGGGGACAGATGGGGAATTCCCTCCAGCAGAGCATGTTTGCCCCAAACCTGAATGCTAGAGTAGCTGCAGCCCATCAGTCAGGGCTTGACGCTCAAAGCACTGATACAGCCTGTCCTCTTGGTTAGGAGGTAAAAAATATGTCCACAGAGCTGTTTCCAGCTCTTTGTGGTGATGCCTTGACTTAAGTCTTAAGTTCTTAATTACAATAAACCTTAAGCTAATGTAACTAGTTCCCTTGTTTTCAAATAACCTAGTCTGTTTTGAGCAAGATGAGTATGCAATTTTTTAAAAAATATTTTTTTCTATAGTGTTACAAACTATTACAGAGTTTAGCTCACACTATACTAGAATTATGAGATGTAGTTACAGAAACTAGTTCATCCCATTTCTTCACAGATATATCAAAGGCCAACAGCTCAAGTTGAAAAGCATACTGATTTCTGGTAACTATTACTTCTGTCAAAAGTTAGAATGTATTATATTCTTATTCTTTTTCATTATTTCTGTCATGTTTTAATGTCTACAGAAAACAGAACTATAAACAGCAGGTAAGAATGTCTTTCTTTGTAAGAGTTTTTGTCTTTAAAAGTCATATTGATTTCTTATTGTTTTCACTTGTGAAGACATGGAACAGAAATCCTGAACTCTATTGTAATGTGTAAGTCCAGAGTGATTTTGTTAAAGGAACTCCTTTGGAGTAATCAAGACCATAATATCTTGATTGTTAGTGAAATCAGAGGAATTTGAACTAAAACAAAAGCAGAGTGCAGTACTCTGTTTCTGTGCAGATATGCATGCATTTACACAAGCACTTGCATCCTTGTATTTAACCTTTTTATCTTCTTAAAAAATTCTAGGTATAAAAATCCACTACACCAGTGTGTCAAGGAAAGTACTAAGTTGACATTAATTTCTTAGTCAGGAAAATGTCTAAGTGAGAGCAAGAGAAGTGTCTCTGAAAGAAGAAAAAGGATTCTGCACACCACAAAAAAAAAGCTCTTATTCCTCAGGCCAGAAAAGACCTGTGGGATAAAAGGAGAAAGATACCTTAGTTTAGGTCAGCCAGAGGGAAACTCCTTCATAGTGAAAGGCAAAGCATGTAGCAGGGTCAGAGTCCCATATTTGAGTGTTGTTCCTCACTGATTTTATCCAAGGACAATGTGTGCTGCATAGTTTGTTGAGTCTTGCACTGTTTACAAGTAAAAAATTATTTATTTCCCCGTCTACATCAGAGTAAACTGCTGAACATTTTTTAGTACCCTGTAAACCAAGCATCACCTGAACTGATTCTTCTAAGTATCATTGAGTTAAAAATAAAGAAAACTTACTGGCAGCTTGCTCCATGTACATAGTATGACACAATAAAATAAATATAAAAATACATTAAATTAAATTATATTAAATGCATAAAAATTACACTACTAAGGCGTTTGTAAATAAGTTTAAATTAGCAAGTATTTTTCATAGCTGGTTTAGTGACACCTTATAGTCTTTTTCACAAGCACAATACCTAGTCTTGATTTCAAACCATGTAAATGTGTCATTGGCTTCTGTCACAAACAGGTGGCTCCAGGGTACTACAGAGATGCCAAATAAGGTCACTGAGCCACCTAGTGTTTATGTGTATGCATATATATATATATATATGTACACACATATGCATATATTTATATATTTTGACATATATATTCTTAAATTTATATGTTTAATATGTATGTAATATTATTTAATATTTATAAATTTTAATGGCTCTGATAACAGATATTCTCTGTTTTTATTATAGGGATTCTTTTAAGGCAAACTATTCTATTTAACAGTCCTTTACAATAAAGTGCAAATACATTCATGAAAATAAAAGCTTAGCAGTAATTTTTACAATAATTTTGTTCTAACCAAGAATTACTACACCAGTATCAAGCTTCTGTCTTTTCAAGCAGAAAAATTAAAGTCTGCTGTATGCAAGACTTCTTTCTTATAAACATGTCAGTATCTAAGTAGTTTTTTATGGATACCTTCACAGGATAATGTGTACAGGATCGTGTTTCATTTTTATAGAATCCTGCAATATAGTTCTGATTAAATTCTACAGACTATTTCCATTCAGGGAAGAAAAGTAACTTCTCTTGAGATTTTCAGACTATTAGAAGCTGAATTAAGACCATTCAAGGTCATTCCTATGCCCCTAAGCTTGTAGATCAGGGAATTTGGTGGAGCCCACCAGGATACCCTCTGTGCTGGGGAGCTGGGGCATTCTTCTGCTGGCAGATCTGGCACAGGGAGTGGAGCAGGAGAGGGTAAGTATCCAGATAGGTCTCAGTTTGAACAATTCAGTATATTCAGCAGGGACAAGAATGTACACACATATGCATATATTTATATATTTTGACATATATATTCTTAAATTTATATGTTTAATATGTATGTAATATTATTTAATATTTATAAATTTTAATGGCTCTGATAACAGATATTCTCTGTTTTTATTATAGGGATTCTTTTAAGGCAAACTATTCTATTTAACAGTCCTTTACAATAAAGTGCAAATACATTCATGAAAATAAAAGCTTAGCAGTAATTTTTACAATAATTTTGTTCTAACCAAGAATTACTACACCAGTATCAAGCTTCTGTCTTTTCAAGCAGAAAAATTAAAGTCTGCTGTATGCAAGACTTCTTTCTTATAAACATGTCAGTATCTAAGTAGTTTTTTATGGATACCTTCACAGGATAATGTGTACAGGATCGTGTTTCATTTTTATAGAATCCTGCAATATAGTTCTGATTAAATTCTACAGACTATTTCCATTCAGGGAAGAAAAGTAACTTCTCTTGAGATTTTCAGACTATTAGAAGCTGAATTAAGACCATTCAAGGTCATTCCTATGCCCCTAAGCTTGTAGATCAGGGAATTTGGTGGAGCCCACCAGGATACCCTCTGTGCTGGGGAGCTGGGGCATTCTTCTGCTGGCAGATCTGGCACAGGGAGTGGAGCAGGAGAGGGTAAGTATCCAGATAGGTCTCAGTTTGAACAATTCAGTATATTCAGCAGGGACAAGAGCACAAACTGAAGAAACTAGAGATACTACAGTTAAAGTTACGTTCAGACATGGCCCACAAAAGTAGTCCAATGCTATTTGGACTCTTCCACCCTTGAAAAGCCATGGAAGTTAAAAATATATTTGGCTTAAGATCTCTCTTAATGTACCTTTCCTTTCTAACTCCTGCTTAAAATAATTTGTTCCTCTCTACTCAACATCCTTCAAGGACCCAGCAAGGGATAAGAAAAGGCACAATTGTAAAAGTACAAAATGAAGCCATGCTCAAAAAGAGAGGGACAAAGTCTCCCAGAAATCCTGGATAGACTTCTGTGTGTTTCCCCAGTCATGCGTGTTACCCTGCAGAGCATTTCCCGCTTTGTCAACGTGGAAGTGACAACCTTTATGAAACAGCAGTAGGGAATATAATTGCTAGTGTTTGGAACAGGAATGTGAGATTTTTCCCTAGGAATAAGGAGAAAGACACCATCCTTGATTAAGCAGAGAGGCAGAAAGAGAGCAGGGGAGCAGAGATGAGAGTCTATCAGAGGCTTGTGATAGTACATGCATGCCCATGGATATCCTGGAGCTGTGCTCTTTCATAAAGGTTGTCACTTCCATGTTGACAAAGCTTCAAGGATTAAGCCATACCCTATTCAGCAAATCTAGGATCTGGCCTTTTAAGAAACACTGCATATCTATTACAAAATCTCTGAACTGTGTCATCTGAGTTCATCACCGAAAATACTAAAATTTACTCCATGAGCTAAATTTACCTTCCAGTTTACAGTCACCACACAAGGATTATGCATTTTAAACTACTTCTGGAAATAAATAATTATCAAAATTATAAAAAAAATCAAATGTCAAAAATGTGACAGAACCAGAAGCAGCCAAAACCAGACGTGGAGCATCACGGCATTAAAAAGGAACACACCTGCCCAACAAACAGGTCTGCCTTGCAGGTGGTGTGTACTTTTCTGACAGTGTTGACACACATTATCTCAAAACTGACAGGAAATCATAGTTCAGCTGAGCTCCAAAAGAAATACGTGAAAAATATGTAATAATAGTATTTTGCTTTTATTGCCTAGCAGTTAAATAACCATCTTGGCTGTCTGGTACCCCACTTCCAACAGAGCAGTAAAGCTGCAGTGTAACTGCATGCTGTAAAATCTAATTGACTGTTGTCCAAACACTGGATGTAAAGTGACATGTCACAAACTTGTCACTCGTCCATTTACTTCAGTGCTCAGGATGCACTGTAGTGATTTACTGAACAAGGTGCTCTTGCTTATTGTCTCTGATTTATTCTGCAGCCATGCAGAAAATGGCAGGGCTGACAGATTTTAAGAAAAGTTTGTCAGCCATTAGCCCCGTGGGTTAGTCAGCAAAATCTTCTAGTTGATGATAAACAATTCTCAGCGGAAAATTATTCTGCTTTTATTCTGGAATTTACTGTATTATCCTCTGGTGCCTCTAAAAAATGCTCTTTTTAAGGTTTTGAATGAAATCTTTATTGGATCACATAGTGTGTAATTCACATTCTCCATAAAAGTGCTGAATGCTAACCAGAAGTATTAGATGCGAATTTTAAAAAGCTATATTTAAAATAACCTACCGAGGCATTCAGCAACACAGCAAAAGAATAAATACTGAGAAAAGCTTGAAAAGGACATAAAATATATAGTCTTCTATAAAGTGTCAGCTTTTAGTGGAGCTACTCAAAGATCTGATTGCCATTTGCATAGAATTACAGAATTAGCTACCACACAAGAACAAAGTAAAATATTAATGTTTGGATTTGAACTAAGCTGCTTTCCCATACTGGGGTAAGGTTGGTACAACATTTCTTTATCCGTCAGGTGCAAGGATTAACTTGGGGGCTTTACATGATGTTTTCTGTAGGTAGTAGTACCCATATTCAGGAATGGAGTAGAATACTTAAGGGTTGCCAGTACTTCAAGCTCGGTGGCCTAAAGAACCGGTATACCGTGTCAGATCCAAGGTCTGTCTACAGACCAATATCATGGATCAGACAAGGCAATGCACATGATAGGGCAGTATATGATCATTACCCTGGTACAGGCTTCTAGCTTCTTGTAAGCAGTGTTTTAAGAAGACAGCACTGCCCAGAATTCTTACAGAAATGTTTCTATGGTTCTTCTATAAGAAACAGACTCTGGAAGCCCCAGCCTGGTCCTTTGTTTGTAATAGCTATAGCAATTTGCCTTTCAAGAGTTCTTAGAAAGGCCAGACCCCTTGAGGATGAACGTCAGCTAATACTAGTCATGTAAAGGCTAAGATCTCTCAGCAGCCAAAGAGCAGTTTATTCATGGATGGGTGCCTGGAGTAGGTAGAATAACTTAAAGTCTGTGAGATAAATCTCACATAAACTGACAAAATTCTGGAGGAGGTCAAGTCTGTGCAAGACACAAACACTTTTTTTTTTCCTGTTCTTTTTTTTTACTAATTTTATTCCTAATTGCTACTATTACTTTCTAAAAGGAAGGTAGACTTGAAAAGGAAATAAAAAACAACTTTAAATTTATCTCGGCAAAAGATTTCAAGGCTGTATTTCAACATCTTCTAACAAGAAATAATAATAATATTGGAAATGATTCTGTAAGGGTGGTGTTTTCAGGGTGGAGTGGGGGCTGGGGAAAAAAAATTTAAAAGACAACCAACTCCAGGAACAATTTTGATTGAACTAATGAACAGGTGAATCCAAGTATGAACAGCTTAAGTTAATCAGGAATTATTATTTTAATTTATATTCACTCTTGTTTCCAGAATGCCTTTCCAGAAATAATGCTTTTTTGAAAGACTGAAGGTAAAAGAAACCAAAAAGTCCATGTGCCTTACTGGAATGATTTCTTTAGAAACCTTTAAATAATGTTTACAGAAGAAACCTAAAAGAGAACTAAATATGAAAAGCAGCAAAAATATTAACTATTAAAAGTTAGACTAGTAACAACGGAACAAGGAATGTTGGAGTTACTGGGAGTATTTTTGGCAGAACTGAACTCATCAGGTGTGAAGATATGCATTTGCAAGTGGCTGACTGAGAAACAGAAGTTGAACACAAGTTGAACAAATCCTACAAGGTATATAATAAGCAAAAAAAAACAAAACACAAAAAAACCCCAAACCAAACCAACAAAAAAACCCCCACAAAATCAAAACAAACACAACAACTGTATTAAGCAACAAAAGAAATTGAGGAAACACCAAAATATCTCAAACATAATAGCCAAGTAGTAAGGGTAGTGGTTTATCAAATAAGTAATTTAAGGTCACTCTCATGACTGAAACTGTAGACGACTTACAGCTATCTCTGCCTTCAGCTGCTGCCTCTGCCTTACTTGCCTCATTGGTAGCTATGGCAGACAAAATAAAAAACCCACAACACTTCAAGCGTTTGTTAAAATTAGGTCATAACCGCTCTTATCACATTGTGGGAGAACTAAGGACAAAGTGGATTCTAAGCGTCAACAAATTCAGACTCCTTCAGACCTTCTTCCTCTACACATATTACTGCTTCTTACTAATGGTTCAGGTTGTTTAGACTGTTTTCTGTTTATATACCCTACCTATCACTGCATTTTTATCCCAGGTGAGAACACTTAATTGCCCTTTATTGTGTCACTTCTTAACTTTTCCCTTCTCATGCTCTGTAGGTACTCACCTACAGAATGTAATAGTCCCAAATGACTAGAGACTCATGAACCTCATAAAATGGGGTTGATAAACAGCTTCTGGAAAGTCAAGAACCAACTTACAAAAAGATCTGACTCCAGCAACATGAAATGGTATCACAGAAAACCTGGAAACTTACTTTAAAAACTTCTAAAACATTATATATCCATGCATACCCATTTCTGAATCTTACTTGGGCAAAATCTTCCTGTAGTCAAGGGAAGTAAGCCAGCAGTCACCTGCAGAGCAAATTTAGGTGTGCATCTTGTCTGTCTGGAGAGGACCTGAAGGGCTGGAAGAACCATTAACTTTCTGGCTTAATATTATGTGGGGCTGTTTCCCACACTAGCCCAGTCATACTGTTGTGCAAAGTCCCTAGCCTTTACCACACTACATATATATCTCTACTTACAGCAGTTAAATAAAACAGGAAATTTGAAAGTGCAAGGCCAGGAAAAATAATCTTATTTTGATTCCTGGATTTAATGTTAACATCTTATTTTAGTTAAATTAGATTAAATTCACTCAGCCAAAGTGTCTTCAGATGATTCAGTTCAGTTATATTTCCATTTGTGTGGGTTTTTTAAATTTGGTATGGAAAGTCCTTTTAAAAAGAAGTCCTGTAATTCAGAAAAGAAGAGGTAGATTCACAGGTTCTTGAAATCAATGTAAAATATCCTGTTAAATTTGCAGGAGATGGGACTTATGGTAAGAAAGTTTAACTGGAGGACTAATTTCTAATATCTCTGTTTACAGTTTCAACTAGTTAGCAGCACAGTATCAATCAAACTTCAGTGAGAGTCACTATTTTTCCTGGAGCTTGTCCCTGGTGCTGCGGTTCGGAAGAATATATTATTGTCCCTCCTCAGGCCACATGCCTGAGCACCAGAAGCAATGGAGGAGAGAGAATTATGTGTTCATAGTTAAACAGTGCCTCAGAATAGCAGCGGGGTGTTGCCAGGCTGGTCACCAGGAAGTTGGCCTAAGAAGTTCTCCAAGGACTTGTCAATGTATGTGTGCTCACTAAGACTACTTATGGTAAAACACTCAGCAAGGACATCTGGCCTGGCAGGACACTGACCTTTCCCAAAGTTATACCTATCAGAATACTGTATGTTATTAATGCAGGTCAGGTGGGCAATTTTGTCAGTGCTTCTTTACTTCCTACTTAAAAAATCCTTTTTCAGCTAATCAATCAAGAGAGTCTTAAGGAGACTGACCTCCAACAAATCAATTATATCTTAAATGAAAGCTCTTTTGTAGCCATTTTTTGTTGGTTTTGTTGTTTGTTTGTTTGTTTTTTTTTTAAAAAAAAGGTAAGTAAAATAAGGTTTATCTTTAATAAAATTACCCCAAAGTAATTGTATCATATAACAAAGGATATATCAATGTCCATAGTTATAGGTTTTCAATAATAGCTAAAGTCACAATGATCCATGTGCTTTCACCCAGGTTAGTTATTTCTTATTTTAGAAGAATAAAAAGAGTAATTTAAATTTAATTATCCTTTTAAACTGTCATAAAATAGGGATTTAGCATTCCAAGAAATCATCATCTTTAAACTCTCCTCTAAATGAGATGATTATGCTGGTACAAGATGACTAATCATTTCAGAACACAGTACCTGTTATCGTTCGGTGTGTTCAGTAATCAACACATCAATGTGTAAAGCTTTTGGAGTTTGACCCATTTGAGGGACAAACGTCTGTGTACTAACTCCTGACCTCCAGTACTGCCACTGCCATAGCTGTTGGTTCACTTTGTGAGTAATTCCAAAATTCCAATTCCCAGACTTTAATTACTATACAACCCTCAGGATGACCCACTAACAACTAGTGTGAATAGACAAGTTAAAATAAAGTAAGATCCACTAAGAATATTTGGTCTAAAAACAAAGTTACACCACATCCCTGAGGTTCAAAGCCTTTGTCTAACTTTGTTTTGAATTATTTTTGTTGGTTTTAGGTGTCCTAGCTCTGGAGATGAAAGTGTCAAAATATCACGAGTCAACTTCCTCATATGAGACTTTCCATGAAATTTTTCAGAAAATTTAGTGCATCTGAGACATATGATGCTATAGTGATTACAATTGTATAGGAAAACTGAGAGGAAATTTAATATTTTTATTTTTTAATAGTTCTTTAAGTTTAAATTTCATACAGAAACACTACTGGAGAACAAAGACACTGAAGTTTAGATCTGAGTCTGCTGGTCTGTTTATCAATTTTGGCTGTGATCTAAAGGTCCAGGAATGTGGAGAGCAAAACAGGAGATACCTATGTCATTTAAGATATAAGCCCTCTTTGATGTCACTCAGAACAGTCCTCATGTCTGAAGAGCTGTCTTCAGAGTCAACACAGGGAAAAGATTAATGGGATTATGTATTTCTTTTCAGAGGTATTTCTTCCTCTGAAATCTACTTCTGAAACTCCCAAGTGTTATGCAGGAGAATTTTCTCTATATTAGCTTACTAATACACTCCTAAGTACTTTACAGTCTTGAGAGAATAAGTGCAAGAAAAAGAGCAAAACAGAACTTTAGAGGAGATCTAGTTGAGGGCCTTTGATTCAGGTATTCCAAATCTTTTTATAACCTGAGATTCTTGGCCTACTTGATACTAGAGTATGGAGCTTTTTTGCAGACATTTTTAGTATTTTTAAGCATAAAAAGTGAATTTCACATGAAGATACTTTATAATGGTTCTAGCTAATTACAAAACCTAAAAGAGCACTAAATTATGTGATATTTTCAGTCAGTTCTCCTCAACATTTGTTACACATCTGTATGTTCTGGAAAAATGAAATGGAATGCAGATCAGAGTACTTTCATTTGCAGTTACCTAAGTGGAAATACAATCTCACACGCATATTTATTTTCACGGAAATCTCTATTATATACAATATTATTACGCACCTAAAAGGAAGAAATAGTGGATTAGTCACCCCCAAAGTCACTGTCACTCCAGAGGACTTCTGTGGCATCATGTCTGTTCTCAGTCAAAAGCTAGTATTAACCTCAGTATAGCTGGCTTTTCATATAAGTTTTTAATGTAAAGGTTGCTAATACAGTAAGGACTAAGAATGAAACATCCCTTATTGAAGAATTAGAAATAGTCACCAAAGGGAAGGACACAGTTGTGCACCTTATTGAAGTAAATTGCTGTTTACTAATTGAGATCAGAGGACTGAGTCTCAGTAGAAAAAAAACAACAAACATATTTACATAATTATGGAATGGAAATAATCTCTCTTTTTTTTCCCCTTAAATTTGGTGGAAAACCAGACTGACTCTTCCAGAAAGATAAAACAGAAGTCATTGCAGAGGGAAAAATGCATGGTCTGGATCCCTGGAAGATTTTATTGAAGGAGCTGAATAAAAAAGTTGGAACAGAAGTGGCAAGCATAAATCATGAAACTTGAGTACGATCTTGAAGAGAGAAGAAACTATCCTATTTAGTGAAGGAAAGGGTGACCTTTCTAATCTAATTGCAGTGAAGTAAGTTAATGTATCTTTTATTTTATTTCTTCACTTATTTATTCCACAAATATCTGTGACTGTGCTCTCTGCTTCTGATACTATACATAAATGATTGCCTACTTGTCTGACCTTTTTTTAAATTAAGGATGAGTTTATAAAAGAAAACTTGAATAAAAACAATGCACTTCTCATCTTAACAAGTTTTGCAGATCATAGCAAATTTTATCCAAGTAGTAATGAAGTAGACTCCCATTTGATTTTCAAAAGTACAGTAGAGAGCAGGCAACAGAGGTGTCAAGAGATTCCCTGCTGTCTTCTGGCGATGGCTGGTAGGATGCTGGAGGATGTCTGGCAATAAGTAAGATACTGACATACATGCTTAAATACAAGTTCAAGGCCAGATGTGACTGAACAACAGTCCTAAACATTCTAACATCAAAAAAGACTAAGGTTTTAGAGGTAGGGTGGCTAACAGCCACTAGACAATGTCTGATGGTGAGGCTGGAATAAGTACAAATATAATTCTCAAGTGTATAGTAGTACTGGCAATATGTTTTACTTTTTGTGTGTGTTAATTACAAACTCCAATTAGTTTCTAGCAAAAAAAAAAACAACATTGAATTTTCCATTGTAATACATCGCTCTTAAACTGAAGAATTTTAAGAACAGAAATAACATTAAAATAATCTAGTCAGGATATCCCAGGGAGAAAGATTTCATGAAGAAACTGCAGTTGTTGCAGTTCTACTACACATTTCTTAGTACGCTCGTGTTCCCTTTGGGTGCTAGATAGATGCAGAAAACCCTTTTATAGAGTACTGACAGCTTCAAAGATTCAAGAATCATAAATTAAGCACAGAGATAATGAGACAGACACAAAAACACTGAGATTTTTAAGACATTTGTGTATCTTTACTTGCCTTTTCAGTATGGAGGCATTAGGCTTCATTTAGGCCATACAAACTCTTTGGTATGACCAGAGACCTAAAAATGTTTCTTTGTGAGCAACATCTGAGCATTTCAAATAAACATGAGAGCTGGCTCAAAACAGAATCCAGCAAACATCACAAGACATGATAAAAATTCCAAGCGTTAGCAAACATTATTTTTAAAGCAGTCTTTTTTTCATGGAGCCTCCAAGCAACAATTAATTCCCTTCTTGCCTTAATACTCTGTTCCTGTGGTTAATTACTCCTGTAAAAGCTGAGGTTTCTTTTCACATTTTATCTTAACTCTTTTCCTAAATTAACCACCAGCGGAGGGGGTTCTTGTTCTGTCTTTATCACATTAGGTCTCTAAAATATTGAGACCCACTTCTATTTTGAAAAAAACCCAAACTTTACAAATATCCTTTGTGTTTTTCCGAACTTTTCACTTCTGTTTGCCAGGATAGCTGTTTCTTGTAATGGACTTGAAGGTGGGAGATGCTGTGTGTGCACCCTGAAGCAGCCTTGCCAGTTCTTGTCTCCTGGTGAATCACACAGGTGCAGAGTGCAAATCTGACCTCAGAGTACTCCGATCATCAAATTATGCCACCCAAATGAATACGCAACATCTGAACCTCTGAATCACAAGTGCTCTGAGCAGAGAGTTCAGAAGGATATTATTCAATATAATTTACAATATATCCCAGATATTTAATCCTCTCTTGTTTTTATTCCATGGATAACAATCCTGTACAATAGAAGCCGCTGCAGTATGTTCAGTAAGTGAGTATTTAGCTTAAGTCTTCTGGAAAGCAAACCACACACCCCTCAGAGAAGAAAAATATTACTAACCCAGTTTACAAAGCATTCAGATATTACCATAGAAGATACACTAACCAATCATAAAACAAGTTGCTATCATGCAAATTTGATTTTTGAAGTACCGTATTAATATAAGCTCTTCCATATGTACAGAGGATATGGAGGAAGAGACCGAGAACAATGAAAGAATCCTCTGTGGCTCACCCAAATTATTGTATAAAATAGTTATTCACATTTTTCACTCTTGTTCGAACAGATTCAGAGCACTGACTTGCCTGAAAACATTTGGGAAGGAGGAGTGTGTTCTTATTATCAGCAGGGACATCTGCTTAAGAGTTTAGACAATATCATGGTTCATTTAGTGTTAAACAGTTTTCTGTGGTTATTCCTTTATCAGGACTTCAAATACATCAATGAAAAGCAAAGTCACTTGTCAAGAAGGCTAAAGGAACACCATGAACAGGAATCCAATAAAAGTTTCTCACTAATATATTTTCACATCCATTAATAAAGTGTGAAATATTCCATCAAATATTCCAGTTTGTTTATTGGAAGGTTAAGCTATAGATCCTCAAAAGGCACATATAGTTCCTAAAACATTTGCAGCATACAAAGTAAGAAGTTTGATTATTGCAGATGATAGTGTTCATCTGAATTTTAGTTTTGGGATTCTTGAGGTGTGTTCTGTTTTTTGCTAGTGAGTTCTTCATGTCATGAAAACCTGATCTTAAAAGCTCAAAGAACTTCTGGAAGTGATATAATGCATGACCTACAAGAACATAAAAAAAAAAATTCAGTGCTTATGTTATATTTTAGGACAAAAGGAAAACCAGATATCTAAAAGGAAAAAAAAAAAAGAGTGTTTACAGATCCATGCCTTTGCTTTTCAGAAGGAGAAATATGGAGTAGATCTGAAGGAAACATCTTCCAATGGATTAAACAGTAACTAGGAAAAAATCAAACCAATCATACTAAAATAATTTGAAGAATCCTGAAAGTCAAATTCAGTAAATAATTCAATTAAGTAGAAAAATTTTCTAGGATATTAAATGTATCTACTGCTTTTGTCTCTTTTATCTGGCACATTTGTTATCTGGAACATTGAGATAAAAGGACAACATTTCTAATCCGATTTGTAAAGAATAAGTTCATTGCTTCTGATTCTATTTTAATTAGGTGAGAGATGGGTAGAGGTTATGACCGTGATATATTTCTCCTGAAAGCCACAAAAACCGAAGGCATATAAAGTAATTGAGTTGAATTATTTTGACCCATAATAGTCAAACGCAGTGACATTTGTCATCTTGCATAGTTACGTACAAGTGCTTATGTCATATGAAACCACCTAATTTTTATCTCAGCTACTATGTTCAGATTTGTCAGTTTCATCAGACTATTAAACTGTTTGTCTGATAGACATCTGGAAGTTCAGCTCCTGACCAGGAGTCACGTGCTCATCAGTGGGCACAAGAGCACCAGGTGTAAGTATAGCTAAATGAACAAATAAAGTAGCAGCTAAAGAGAAAAGAAAGAACAGTAAAATCTGAGTGGCAACATTGCAGTTAAATATAGACAGATCATCCAGTGTCAACAGTTTCAACTTTCTTTCCACAGGCCACCACACATTCCTCTAAAATTATGAAAACAATGTTATGGCAGGTTTAAATCCCATATGATTTGGCAATGATGCTGTGCATTTACTATTCTGGCAGTTCACAATTCTGTCATTACATGTACAAACATCTGACAATACAAGAAGGAATTCCAACATTTGTTTTCCTTCAATTCATTGACCCATTCAATCCTTTCAAAAAGTTAATGCTAAATGCATTCTTTGGGAAAATGTACAATAAATACTTCATAGATAGAAAATACTTTATTATTCACTTCTTTCAATTGTTATTTTGGCAGTTACCTCTCCTCTAAATACTCTGTTTTTAGGAAGGTGTGTATTTGAAATTAAATTCAGAAGAAAACAGCATGTTTAGATTTCAAAGAAGGAAAATAAATGCTTTTGATCTCTGGAGATCTTTATGCATTTTAACTCAAAAATGTTTGAGAATCAAATTTACTGAAATTATTATTCAACATTCCTGTTTCAGAAAATGCAGCAGCTGAAACAACAGTGAGGTTTGCATAACATGGTATGTACAGCTACCTGTCTTTTTTTGCTGTATCTTTTCCAGATTGTGATCAAATTGCCTATTAGACCTGCACTTTTGGGATTTATATAAGTTTCTTGTAATCTTAATTGCTGTCATAAATCTGTGCACTGTTGAGTTGTTTAATTATTACTAACATCCTGCTGATTTTTGACAACTCTGTTAATGCAATATAAAAGGGATTATTTTCTCCTAATATTACAGATTTCTAAGAGGCACACATTGTCCATGAAGTGTTTACAGTTTTGAAAGATCCTGTTTTTTAAATTCTATATGGACAGTCTACATATTCTTCATACGGAAGTCCTAATTGGGACATAGCAAAAAGTGCAAATCTTTGTATTTGATACAATAGGAATAGGAATGCTGAAAAATGTATCTAATTGAGGCATGTGACTAGTCTACCTGTCCTTATGTTTAGGTGGATTATTTTGGACTAGGGGCACAATCACCTGAACACTACTTTATATTTCTGCCTCTATAAACAGTCATAATGGGGAATAAGTCTTACAGCACTATGTGGACCTCCTCAAACCAGCTTTGAAAGTGCTGGGATGTCTATACAGGATTGGCTCACTGCAAATTCTTCTATGCCAGCTAAAGGCATGTACCAGTTTCAGGAGAAGCCAAATGAAGTTGTATTGCAAGGTAAGGGGGGTTAGGATGAAACCACAGGAGCACAACCATAAATACTGTTCTTTGCCAGGTCTGTAGTGTAGCTTCATGCAGAGGTACTTCTTTGTGCCCAAGAGGCAAGCTAGCTATGATATCAATGTTCTCAGAAATTAGTCCTGCTTTTCTAAAGCGTCTAAATTGCATTACAATCAGATTGCTTAATATTGCAGCCTTTTTACAATGTCTTTTTTAGATAGGCTAAACATCTTTGCCTAGTAATGGCCAGTTCTGTAGCTTCCTGAACTACAGGCTTGGTTTCTGACTTACAGCAAACCTTTCACCCAAACCAACTCCAAAAAAACTCAGTTAGGTCAGAGAACTAATTCTAAAAAGAAACCATATAGTTATCTATAACTGCAGCTGTGTTGGCACCCTTTTCAAAACAAGATAACATGTATTCATTGCAATATAATATCTGAGAATCTTTAATTTAGAATGAGAAAACCCACTCTAGGATAATGCTGATATTTGCAAAGCAAATTCTCCTGTGATTTTTCAGAAAATCATTCTGTCTTTATTTATTTCATTATGTGACTCATTCACTTTAAATACAGAAAGGAAATAGTACAGATCGGATGAGCTCTAGCACAATAAAGAACGATTGGCAAGGCTATGCAACATGTACTGTCTCCTCTTTC
>NW_009953295.1:9418231-9434059 GCF_000747805.2 Chaetura pelagica
CTTTCCCTCAGAGGTTAGGCCAAAGTTTGTACAGGAACATAAGCATTTACCTTGCAAAATTAAATTCTGTTTTTTTCTGTTTTTTCCTTCATTTATGGAACAGAAATTACCATTAAGAAAATATATTGGATATTTCCTTCAGTCAAAATTTGTCTAGCATGTCTGAAGTCATGTTTTGTCAGGCATTGTGGTAGTCATCTAAAGGTTTATTGATGACAGACTTCAGAGGCTTTTCTATAACTGCAAATTTTTAGGAAAATTGTTCCCCCTCTCAGCTGCCCACCTGGCCCTGGGAACATGCAAAATTTTTCATCTATCTGTCATAGTAATCCCGAAGGATTTTGACTTGTCACCCTTAGGTGACTGAAGATCTCTTTGCAAGCCTGTTGCTTGATTGTCTTTCAGGTTGAGATGAGCTACTATCTTCAGTTTACATAAACCAATCAACATTTTCATCAGCCAGCTTCAGAGGTTAATCAGTTTCAGTGCTGAGACCCTGACCAGGATTGCATACTCAGAAATGCCCAGCTGTGCAGGATTTCTCCAGGGTCCTTTCTCATGGAGCACTGGGTGTGAGATACTCTGTCTCTTTTAAATAAGCCTTCCTCTGGTACATTATTAATTTATTTCCTTTTGTTTCATTTTCAGGGTGGTAGTGTTTCTGATGGCATCTGATCTAAAAAAAATTAATAATAAATAAATAAATAAATAAATAAATAAAGTCTAATTTCTTTAGCATTAAGTGTGGTCAGTACTGGCTCTGCCTAACCATAAATCTTTGTGTTCAGTATAGGCAGCAACATGCCATTCATACTGAAGAAACCCTTAGGATTCAAGCAGGAAAGGAAAACAGTGTATTGTTCGTAGATAGGCCACTGTTTCTTTCTGACTGCTGCAATATTGATTACAATAAGGCACCTAGCAAGCTGGACACAGCACTTAATCAAACTTTTTTAGTTCAGTAGCCATTCTGTTTGCCTGAGCCTGAAATTTGCCTGTATGTAACAAATCCCACCATTCCTGCCCTTCCTTCTAATCATGACTTAGGACTGACTTGAGGCATAGGCAAAGCTGGCAATCATCTTGGGCAGTGCAAAACATCAGGAAAATCATGGCATCTCAGGCATGGCAGATGGGTAAGCTCCAACCCTTTGGCAGCAGGGGCTGTGCCAAACACTTTCTATTGGTTGCTGGGACCCGGCAGGGCCCTGTGGGCCCAACCTCTGCATTCTAACAGCATAGGGTCCCAGGGAAGAGCCAGACAAAAACCCACAGCCTGAAGCCTCCACCTCTGTGTTGGAAATCATAGAGAAAAGGCAGAACCAAAGAGGTGGTCCTGGAGGAGGATGTCTTCCCCCACTCTATGGCCAGCTGTGCTACTAAAAACTGGAATGGGCACAGGAAACCATAGATTGGAGCAAGGTGCAGAGACAGGGCAATAAACATACCCTACTAGGGCTGAGGCACTCATTTAATACTTGCACATGCAGTGACCTAAGAAGACTATTATGTTCTCCCACTGGACAGCCACAGGCTGAACAGAGCCAGTTGAGAAGGACAGATCTTTGCCATAAATATGAAAGCTATTTAACAGTCCCCAAAGACAGTATTAGTTTCCCTCATCCTAAGAGCGAGAAAATTAAATTTCATTATACTCCTGAGACATCTCAGGCTGATCCCGGCTGGTCCCAGCTAGATTAACTGATCACAACCAGATTTATCCCTCTTAACTTCAAGCACTTCACTGTGGCATATAATTTGAGAGTAGCCTAACCCCACTGCATTTCCTCTGTTATCAATGGAAAGAGAAAAATTGGCTAAAATTGACTTCTGGAAGTAATGCTGCCTTTGTTGACTGCACAGGGAGTTTTACCCCAAATTAGGCATTTTTATTATGTGTCTGAAGCTAAGGGGAAATGAATCACTCCTCTGCAAGTTCACATATCAGGTTTGATCAAGACTATAGTCTTACAGTCTTAACATTTTTCCAAGCTAGTTGCTGTGCCAGTGCTGTGCTGAGCAAAGTCTAGGTTTGACCGCATGGGTTGATCTGCTACTGCAAACTAGGAGCGTTTCATAAAGGTCATATAATTAATTCCCAGCACCACAGGCAATTCACAGAGTGTGTTTTAATTCATATTTGCCTCAATCTTCTGAGTGCTTGCCATCAAATCCACTTTTAGAAACCCACAGTAATTCTGAAGAAGAAAGTACTTCCTGAAACCATGGTTCTGCCCTTCACCTCCTGTGGCTTTACTCCCTGAGGAATTTCCTGTGTAGGTATTTTATACTGTATTTGTATTCAGAGCTTTTGCTGCACACCCAGCAGAATGAATATATTCACAATTTCTTTTTGCATCAGTGGAACTCTGAGCAGAAAGTGCTTTTCAGTCTGGTTAGGAAAATCATCACTTCTGTTTGCTATACTGATTTACTGTGGGACATATAACTCCTCTTCATCCATGAGTGGCAATACCCAGAGTAAACAGATGATAAAGAAAAATCATTGGGATGGAGTAAAACACCAGATAGAACAAATTTCACCAACTGATTCAATCCAAGGATTGATTTTATGTATTAGTGTTATTCTATTCGTTTGTTAACACTGCAGGGTGAAGGAACTCGGTTATCGACAAAGTAGTATTAAATGATTTTTTTCATTCCCTCCCAGTCTCCCACTTCTACAATATGAGCACTCGGGGCTTGCAATGTAAGGGTAAATATCTTAGAGAAAAAGTTAAATAACATATTTCAAATATTAGTTCTGTTGTGTCAATACTTTTGGCAGGTATATAAGCTTCTGAGGAAAATAAAGTATTACCTAAAAAAGACTTCATGATTATATTAATTCAGAAAAACAAAATTTTCCCTTGCCTTACTGGCTTTTTTAATAACTAATAACTTTTTTTTTTTTTTTTTTAGGAATGGATTACACGAAAGAAATTAACAATATGCTTGAAAGCATGCTATCTATCTTGAGTAGACATAACACATGTCTTGGGCAGAATTATTTGACTAAAATGTGAGGGGGGAAAGTTATGAGCTTATCTCAATTTTCCTGGCCACTTATAGAGGACTGTTTCAAAAAGGCTTGCTTTATCCTAAGTTAAAGAAATTGTTGACTTCATACAGAAAGTAAATGCAACTTTATAGTGTGAGTAATCCAGAAGGTCAGGCTAGCTGATAAGTATGGTTCTTCATTGATCTATTTAAATAGTTTATCAGTTTAGTGATCACTAGTGATCAAATCTAGTTTTGTTGTTTATCTTAGAGACAAATTTGCAGCAACACAGGGCTGATTTTGGCTAAAAGCTTAAGATAAAACTACAAGGAAAAGCACTTTCTGTGAATTAACTCTTTGATATACTTCCATTTTCTCTAGTTTTTGATCCAACTATCACCCTTTTCAGCTCATGTGGAATTTCTATATAACTTCCAGTGGTGGACACATCTTCTACTAATGCTAACTATAGGGGGAAATATTCAATCTTTCTGCAAAGCAGATACATCACCCAGATATTGCAGTTCAAAAATGCAATGTACAAAGTATGAATTTCCATATGATACAAAGGAAGGACATGGTGGTAGTTTAATTTGCAGAGAGCCAATATATGCATTCTCTCCATTTGTAGCCCAGACACAAAATTTAGAAAGATGAAATCCTGTGGCAAGAATAACTTATTTCTGAAAATGCTGTGGTTAGATATCAGAAAGAGTATGCAGCTTAAAGATAAAATTATATAAACAGGGAGCAGGTTTTTATACATTATTACTGTCCTGTAACTTAGAATTCCTGTGATAACATGGCAGGGAGACTTTCAGTATATTGGAAAAAGAGATTTAACAGTTTTAGGTATTGATCATTAGAGACTATCTAAGATACTGTTTGCTATCTTACAACGTATGAAAGCAATAAAACCAGTTGTGCCATCTTACACCAAGATACAGTCAGAGATCTTGTCAGACTTCAATTGAAAAGCCAATAACAATGGCAAGCACTATTTTTTTTTCACAATGTTTGTCATGACACATTTATATCTGAAAATAGATGTATGATTTTTCTTCCTGAGCTATTCAGAATAATATGCCAAATCCACACTAGCATGATTGCAGGAAACATATTTACGTTTTGTCATAGATAAATTTTGTGTAATAAGAAGCATAATTTTTTAGCTATTTTATCTTGAAGCAACAGTAATAGCAGTACTTATCATATCTATCTAAATGGGTTTGTTCAGAAAAATCTAGTTTAAAAAAAAAACAACAAAAAACAAACAAAAAAAAACACCAGAAAAAAAACCCAACATATATTAAACACAAACTTCACCTTCCACAGTATCAGTTCAATGCTGCTCAGAAACCACGCATTAAAAACTTCCTTATTAGCATTGTAAAGTTTGAGAAAAAAGATTCCACAGGGAGCTGTACCTGTGTGTGTAGTAGTAATTGGCACCATATTAGGAGGAAGATGAGCACATCACCCTCTAAAACTTAGTGTTTTATTATAACCTGTCATCTACCTGGCTTTGTGCAAGGCAATTGACACTGTCCCACACAACATCCTGTTCTCCAAACTGACAAGACATGGATTTGACAAATGGACCACTCAGTGGATAAGTAATTGGCTGCGTGGCTGCACCCAGAGAAGTGTGGTCAATGGTTCTATGTCCCAGTGGAGGCCAGCAATGAGTGACATTTCTCAGGGATCAGTACTGGGACCAGTGCTGTTCAAAATCTTTGTTGGAGACATGTACAGTGAGACTGAGTGTATCAATCAAGTTTGCTGATGATACCAGGCTGTGTGGAGTAATTGACACCCTAGAGGGAAGGGATGCCATCCAGAGGGACCTTGACAGGCTGGAGAGATGGGCCAGTGCCAACCTCGTGAAGTTCAACAAGGCCAAGTGCACCTTCACCCCTGCACCTCAGTCAGGGCAATCCCAGGCACAAATACAGGCTGGGGGAGAATGGCTGGAGAGCAGTCCTGAGGAAAAGGACTTGTGGGTGGTAGTTGGTGAGAAGCTCAGCATGAGCCGCCAGTGTGTGCTGGAGCCCAGAGAGGCAATTGTGTCCTGAGCTGCAGCAAAAGAACTGTGGCCAGCAGGGCCAAGGAGGTGATTCTGCCCCTCTACTCTGCACTGGTGAGACTACACCTGGAATACTGTGTACAGCTGTGGAGCCCTCAGCACAGGAAACACATGGAGCTGTTGGAGAGGGTCCAAAGAAGGGCCATGAAGATGACCAAAGGGCTGGAGCACCTCTGCTAGGAAGACAGGCTGAGAGAGTTGGAGCTGTTTAGCCTGGAGGAGAGAAGGCTCCAGGGAGACCTTATAGCACCTTCCAGTACCTGAAGGGGCTACAGAAAAGCTGGGAAGGGATTTTTCAACAGAGAACATAGTGATAGGACAAGGGGTAATAGTTTTAAACTGAAAGAGAGTAGATTTAGGTTAGACATCAAGAAGAAACTCTTCACTGTGAAGGTAGTAAGGTACTGGAATAAGTTGCCTAGAGACGTTGTGGAAGCTCCCTCCCTGTATTTAAAGCCAGGTTGGATGAGGCCTTGTACCACCTGGTCCTCTGGGAGGTGCCCCTGCTTATAGCAGGGAGGTTGGATCCTCTTGATCTTTAAGGTCTCTTCCAACCTTAACCATTCCACGATTCTATGAAATATAGGCAATTTGAATATTTTTCTTTCAAGCACACTAATAGTCATTCAAGCTGTGATGCTGCTGCTTTCCTTTACTTCCCCATATTATCAATACATCTTCCTAGCGTATATGACTACTGGAGACGAAAGAATTGTTCTGAATGAGCAAACACTCACCATACTATTCCACAGGTTGGAAAAGAAAGCTGTGGGACATTAATTGGGGAAGAAAACTGTACTGAAGACCAAGCACCACCAAAGGAAACTTATTAGTAAGTAGAAGGAAAAATCGTCTGAGGAGTATCATTACTCTGAATTGTAAATGAAGAAGAAATACTGGTAGAATACTTGTTCAGCCTTCAAGGCACCAGCTAAGAAATGCTCACCATACAGCCTGACAGCTGTAAGACACCATTTGTCTTCCCATCTTTCTGTCTTTTGAAATGCGCAGGCATTAATTGAAACAGAAAGGGCCCATAAAACCTCATGCTGCTACGTATTTTTTTACAATCAAGGTTTCAGATTTTAACTTTCTTTTTGTTGAAACACTATCGTTCATAAAAGAGATAACTTTCTGCTTTTAGCAGTTTTAGTTTTCATTTCCTTCCAGCTAATGCCAGCAATAACTAGTGCTTCAGCAGCTTATTATTCGTTAAATAGTCATTCAAAACACCTTTTCTTCTGTATACTTTGGACTTGAATAGTATTTTGAAACCTAGAGCCTTTTACAGTATAAGCTGTTTTTTTATTCCAAATACAATCTAACTTGATTTCTTTAAAAAAATATTTTTAATACACTTTATTTTATTTGTCAAATTTCCAGGCTTCGTTTTAGTTAAAATGCCTAATGGAAAATATAAAAATATTGCTCCCAAGTCCAACAATAGTAGGGGAAAAAAATTACCCTATAAAACAAGAATTATAAATATACTATTCCAGTGCGCTTTTACTAGAGATTCCATGTCTGCCAGAAGTTAAAAACAAAAATATTTCTGGTTTGAAGTTGCAACAGATTCTTTAAAATCTTACAGATGTACATGAAGTACGATCACACTGTCTTAAAAACTAAAATGTAATACACTTTGATAATGTATTTAATTTCACCATTATATGAAGTTGGGTTCATCAACCATCCAGCTTTCAGCACCTATCTTCATTGCCAGAGTAAAACAGGATTTCTGCTTGAATTTTCTTTATACTGGGAGAGGCTCTTCCAAAGGACAAATCAGAGCAGGAGCCTTTCTCTAGGGAGACACTGGAGAGATTTCCTGCATGATTAGTTCACAGACTTAGTTACCTGAAATTGAGATTCAAAACCCACCTTTTCCTCTCACTGTGTTTTTCTGCCTAAAAACTTTTCAGGAAATGTTTTGAATGTCCTGGTGGACAACAAATTGAACATGAACCAGTAAAGCACCCTTAGCAGTACCAAAGTGCAGCAGCCTCCTGGGCTTCATCAACAGCTGTATATTGTTGTGTGACACTACCTGATGGGTGTATGTGGAAAGACAGAGACAGACATGTCCAAGAGGCAATCAGTGACATTGCATGGGGCAGTAGACAGAAGCTGGAACCCTCAGAAATTCTCATGAGATATTAGGAAAAAACTGACCCTCTGAGAGTGACCAAGAACTGGACCAGTTTGCACAGGGAGGACCTGCATCCTTGGAAATATTTAAATTTTGCCTGTACAAAAGCCCTGAGCAGCCTGATTTAACTTCAAAATCAGTCCTGTCTTGATCAGGAGGTTAGACTAGCTTATTTTCAGAGGTCCTTTCCAACTTAAATTATTCTATGATTCTGTCAAAATGATGAAGAACTTAAAGCAGGCATTTGCCACATGGGCACATCAAGCTACTGCCAAAGTAGAGTCTACAGACATCCACAGAAAAAATAACATTAAAGAATTAATATTTTTCTGAAATTCTTCTGAAAGGATATAATTCTACTGAGCTTCGAGAATAATGGCTCTAAGAGGTTCCTCAGGCTCAAATGGTCAAAGTTGCCTAGAGACCTACTCAGTTTTTAGCACAGATACATTGCCGGCCAAAACTCTTACGTATGTATCAGCCAAATACGAAACAGACTGAAAAGGCTAGTAAAGCTCTCTCAGTGAGTCCACTCTTGTGGCCAGAGGAATGTGTCCTTGTGTGTGGTACATCATCAGTTAAGTCTGATTTCCTCATTTGTACACTGACATTGCTTTAACTTATTTTTAAAAGTGTCTTAGTTGCTAACCCACTTCGGAATGATAGGCGTAACAGATGTACCTAAATTTGTACCCTTTAAGACATGTTGCTGGTTATTAAAAAACACAGTACAGCATCTAATGTTAATGAGTTCTGCATACCATAAAAAGTGAATTACCCTTGCCAGTGCAAACATCAACAAAGGCAAACCTTGAGAGAAAAGAGCATCAGAGAGAAACAATTAGGATCTCCTTTCTAAAGAGGCATTACAAAAGGTTACTCTCACAAATCTGTCAGTTACTCTTGACTTTTAACTGCACTCCACAGTATCAGTCTGTGTTTGAGATACCAACCCCTGTCCACAGTCTGAAATTTGTAGCACTCACGGAAGAATCACCAGCATTACATGACTCAACCTTTCCACATGTCTGCTCACTTGTGCAGATTCATAACCCAGAGCAGTTTAGCACACTTTGGATTACCAAGACATGAATCTGTCATTAAAATCTTCTAAAAACATGCAGCGGCTTGTCAGTATAAAACCATCTAACACATGGAATAGATCAGCCTTTGGTATTTAAGTATTCATAGCCATTCGATTGCATGCAAGACATAACAAAAGTATCACTCTTCTTACAAACTCTTACATATTGTACTATCTTAATTTGTGTAATATACTGACTTCACCAAGTTTGCTCCATAAATTAAAGCTTGGGTTTGGAGTTTTTTAATGCATGTATCCACAAGTTATATCTGCTTGCTCTATGACTGTTGCTGATATCCATACAAACTTTTTGCATGTTTGCATCAGTCTTTGAAAAAGTATATATTCCATTTCTTTTTTATTTTGATTAAGAGATCACAAAGGTGGAGGTTGTAAAAGAAAATACAAAGGAACTAGGTGCCTAGCATTCAACTGATGAACACTTTGTAAGAAACATATTTGCATTATTAAAATTTTCATTCAAATACAGTAAAAAAAAAATAAATATCTGAACAGATTCTTAGTATCACACCTCAGATTTTATGATCAAGATCAAAGGAGTAAGATTACATCTATATAATCACAATACTAACATTTCTTTTGAAGTTCACCTAAGTTCATACATCCTGGATGCTTCAATATCAGCTAAATCTGATGACCTATGATCTGTACACAGTTCGATTTTAGGTAAATTGTCAAGACACATAGATCACCAGGAAGTAGTTCTAAATAGTGCATGAAATTTTGTTTAAAACACCTCGAAACATTCAGAATAATTTTAATTGCATTCAGATCTTTATACTGTCACAAGACATAGCATCCTTTACAGACATCTCAGACAAGTGTTGGCATTAGAGAGTTAGGGAAAAATATGCATATGTTCTCATCATATACTTGCAAAAATGTAGGGAGAACATATGGTAGACACTATCATGAATGTTCCAGAAAAAAAAAAAAAAAAAGTTCTGTGTGCCCCATTCTCCATTTCTGATGAAAGCTGTAAATAAAAGCAACATGGGCACAGTAACACTTCCAGTGACAAACCAGGTGTTGATGGATCAGAAAATGGGAAGACAACTACCATTCACTCAATTGCTTTTGAGAAGTAGTATGATACAATGGTTATATATTTTTTAAAAATGGATCTGAACTACTGCAACTTTCATAGAGAAACCTTTCTCCGATTCATGAAAGAATAATTACTTTTTAAAAATAGACATTTGGCTGAGTTAGGGATGTCTGTCCTTCATTCCTTGGTACTTCGACATATTCAAGATCATTTTTGTTGCCCTTTAAGTGGAATTACAGCCTTAGTTCTGTAAATTCAATGAAATTGTCAACTATATTATTCTGGTTTTATGCAGTGTTCAATGAAAACAGAATTTGACTTGATAACTGTAGGCACTAACTATCCTCTAAAAACTGGATATAACTACTAATATAGCATAAATATATTATTATTGAAACTTTTGCCATTAATTCAAGAGGTCAAGAGTTTTCATAATCACTTAGGAAAAACCAAGGCAAGTACACAGAGATTTGGCCCAAATTTTTCATCCTTTTTTCTTTTTAAAAAAGAAATAATTATATTTTCTTTGTATTGAAAGTGTAATTTTAAAAGAAACATCCCATTTCAAATTAATTTGGATATTGAAGATCAGGGAAGAAAAAAACATAACAAGAATTTGTTACCAAGGAAGACACAATTTTGATTCTTGAACAAAGTAACCTGGGTTCTAGAAAAAAACCCTGATGTTTAGAGGAGAAAGGACAGGATTGCATTAGACAATGGGAGAAAAATAATAGTCTCTTTTACTTGATAAATGCCTAAAAGAGTTTTAAGTACACTTTAACAAAAAGAAACTTGTTTCATTTTGCTGCAGCTATTCACAGGTGTATATTTTATACATCTTTTCATTGTAAGTGCTCCAAGAAATTAAATTCTAGCTAAATAATAAAAAGCAAGAGTGGTGTACAAGTGTATTCTAGCACAAAAATTGATGGAACTATTTTTTTTTTTAAGACCACTGCTATAAACTAATGTAAATAGTTATATAGCAGATGTCTTGACAGTACCAGTCCTATTAAGAGTCTCCTAGAGTGGAATTCATTTGATCAGCCACAGAGGTCTGAAACAGGACTCCAGGTCTGAAGGTGACAAAGGCTGCCCGCTATCAGCAGATAGAATGGTCAATTTCAGGCACAATCCACCTCATCCTAATACCAACACCTAATACAGAACTTCCTCAGCTGGCAGAAAGTGGGAGGTGCTTCTGAGGATCCTCTGCCAGAGTTATCAAGCAGCTGCCAATAGTCTGTACATTTATTTTCAGGATTTCATGTGCTCACTTCATTTTCTAGGGTGCTCTCTTGGACCTCCTATACCTACAAAATACCCTACCTAACCTTGTGGAAGGACCAGTGGTTGAGGTTAGAGAGAGCAGAGATTCCATTTCTGATCATTTACTGGTGACTGATGGCAAAGTGAGTTGACTTTTCTATGTGCTACAGGTTACTGAGGCCACAGCTGTCAGCCTTATGCAGTTCCAAAGAAAGATTCGGGTCTTTTATGTCAGGAATACACACAATATCTGATTTATTGTACAGCAGGGAAATACCTCTTCAGCTCAATGGGTTTTTGCATAAAAATCCTTCTTTAAAGAGGTTAGTTAAAAACATAATATAAAACACACCAAAAAAATCTGGATTTGCTTATAATACATGCTACAGTAACTTGGGGAAAAAAAACAGCATAGGGTATAAACACTAGAAAAAATAAGGGTAACATTTTATAATGTCCTTTTTCTGTCCATAACCTCCTTTAAAATACTAATGTCTTTTTAGATACCAGAAATTTAATAGATCTTTAGCCATAAATTGATCATTATATCTTGCTAAGATAAAAAAATAAAAAATACTTGAGACAATGCATGACCCTCCCCCACAAAAATAATAAATAAAAAAAAAAGTGAAATTAAAAATACAGGAGTTGATTTTTTTTTTTTTTTTTTAATATGAAATAGAATTGTTCCATACTGTGGAACAGAAAAACAGAACCACCAGTGAATACTATTATGTAGTCTTTTATGTTGAACAGAATTACAAAGCTAACTGTACTGTGAAATACATATTTCTGTCTATATAAAAACAATCTGCTTTTAGAAACTTAGAACAAGTGATATAGAAACTCTAGACTTCTAGTATTTTCATTACTAATAACCACAAAGAGAAGCAAAACTACATTTATGAAAAATTATATATGGCTTCCTCCTAAATATATTATTGCTCAAAAATTTGCTGCACTTTAAACAGATAATTATTATTAAGATAGTGCATTTTTACAAATATATTCTTAATGTTTTAACTCAACCAGTATAATATTATTATTATATATCATAATTTTCAATATTATCATTACTATTATTATCACATAAAAAGTTTTTACACTGTTTGAATCACTTCCATTCTTAGGCATTGTACTGTACCCAGTACAGCCCGACCAGCTATGATAACAAAGTCTTGCTTTATTCCTCAGGAATCTGCTTCCATTATCATAAGAAATAAAATTCTTTGCCCCATCAGTAGCAGTAAAATGAGAGTATGAAATTGCCTATTTGTGAGCTACATAGTTTACTGCAATGAAATTAAGAGAACCCAAGGGGGATGAACAGGAAGCTGCATTTTTTCCTAAATAAGATGCTTTTAATTCATAAGGAAGCATCAAAGCAAAAACCAGTATCACAAACAAAGCTTGGACCTTAACAGAAGGTTGGTGTCAGAGACTGCTTTTCTAGTTGAGAGACAGGCCATGCATCATTTTTTAAATCAGTGCAATTGTATGAAGAAAGTAGATAGATTGGTACACACACACTGCTGCATAAGAAATTATGTCTGCAGTCTTAAATGTTATATTCTGCAAACTCATTCCATGCAACAGTTGAAAGTTGTGGATAATCCATGTCCTTGTCTTTAACACACACATGCTTATGACAATAACACATATATGACAATAAGCAAATCCTATTCGTGTTGAATGCAAAATCCCAGGTGTTTACTCCTGAGCATCAGCTCAGCTTTGAACACTTGAGTTTTGATTGTCCTTTGGATAAGAACCTAGCCCAGCTTCAAAGGCTTAAACTCTGAAACCATGATGGCCCTACATCAGATAGACAGCTCCTCATCCCACAGCTATTTCAAACACCAAGTGAGGATCTGTGTGTCAGCACAGGCACTGGTTTGAAAAGACACTGTGCACAGCTTTCCCTCACATGCCCCAGAAATCAGATCTCAGCTGAAGGAACTCAGGCTGACAAAACAACACGCACCATTTGTCAGCTCTGGTGGTCTCCTTTGCTCCTTTCCCACCTCGTCTTTCTATGTCTATCTTTGAAGAATAAAAAGCTGCTTAAAAAACATGATGAACTAAAAGGGGGATGGTTATGAGCTTTCACGTTCACTCCTCAGGCTATACTGGTTAACATTTCCACTCTGGCTGTCCAGAATAGCAGCATTTTCATCTGTTATACTTTCTTGCCCTCTGCTGGAAAAACTATCAAACGAATGAGAGGAACTGAACCTTTTAAAATTGATTTTCCAATAATTAAAACTACTTTATTTACCCAGTCTTCCTCAAAACCTTCATAAGAAACACTAAAAAACTTCCTTTCTAAACGAACTACCAGTTTCCTAACAATTAATCCTGACCTACTCCAGGATTAGACCAAGGCATTGAAAGTACCACTTTGTCTCCAAAATGTACTTGCTTTAAAACACAAGGAGAAAGTGGGGAAGAGTGGAGACAAAACACAGGAAATTGTGGAGCAAGTAATATGCTTGCATTTCCCGTAACATAAATAAAATGCAGTTGCTGATGTTAAATGGGAATACACAGCAATAGTATTTTCTGTTTTAATAAATTACATTGCGTTTGTGATGGTTTAAATGAATAGGTAGGTAGCAAGTGTTATTCCATTGTCAATAAACAGCATGCATATGTTTTCTTACTTACAACCAGAGAAGAATTCCTCATAACAGAAATTAAATTACCTCTCTGTCATTATACCATTACTCTGGAGACATATTTGGGAGCTTTTTAAGAGTTTCTGGGAGATAATTTTGCCTCTGGGATTTATGCCTTAAAGACCTCGGGCTTCTGACTTTTTCCAAACACATACAGTTTCTCATCAACAGCAGCTGGAAAAGAAGTCGAGTTCACTGGCTGTATTGTCACCGTTCTCAAAGAGTAGTTATGGTGGATTAAAAAAGTAATGTCACCATGTCACAAAAAAGGAAGGGTAGCTCTTTGTTAAGTATGCCGCTGGGAAGGACCTCTCTGACTTTTAATGCATCTTCAGGCCTTTCAGGCAATCACAGTTCCCTCCTGTGAGCCATGAACCTTTGCAG
The DNA here is from genome assembly GCF_000747805.2 of Chaetura pelagica. NCBI lineage: Eukaryota > Metazoa > Chordata > Aves > Apodiformes > Apodidae > Chaetura > Chaetura pelagica. The sequence continues at coordinate 9,431,955 of NW_009953295.1, forward strand.
AGAGTCTTTCTGTCATAAGTAACCTTCTGCTTTCTATTTAGTGACCTTAATCCTCAAAATGACAGGATTTTTCCATGGCATGGAGAGTTTCCCTTACACACCCTTGCCCAGCATGGAATGGGCCACATGAATAAGCGTATCATATTTAGGAAAATGGAAATTTTCTTTCAGCTGTTCTTTTTTTCAGTGAACACTTTCAAAGACCAGGTCTTAGCCTGATACTGCAAAAAGTACCCACCTCTGTTGGGATAAAACAGATGGAAAGTAGATGTGAGCAAGGCTCAAGTTTCTCTTTTCAGTTGCAGTCAGGTTCCTTTTCAGATAGTCCGTTGTTTTACAGGGACTGCTTCCATCACGATATATTTGGCCAATATCCACAAAATCCCAGATTTGTTTCATAATGCAAACCACATTTTAAAGGATTTGTTTTGGGAACTACCATTTTTGCACTGGCAGAACAGAAAGCATCCTCACTACTATCACTGACCACCTAATAAACTTACCATAACCACAACATCTTTTTACTCATAGTAAGGTCAATGTCTTATAACTTTTTAAAGTATTATAACAGCTGGAAACAAAAAATTGAGTCAGCAAGTCCTCAGCAGACTTTTGAGAGGCTACAGACTACAGATTGAGGTAAATTGATCCAAACTGTAGTTTGGATCCAAACTGAGATTTATATTTAGGGATTTTTAAAAAATAAATATAACTATAGAAATGCAGCATCTGTGACATCATCTTCTGTCAGTGTCAGCCTCCACAATAGAGTTGCAGAGACACTATTTCCTTTTGCCTTAACTTTTTTAACGTTCAAGATAATACATTAGCAGCATGGTATGATTCAGGGACTAAGTAAAGGCATGCAGAGCTTTTCAAGTCAAGAACATAAATTCAAGTTCAACCCAAGTCACGAGAGGCCTGAAAATCCTGTTGTGAGACTTCTCTAACAGCATCGTGAAAATGAGTTCATTTTCCAAATTCAATTATTTTGGGTTTATGTCCCAAATCCAAGGGATATGTTCACATCACAAATAACATCAGCATAGAAGACAATCTTCTCTAAGTTTTTTAGCAGAAAGGGCAATGATTAGGTGAGATTAAAGCTGATGTATCCTCATTCGCTTCAGGTTTTCCTCCTCTCAGAATGCCAGTGCAGAGGAATTCTCCTGGCCCCCACAGCGGCCACCCTGTTATGGGCTCCCATTGCCAAAAGGGGGATGAATTAGGGCAGTCAGTGAGGGATCAGGATCTGAAGTTTCAGATCAGTTCAGAAATACATCAGTGGGAAAAGGGGCATAACTAATTTTGAACTAGAGCTGTCCACACCACATATTTCTGATATCAGATAATCAAGAGCTGCCACACAGTCCTGCTATCCTGCTTTCTTGTGTGTACACAGTATTGTGCACATTTCAAAATGTGGGTAAGGGTTTCTGTGCTACATATAATGTGGTTTATACCAGGTGTGATAAAAAATTATTATAAGGAGAGGAGGTTATGGTGTCCAGAAACATTTACTTGTACTGAGCTCTTAGAATTTAGCTTTAAACTGAAAAGCTGACCTTCATTTCTCATCTCTATTATTTCACACACACATACACAAAAAAAAATCTTCATTAGCTTGTCCAGTTTACATGCAAAGAAGTTCACATGAGCACACTTCAAAATGGACTTTCTGTGAACTTCAGTAATGACTATAGAGGAAAGTATGGCACTTCAGAACCAACTGGAAAACTGAAATTTGAGATTTTTGGTGAATGTCAATGCTAATTTTATTTTAGTATTTTTTTCCAGAAAGGGTTTGACTCATGTCAGCTTTTATTTTTTTATAGTCTTTTTCACTAGTGAAAAATGGATGCTGAATGTCATACATTTTTCAAAACTAAATAAAAAAAATTACATTCATTTTGCTGCTTCTAATATTTCTTGAAGAAGTGCATGGTCTTGACATCTATACTATTTGTCTCTATACCAACCAGTAGAACACTGCAAGTTCCCTGGATGTTCAAGTTCTGGTTTTGGCAAACAAGTGGTGTTTTCTTAATGAGACAGGTGAAGGTTTTTTTCCCATCACACATGAAAGTCCTACTCTACCCAGCAGG
>NW_009953295.1:9434157-9471945 GCF_000747805.2 Chaetura pelagica
CAGGAATGGAAAGCAACAATTTGCAGAAGTCTTCAAAATTCCCACAGGGAGTTGTTTTATGATTCTGTCTAAAATTCACCATAAAAAACTATGGTCATAAACTAAATTCTCTAACTCAAGACAGTAACAAAGTAACAAATTTATTTTTAACAGAGATTGGTAACTCTCTTTAAAGCAACTCTTCAAGAATTAACTGTGATTATTGGAGTTTTAAGTCAAGTGAAAAAGGATACTTGTCTTGCAATGCAATGTATGCTCACATCCTCAGAACTATCCTTCCTTAATGCATTTTTTTTCCCTTAAGGTGAGAAGTAAGAAAAGGGGAGAATCTGCCTCTTAAAAGCATCTCATGAAATACAGAGGGTCTGAAAAGCATCTGAAAGCATCTGGGATTCACCTCCTTTTTCTAAGGACTCTGCAATACCAAGCACCTTTACAGTATCAAAGGAGAGTGCTTTGACACCATATGGTAAAGAATTCTTCAGATATTGTTTCTACCTTACATCTTTAATCTTTTCTCTAGTTTTAGTTACTTCTAATGTGCAAGTCATAAACATTTTCAAAATGTGCTCAACAGAAGTGTTTGTTCTACAGATATTTTCCCTGAAAACTCATTCACTGAGGAAACAGCAGAATTAGCCAACATGCCATTCCAAGTGCTTCAGTGAAACCCTTAAGTTTTGCACCTAGTTTCACCATTCCCACCATGTAACTGCAGCTCTGCATCCATTCTGTTCTGCTGGAAGAGGCAGAAATGTTGCACCTACACCATCAGGGAAGAGCTTGAGCAGACTGGGGGAATGAAATGGGCTCTGAGGTGGTGGACCTTGTGCATTGCAGGCAGTCCCAAGCACTTGAGCAGGGCCAGAGCAGCAGTGATGAAAGCTCAGCTGAACATCCTGGAAAAGCCTGGTAGCAAGTCAGGTCTGAGGTCCATCCAGGGAGTCCAGTCAATAAATCAAAACAGTAAGATACAGGACAGTAGCCTGTCCCATCTAACGCTCCATGACAGATGAGGAGATTTGGATTGTATAGGTTCATGGGGGTTAAAAATATGTAATACCTGTGCTTGCCACTGAAATAACAATGTGTACACTCTGACTTGGCAGAGGTCTTGGAAAGCACACAATACAGTAAGGATGAAAGTCAATGCTGAGTAATGGAGAAAGAGCCACAGTAATCCTTCCAGAAGACAGAAGAATACAGCTTCAAAACTGGTATCTCTCATTGTGGTCCATCCAGCAGGAGGGAAAACCATTACAAAGAGGAGCTATAAACAACTTATAACCTTCAAAAGAGCAAAATCCAGAACTGACAAAGGAGAGTGATCACTGAATAGGAGGACACAGACCCACTCAGACTAATTAAGAAGGAGATATAATGTGCTATTTATTTCTAAATATTTGAGTATCCATTTTATATATTTTTTTCATCCATTTAGAAACACACCAACTTCATTCTCATTACACTCTGACTTTAATTTGACCCTCAACAGTGTAACCCTAACACAAGATCCTTATCTGTAAAATAAATGCAGCAAAACCTGCCCACACCGGATTTGGCTCCTGCTTAGTCCCAAACTGCAGCAATTCATCCAGACTCCAAATTGTGGCCACATCAGGGAAATTCCAGGGCAGGCATTAATACTGAGAGCAGGGCTATGAGGGGAGGTGAAAGTGGAAGGAAAACTATCCCATATCCTGAAATAAAGGGTTGATCTGGAGTGGAAATAACATCTAGTCTTTCTGCCATGTCTGCTATAAACTGAGCCAGCTGGTGTCACCCCTATAGTGGCTCATAGTATAAGAAAACTACTTCTGCTCAGAACTTTGTGGAGGTGGTTATTTTTATTGGAAACAAAGAATTTGAGCATGGATCTTTATGACTTATGTTAAAAAGAGAATGAATGTTATTTGTGTTACTTACAAATTAACATGATTGTTTAAAAATATATGAAGTGCTGAATTTTAATCTGTACTGCAAAAACAATTTTAAGACATTATAGGTTTGCACATTTTTAGAAAGCTGTAATCACACTAGCTAAAATATAAATTTCATACACCACAATAATTTTTAATCATCCTGCGCTGCACATCCACAGCATTCAAATGTCTCTTTCAAATGTCAAAATAGAATTAATATTTATTACCACACCTCTGAACCAGCACATTTACAAAACTGAAGCTCAGGACATTTTCTACTAAGTCATATAAGCCATTTTGTGTGTTCTCAGTTAAATGTATTTTCTAGAGCTATTTCTCCGCCTCAGGGACTCCTAGAATTTCTGAAACATTTTATTACTTGTCTCATTAAATTCTTCAGGAAAAACTGCTCATGTCAAGTCAAGAAAGGGATTCCACTTTCGAAGGCTTTTTTGTGTTGCTGGCTTGCTGTAAATAAAGCCATAGGAACAACTGACATTTCTGAACCTTATACACACAAAAGGTGACACCTGAACAAATACACAAAATTAAACATAGATAAGTCATGTTCAAATCAGAATCTTTGGCTTTGACAGCTCCAGGGCACAGAGGAAGTTCATGGGTATAAGGTGGGATCATAACAATAGCAGCTCCCCAGCAGGGCAGGATGAAGGACAGGTCCTTATACCTCCCAGTTTGGGGGAAAAAAAAAAATAGCTCTAGATGAGAGTTTCATGGGCTGAAACCCCCTCAGAAAAGTATCAAAAAGAGCTGTGGGATCTGGTCGGAGAGAGAAGGTGGTTTCCAGTCCCTGTTGCAATGTAAACATTGAAAAGTTTCAAACGTGGGTCTCTGCCTTCCCTCAGGTAAATCATGGAGAGGCAGGAGGTCCCAATGCTGCTCTTGCTGCCATTCTTTTGGGTGATACCCTTCCTGTTATACAGGTTTTAGCAGATTGCCTGTCTCATGAGAGAGACAGGGTAAGGATTTTGTGTATCCACCATGACTTGTGTGTTGATTTTTTTAGACATCTCCAGATTTGTTTGCGTTCACACTCTGCAGCCAAACCTGAAGCACATAAGAAGACTTAAGAGAGGCAAAACAAAAATGCAGCCTAATGCATTCTTGATACTAGCCGTTTGTTATTTGGAAGCACAAAATGAACAGACACAGTGCTCCTAAACCACTTCACTGCCTTTGAAAAATCCCACCCTTCCCATAAAAGCACTAGCTGACAAAGATCATGTCATCAAGCAATCAACAACATACAAAAATCCAGATATGGTATACTTGTTTGTTACTGCCCATAAAACAATTAATCTGGCCTTAGACCTCTGGGACAGCAAGTAATTCATTCAAAGAGTGAAATTACAGGTACCTCTGCTATGGTGCATCAGGGAGGAGGTGGAGAAAGAAGCTCCTTTCACTGTGTTATCTCAGCTGACTGCTAGCTGCTATTTGGTTGATCCACACACAGTAGTGCCAGAAGTTTTCACTGACCAGTGTTTTACAGCAGGACCTCCAAACACCTCACAGAACCAATACTAGGAGATGATGGCTGCCTTTTCATAGCTGTAGTAAGATGCTGGCATGTATTACATTCCTGTACACTTCACCACTGGAACTGTTCTACTTTGGTCAGGGAGACAGACACGGTCTGCACAAAAAAAGTGTCAATACTTCTAACTGCACTTGTGGTCCTCCTGAGTTTATCTTCTGTGAACAGTTTAAACAAATTACTGTGACCAGAGGGACTGTTCTCAGAAACCATGATGCTCATAAAAACCAGCTGTCCCACTGGAAGCAGAGCTACTGCTCATCCAGTGTGGCAGCAGAAACAAATAACATTGCCAGATGTGTCAGGCTGGGCTCTACCATCGCTCCATAAATGCTCACAACATAGTGCTTGCAACTGCTTCCATGAGAACAATGCTCTCTGAAAATATTCTGGCAATGGTTCCTGATAACTAAGACACTTAAGAAAGTCCCTCTCCATTGTGGGTGAGGGATGAGCAGCTAGCACTGCTGCCATGGACTGACCTTGCTCACGCAGGTCCTGGCAAACAAGCAGCACTGTCACACTATAATTATACAAGTACGCAAAACTGCCCTTCCAAACTTCCCAGAAATCTCTGTCCCTTTGCTGATCTCAGCACAAGAAGCCAAAAGGCATAATTAACTTTTGATTGAACTTTGATCAGTCTGAATGAATATGGCCTGTGGGCAGTGCCTGGGCCGGGAACTCTGCCAAACCTGCAAGTTGTTACAGGGAAGAGAAGCACCACTTGATGGTTATCCCTCTCCTCATGTCTTCTTTCCAGGTATTTTCTGCCCTGACCTGTTGAGGGCAGGAGGCTGAGCTAGTCTTTGGCCTTGCTTGGTGTGGTTTCTCTTTCTTTCTCAGTATGATAATGAGAATTTCTTAAAAATACAACATCCAAACAAGGTATCCCAAAGAACTGGCAAGTCACAGGAGGGAAGGGGAAATCCCTCCCCTCAAAAATCATCAATACCCAAAATTGCTCTGTTCTTATGGGTTAACTCCAATGGAGTTTGGGGTCCCATGACAAAGATACGAGTTGCCTTGAGAGGGAGAAAGGCTGGAAACTACTGCTCCTGGTCTGTCCCACCCACCTAGGAACCCCAGCAACCCCAGCAAGAATTTGGAGTGGAAACTTGGCAGGAAAAACCTGCATCTGGTATTTCTTCTGTAAAACATAGTATATTATTAGTGTTATACTAATTTATGTCGCCTAAATGGGCTCTGTGTAATTTAATAAATTTAATTAATTACTTAATAAAAGATTAACTTTGGCTGAGTGTCATTCAGCCAGTTAAACAGTGATTGACTGATATCCAGGGAAACAACACTCTCTGGAGTTGAGGGACCCCATCATGGGGTTATGATACTAAAGTAGGTCTGCTAGACAAAGATGAAGCTTTTGGCAGTAGACTTTCATGGTTCCAGATTCAATGTCTCAAGTTCAGCCTCTGCTCTCAGTGATCTTCCCAGGGGTGTTCTGTTACACACAGACAAAGTAATGCATGAGCTGAATAAATTATTAATTAAAATACATTTGTTCAGCTCTGTGCAGATGCAATGTCTCTCTCCCCTGGGACAAATGTCTTGCTCTCAAATCAATCCAAAGTGCCAGAAGGAATGGATGATAGTTTCACTTACCTCTGGTCCACTTCAAGAAGAGTGAATGTGCCTAATGAAATGTATAATGTCTCAAAAAAAAAAGACCTCCAGTGTCACTGGCATTTACTTTAAAACAAAACAAAGCAGAACTAAAAGACAAACCCAAAACCAAAACAAACAAACAAAAAAAAAAAAAGTGAGGCAGAAGGACTTTTTGTCTTAAAACTTTAGAGATGCAACTTGTATACTTAAATTGTTTTAATTTGTCTATGTAGACACCTCATTCTTGAGGAACAGTTAATGCGTAGCACAGCAAATTTGTTGGTGTTGGTTATTAATTTAGTTGCAAAATCATGTGGAAAAACAAATTATTTTTTAGTGTAATCTCCCTCTTCAACGTGTCCTGTAGATTTTCTCTTTGGGTTTGCACAGGCTTTTATATACAAAAGATCAGATTTTGTTGTCAAAGCCTGCTGTCAATACAATGTCAGCAGTCAGTGTATGTTGAATATTGCCATTACTATAAAGTATCAACTAGTTTTAACCTTCAACTGGTTGTCAACACTGCTTCACTTCTGGGATATGTTTCTTTCAATCAGATGCCATCCACCCAAGGGTGTTGAGAGCTGGTTGACATCATTGTTTGGCTGCTCCTCGTAAGCTTTGCGAAGTTGTGAAGATCAGGGGAAGTCCCAGGTGAGTTGAAGAAGGCTAACGTCACCACCATCTACAAGAAATGTTCAACGTGGGACACAGGTAATTATATGCCCATCAGCCTTACTTCAGCCACTGGAAACATTACGGAACAGATACTCCTGGGGACTGTCACTAGTCAAATGAAGCACACAACTGTGAAAAGCTGGCACAGATTCATGAGGGACAAATCATGCTTAACAAACTCGATTGCCTTCTACAACAAAGTAACCCACTCGGTTGATGCAGTGCAAGGGGTAGACGTTGTCTACATGGACTTCTCCAAGGCTTTTGATACTGTCCCACACAGCCTTCTCTTAGATAAAATGATTCATTACAACCCAGATAAGTGAACTGCATGGTGGATGGGGAGCTGGCCAACAGATCGCACTCAGAGAGTGGTGGTAAATAGTTCTTCAGACTGGCAAGTAGTAACAAGTAGGGGCCTCCACAGATCTATATTGCACACAATGCTGTTTAATACCTTCATAAGTGAGCTGGTTGTTGGGATCAAGTGCACCCTGATGAATTTTGTGAATGACACCAAATTCAGTGGGGAAGTAGACTGTCCAGAAGGGAGAGCCAGCCTCCAGGAAGACCTGGACAGGCTGGAAGCAATGGCTAACAAGAACTTTATGAAGTTCAGAGGGGACAATTGTAAGGTCTTGCATCTGTGAATGCACAACCCAGGAGTGCAGCACAGACTGGGATCTACCTGGCTGCAGAGTAGCTCTTTGGAAAGGGACCTGGGCATCCTGATGGACAACAATCTCAATATGAGTGAACCGTGTGCTGCAGCAACAAAGAAAGTCAGCAGATGCTGGGTTGCATCAACAAGGGAATCACCAGCAGAGAAAAAGAAGTCATTATCCCACTCTACACAGCGTTTGTCAGGCCACACTTGGAATACTGTGTTCAGTTCTGGTCCCCAGTGTGCAAAAAACAATGTGGACAGGCTCAAGAGGCTCCAGAGAAGGGTCACAAAAATTGTCAAAGGACTGGGAAATCTGCCATACAAAGAAAGGCTAAGAGAGCTGGGTTTGTTCATCCTTCAGAAAAGAAGGCTTAGGGGAAACCTTATTGCCATTTTTCTTTACTTAAAGGGTAGCTACCAAGAAGACAGAGACTCCCTCTTTTAGAGGAGTCATGTGGAAGACAAGTGATAATGGGTGCAAGTTACTCCTGAGGAAATAACTGGACACCAGAAGAAAGTGTTTCACTATGAGAACAATTGGACATTGAAATAACCTCCCCAGGGAAGTGGTGGGTTCCCCAATATTGGACACTTTTAAGACTCAGCTAGACAAGTGCTGGGCCATCTCATTTAAACTGTTCTTTCCTAGAAAAGCTGGACCAGATGATCCTTGAGGTCCCTTCCAATCTGCCATTCTACAATTCTATGATTCTATAATTTTGTTTCATTTTAAAAATCATGTGTGTCAGGTTCTGAAATTCCATCTGAAGTTTAATTTCTCTCTGTTTTCAATGTTCAATGAGCTCATGCCATGTCAACTTAAGTTCACGTCAGCAGCACGGAGGCTGAACAAAATAACCTCCAGACATCCCTTACAACACAAGTTTTTTATTCAAGCAGTATACAGAAGTGTCCTGGTTTGAGCCTGGATGAAGCCACATTATTACATTTTAATACCTCAAACGTCAAAAAGGCGTAACAATCTGAGCTTAGTAACATTAAACTTGACTTAATATTACAAGTTTTACACAGTATTTTGTGAATGTCTAGGGAGACAGAAGCATCACACTAGAACAAATTTAAAAATCAAGGCCCTCTGCTTTCTTTTGTCATTCTATCATACCCAAGAGAGAGGTGAGCAATTAAGTACTGGACTAATTGAAAAGTTTTATTTGCCTCTCTTTGTTCATGCTTGACTTCCTTCTTTACTATTCCTGCTTTCTAATTCATGTTCCTGCTTGTTTTATTTGAAGTGGATTGAGTATCCTCATGGACAATCACTTAAATAGGAATGCCTCCTTGCTGAACAAGCATTTCTAAAGTCCATGTTGCATTTGGAAGGTCACCTTAACTCTTTTTCCTGAAGAAAATCATAAACTTCAAAGGAATCTTTCATATACAGCAACTGACCTACATGGTGCTAGTTCATTTTGCTATGAGCTAAGTCCTTTAAACCTATAAAATAATTTGAAGAGAAGTGTGACTGTCCTTAAGCTTTGTTAACACCACTTGCACACCATTCTAGAAGATATTCAGGGATATTAATAAAATACTAAATTACAAGAAATAGCTGTACAAAAGATGTGAGATGAAAATTTCTAGTTTAATTAACAATATGCTTTTGTTATACACATCTAATGTTATACACATCCTGCCAGGACTAAAAGACACATTAAATCCTAACATAATCAATATTACTTTTGCACTTGAAAGTTCACTGTAAACTTTTCATATACATTGAAGAGAAAGCACTGAAGTGAAAGAAAAGCAGCTGTATTACTGTTTAAAGTAAATATGAAAAGTTGCCAGTAAAAGATACAGAAAGATTTTTTAAAAAAATAAAAATCTGTGTGGAAGACAGACATATGCCTGTTTTCTAAAATGCTGTCTGTCATTTTTTTGTTGGATCCCTTTCTTAGCTTCACAGAAGAGGCCTGCTGATTACCCAGTTTGAGACAAAATAGGAAATTAAGTCCATCATGCTACACAAAAGTTTTTATTTCTGGCTATGCGGCTGCCAAAGAGCAAAATAGTCAGTGGCAGTACACAGGCCATCCCACCTTCCTGACATTTCAGTCCACAACAAATACTGATTTCCAAGGAAGTTTTATAGCATCCAGTTTACTCTACAAAACAGATAATAAAGTATAAATCAAGGTTTATGACATCTGAAAGTTGTTGGGGTTTTTTTCCTGTTGTCTAACAGATTTTTTTCCTGGGTGGAACACTATCCTACAAGCTTTTAAAACCACAGATCTTTAGGAACTAAATTATCACTTCAATAACAGACCAGTTCTTGGAAGGCTAAAAACTTGCTCACTCTCCAGGTTATTGCATGATTTATCTGGTAACATTTGTTGGAAAGTTCTACCAGTTTTCCGTGGATCTTTTTTTACCTGCCAGTTACAAAAATGTGATAATATCTACACATATATCTCCTTAATTATTGGGCAAAATCCTGAAATAGACAGGAAGATCCCCTGGAATACAACACATAATCATTCTCACACACATCCTTTACCACAACAGACAGGAGAGTGTATTTTGAATGCAGTAATCAGAAATGTTTAAGACAATTAAGAATGCTCTCTGGTGATCCTCCTAAATACAATTGTTTCTTGCATAAGCTCTTCAACAAATTTAATAGATTGCTTAACCAACACATGAAGCATGTAAGTGGATGACATATTTTTGTATGCATCCTTAGCACCAATAATAAACAGCTAATACATCGTATTCAGTAAAATGGCTCTAAGTGGTAACAGGTGTTTAGTGTAATGGAAACTGCTGCTAGTTGGTCAACACGTACATTAATTTTGTTATTTACAGAACCAGATGGTCAATTCTGGAGCACCAGCATGACTAAAATTAATAAGCCTCCTAGCTGCAGAACATGATGTCTCATCTGTAGACCCACCAGTTTCTAATTCCAGCTACCGTGTGAATTGCAAGAGTACCCCCTTGACAGAAAGATTAACCGACTCACTCCCTGCCCAAGAAAACTACACCGTATATCATCAAGTAAAAGTGGCTAAAGGTCATACAAACAAATTTCATGAGAGATTAAGAGAACCAGTAAGAAATGATAATGTTATGTTTTTTCGTTCTTGTACTCTGTGCTGTTTACAACATCAGTATTCTTTGATATTATTTTTTTCTTGTCTTATTTCATGTAGCAATGGCTTGGTGTTGCAGAAAATGCAATTTAGCTACAGACCTCAACTGTTTATCTATTTCCATTCTAGGGCAGAGATTGTTTTTCTTCAAAACCCCTATTTGGGAAACTCATGGTCTGATTTTATCTGTGATTCAGAGGAAGCCTTTTTTCCATCCATAGTCAAAATATGTTTAGATGAAATCAACAGTTTACACAGGAACACAGAACTAAGAAATCCCACGTCTGGATTTCCCAAGCTAAAAGGGACGGCAAAGACCTCTGGCACTACAGCCGCACTCCTCAGGGTAACACTCTGTGCACAAGCTCACACTGGCTGCACAGGACATGCACAGCAAGTGTGGTGCAGCTGGTGCACATCAGACCCAGAGTATTCCAGATGTGGAACTTATGCATGCACATGCTTACAAACACCCAACAGTGGCTCCTGCCTCATTGCCAGGCACTTGGCAATCCTGAGCAAAACCTCCTTATTCTCAAATTGCACTTGGACAAAGTCTAAAGGGCAGCAAACAAAGCCACTTCAGGGAAGCCCAGACATGCAGAAGTCCTGCAGACACTGACAATATCTTACTGCAGAAACTACTGTATCTGCCTCCTTTGGACACCCCTCTTGTCGTCTGTGACTCCCTCTCACTGTGCCACACAGCACTGGTCTGTCTAGACAGGCATGGAGTGACCAGGTGGCAGAGAGGATGCCTGAGTGTGCTCACAGCCCTTCCAAATTGTAGAGAAGCTCCTCAACTTGCACGTACTTCTGCAGGGCCTCTACTCCCATGTGCCCTATGCATTCCTGTTTTTCATCTTAAAGCTATATTAACACATGTATGTTAGAAGGAAATAATAATGCATTAAAATTTTGTGTCTCAGCTTTTCACTGGAGCAGGTTTCTTTGATGAACTCAGGAAAAAGTGCAATCACTGCACTCTGTGCCTCTTTAGCACTTCACCAATTTATCTGGCTTAAATAAGGGGAAACATAGCAAATACAAATAGATTCAATTCTAATCTATAACCATAAACATTCAGACTTTATCAAGAACTTGAATCTCCTGTACCCTTTTCTGTGTGCATCAGGAACACTTTTTTTTTTTTTTTTTTTTTTTTTTTCCCCTTCACTACTAGGAGGTTATGTATTAAAAATGCAAAACTTTCAGTGACTTACTGAGAATTATCATGCACATATGAACTAGTTTTGGAATTCTAGTTGCATATCTAGAAGTTACAAGTCACACTGAATTATTCAAGTAAAGAGTACCATAATAAAATGGGTAAAATCCAGTGAGTCCTGCCTGTTATTTTAAGAAACCCTGTCTATTTTAGAAGTATTTTGGTCTGTAAAGAAAATTAAAGCATGTAGCAAGGTGAAGTAACAGACAGTCTTACAGCCTGATTCGATCAATTGTGTCACATACCTCAACCATCTAATCATGGCAAGAGTGCCTCTGAATAAATTAAATTGTACACTACCTGTATTACACAAAACACTTTTGCTGTTAGCATGTTGTGCAGTGTGTGAGTCAACAAGCAGAAGAAGTCATGGAGGAGTCTTAAATTCTTTTTAAATATGTATGCATCTCCAGACATTTGCAAAGCACTGCACAATCACCAGCTACTTTGTCTTCCCGGCAGTAAGTCCATGAGGTATTAGTGGTTCAACTTAGAAGAAAAAAGAAAGTCATGGTAAAGAAACAGGTGCTTCACATAGATTTAGGTCACTAGCATACAAGTAGAAGCTCATCAACAAATTCAAATTAATAAGGTGTACAAAAACTAGTAAGGCAAGAATCCTGAACCCATAAGACCCTTGAAATCAGCTACAGGTGAGTTAATATTTCCATCATTCTGGCTTGAGTGATTTGACTGAGGCTACACAAATCAGGGGCAAGGATAAAATTAGGGATCCAGGCTGACATTTTCAGAGCTGGCGTTTTCCAGTAGTCAGTTACAGCAAATTTATGTTATCCTGTTAAATCAGGTGTGTATTTTATGACCATAGAATGCTACATAGATCTTGGGAAACAAAACAAGGAAGTAAAATAAAAACTGCAGATATATATCTCCCAGCAAATAATGTATGGAAGGGGAGAGAGTTTTTGATTTGGAGGAGTCTCTGAATGTCCCACAGAGCTCTCCAAACAGGTCATTAGAAGAATCAAGAAACCTGGAAACTGACTATGTGAAGAGTTGAAGCTTGCACACAGTCACGTAAGCTGTTGGTAACAGATTGGAGTGTCAAATAACAACTCCAGAGCATGTATTTACATCCTGTGTCTCTTCAGCGATCTGGTCTGCAGCACAGATCCATAGACTATCCTATTGTTTTTGCTTTGATACTGCCATTAAAATTTAATTGTGTTTACAAACAAGTGTGTAGTGATTTATTGAACCATTCAGACCATACACAACCAGATGTGTAACCACTGAACTCAGCAGCATCTGATGGAGGTCCAGCTTTTTGCCATTGAATATACATGCCCGATAATGCAGGAGCACCATCTCACAGCTGCACTTAGGGACTAGTGGAAACTTGGGTCCCCTCATAACGTACCCAGCAAATCCCCAGGTTCAGCCAGGAACTTTGTAAAGATCATTCTTTCCTCAAAGAGCAAAAGGAACATTGTCTGATGTCTGCAGGGCTCTTTTATGACACTCCACTTGAGGAAAGAGAAACTCAGTGAGTACCACACACATGACATTTTTTTCCACTGGGTATCTTTATCCCATAACTGTGCCATCTACATCGGAGAAAATTCTCCCTAGTGTCAAAACGCTGCTATATATTTGCAGTGAATCAGTACACATATGTATCAATAACACTGCATAGCTTCCTTCAGAACATGTCCCTGACTTGTGTCCTGCAGCTGGCAATTTGTTTCTGTTATTTAATACCAACAGCGATATGCTTGAATAAGACTGCAGTTTAATTAAAGTATTAGATAAACAAAAATATGCCTCTCTCTTGGAATCCAAACAGAACAGTCAGAGAATAAAAATTAAGAAAGGGAAAAAAAAAAAAAGCCAACAAGAAAAATTTAACAGACACCAAGCCACTGATAGAATCATTCAAGCAAAACAAACTTCTCCCAAATCAAAATGATGGCTCATTATAGAAAAATCTAACGCTGCACAAACAGGGCTTTCAGTAATTGTGATCACCTTACTTACCTGCAACTCAGCAACAAGAGAACAAGAGGAAGATGAAACTGTACAATAACTTTGGTAAAGCATGTGCTGTTCTCCATCAGTTATAAGAAATGGGTAGCCAGATTTTCCCCACCTGAAGTGTCCAGCTAAAGTGAACAGGCCATGCTCCAAGTTCAAGGCTGGTGGGTGGGGTTTGGCTGGTGAAGTCAGAGATCCCAGGCAGTGGCCATGCTTACTGTGCAAAGCTGAGCTCAGGGTCCTGAGCAGACTGCACACACGAATCTCTACAGCAAAGCATGCATAAGGAAGGTCAAGGTGGGTATAGTAATGTCAGGAGAGAGACCAGCAGCTGGGTACAGGAATATCTTAACAAAAAGATTTCTTCTAAGCACTCAGTAGGGGCTACAGTAAATACCTGCATGCAGCAGTGCAGCTCAGAGAGGGAAGCTCCCAAAGTGCTTTAAATATTTCTAATTAAAATTAAGCACTTTTCCTACTGCAGCTTCAGGCCTGAATGAGGTCTAGTATAAAGAACAGGAAGGAAGATGGACTGCATGTTGTCCACTTAGGAGCACATAAAGGCAATTGTTGCTTTAAAAATTAAACTGTGTAAATATTGTAAAATGTGTTTAGGTAACCAGAATACAACATTACTGCCATCCCAGTGTCTCAGCCACAGGGAAGTGTTAAATCCTCTCAGCTGCTAGAAGCAGAGAATTCATGATCCTTCTTTTCTATCCCAGAAACCAGCAACCCCAAAAAAAAAAGGAGGCATATCTATAAACTTGTAAATAATTACAAAAATGAGACAGAGTGTCAGGATCAGTTACGAAAATATAATATAAATATTACCACAGATACAAAAATATGAACAACTTCTGTGATGTCTGAGGAAGTTTAGTGTTTAGTAAATATCTCGACAAAGAAAACTGTTGTTCCAGTGTGCATAGCAGACACTTGTGCAACTGTGTTAGAAAGAACTGAGGGTGGAAGCCAAAGGGGAAATTAGGTGACAGTCATGGACAACATGAGGGGAAAAATTGAGAGGGCAAGTCTCTGCATGTTTCATAACAACCAACCTGCAGTTTTCTTGCACTTTTCTCTAAATACTTTAAAGCATTCTATAAGCAAGGTTTCCTGCAATCACATATTGGCAGAACACCAAGACCTTCTTGCTCATTCCATAGATTTGAGGATTTTTTCTTGAAAAAAAACCCTTCCTGTCCTTTAAGACTGTCGTGTGTATTGGTGAAATAATATCTAGTTGAAACAGACAGTCAAGCACCAAAGCTAATTATCTTCTCTTGGTCTCTGTGGACCTGTCACTATCAAATTGTGGCAATAATTCTAAGATAAATCTGATACCTGCACACTGTGTGCTCTGCAAATTTCAGCTCCTCAAGGACTTCTAGCAGAGACCTCTGAAAGGAAAAGCAAGAGAAAATAGGGTCTATGAATGACCTAAAATGGGACACTTGTGTTCTGAATGTCATGACCCAATGCCGGGGGGGCTATTTTGTTTAGACATATGTGGGGAAGAAGAAGAAATGTTTCCCACACTAACTTAATTCTCAGCTGGGAGTTCTTAAATTACAAGAGGATGTCCTGGCCTTGGGGCTATAAGGACACTTGGACAACGTAATCCCCACTCTTTTTCTTGCATCTCGAATGCACAATTTCTAAGTCCAAAAAGGACCTTTTCTTAAAACTCCTTCATAACTTTGAACAGAGTATTCGCAAGAAAGTGTTTAGGAACAAACATGACCTGTTCTAAATGCACCTACCTGGCTTCAGAGTTGAAGTCTCATTCCGCGAGTCGTTTAGGAGCTAAGGACAAGCCCTCTGCATGGGTTTCTATTGGTATAGTTAAGCTAATGCAAGGTACTAAGAGTTTCTGTATTATGTCTGACTGACATGCTATGCCAGCAGAGTTCCTAACATTAATGCTGCTTGACCAGTATATCTGGAGTTTGAGCAATTTAGCTTGTTCTACTCAGAGGGTCATTTAATATGTTGATTTAATATGCATCACTTTACAGTTCCTACTGACTGCCCTCTTGCAGCACTTATCTGCATTACTATATTGAGATTTCCATACCAGGAAAGCACTACCAGTGCACATATAGCCTGCGTATCATTTAAATTTAATGGAAATTGATTTCTCAGGACTACATTTGAGAGATAATTAGGCCCCTAAAGATGAAGCTAAGGGCTGAGGTACTTCTGAAAAATTCAGTGTTACCTACACACATCCTGAGACATCCAATTTCTTTCCCAGCAAAGACCTACATGAGTTACTTATGGGTACAGTTATCAAATTAATTTAGAACTTCTCTAGATGCTAGGGGAAATTGGTAGCAGAACCAGAGCTAGAACCCAGGAAGAATAATTCAGAAGTGTGTACCGTAACTACCAAACAACCTTTCTTCCCTTTAACTACTTACATCACTCTTTAAATCAGTGCATCGTGATCAAGAACTACCATTCCTGAAAAGTAAAATTTTCTTAAAGTATTGGCAAAGCCATCTATAAATTCTGATCAGAAGGGAAATACCAACCTTATGTTGTTCTAGTGTTTATAACTTTTATTATATTTTACCAAGCCCTATTCTGACCTATATTCTAGCCAACTGTTCGTAGGAATTGTTGACTGGATGTGTATGCACACATATTTTCATTCATACTGGAAGTTTTGCAATTTTTTTAAATGTAACACAATTCCATTTAACCATTTGTAATGGTAATGTCTTTTTTAATAGGGGAAAAAAAAAAAATAAAGCACAAACCACCACCACAACAAATTATACAGCAAATTAGATTTCAGGAGCACTTTTGTTTCTCAGTCAAAAGAGTTACGGAACACTGTACAACTGCAATGGCCATAGGTCTAATGAACTTGTCAGCCTGACAGGCCTGCAAATAGCAGGAAAGTCAATACATCAGATGAGCCAGATGGTTAAATTCCACCATTGCTACACTGAAATGGATGGTGTTGGGTAGAGTCTGACCCATTGACTTTAGTGGAAATTGTGCTAGTATGTGTAAAAGAAGAAATGGAAACTATTAGGTTAAATATGGTAGATGGAGAGTCCAGATTATTCTCTCATTTACACTGGTAGGGGCCATTTGAAGGAACGCAATGGCAGTAACACAAACTGACATTCCTTCTGTCTTCCCAGCAATCTATCAGCCTGGAGCTACATAAATCATACGTAATGTGTGTTACTTTAGCAAGTAAAGCTGTTAATTTTAAATACATAGGGTCATGCATCTGTCTTTATTACAACCAAAACAATGAAAGTCTACCCTCTCGCTCTACAGTCAAGCCTCTGTTTTTTATAAAATACAATTCCATTATTCTGCAATAAGGGACCTAACACATGCCCTCATTTTGGTGAAATTACCAATGCAGATTGAGTTTCCTAGAAGAATTACTGAACTTCTGTACTTTTGGAGATTCTAACTTAATTTATACACTTACCATGATAACAAGCTTTATTGTTTGTTGCTTCAAGCCGATGAATTCTCCCTAGGCAATGTGTAATTATTAGTACCTATTACAAATACACTGAAAATTGCTATTTTATGGTGACTCCATGCCGTTTACACTATTCTTTCTCTATTTCATCTCCTGGCTCAGAAATGTCATTGTGACCTGTCTGTATTAACTCAAGGACAAAAGTTCTATTACATTTTCAAATTATATAATTATAGTGCCTATTTCACATTAAGATATAGGAAATAAAATATGAAGACCTGACATAATTTTATCAGTGTAACATTCCTTAGGCATGGGAGGACATTATCCCAAATCCAATACACTAAATGCAGTTTAGCCAATAACAAATGTTTTAGGAAGCTTTCAGTGAAACTGGGTTAAAACATTAATATAGAAAAATAAGCAAAAAATAAATTATGGGTATCAGTTTTCTGTTCAGATCAACTTATCTCCCACATTCATCACCAAAACAAAAGCCAATAGGCCCATAAATCAGAGGATCCCAGAGTTTTTTGGCTAAGTATTTCATTATTGTTGATTTTCACTTTACTTGCTGTTTTATTTGAGTTTTTATACCCAGAGATTTAGAATACCAGAACATTTCTACTACAATTAAAAAGTTGAGTCTTATCTCATGAAAATACAGAAAAAAGTTTAAAGATCATAAACAAGAACCCAAGAAGAGGACATCAGAAAAGAAACACCCCTTTTCCAAGCTTATTTAAGTTTCAGAACTTAATGTTTTCTTATGCTAAATTAGTAATCCTCATCTTAAGTGCTCTGTACCATCAATAAATAAACAGCCTCCTTGAGCACACTGTGGGCCAGTTAGAGTCCAGCTACCTCCGGTGTTTCAGGGATGACAGAAATAATCCATCCCAGTCCTCGACCACTTTTCCCATACTAGGTAGCTCAATTTATCACAGATATGATGGTCTTTCAGGAGCACAAAACCATCTTCAGATCCTGCTTGCACTTATAGAGCAGTGTTCCACAATGCTATTTCAAAGTTGCCGTTTCCTAAGCACAGGAAGTTTTCTTCTAGGTATTTTTAATCAAAACACTTAACAGTAATCAAAATGTTTACTGAACTAACAGAAATCTTCCACTTAGAGTCAAGCTCAATGTCCAACTGCACTTTGTGCATTTTGTGCTTCACGATTCTGGCAGGTTTAGAGTAGAGTGCCTGGAGCCCAGAGGAAAGAAGCTGCTTGGCCCTCTGATCTGCTGTGTGGAGGAAGTTCTCAGCAGCTTGAACATGCATAAGCTTTCCACAGATAAAATGTGCTGCCCAGTCATGAGAGAAACTGCATTTAATCTTTAGGAAAAACAGAGTTAATGTGTTGATTACACAGAATTTCCCCTGTTAAGCATTATTCCACTCTGTTTGTGGAAGCCATAAAAGTGAATTAGCCCAAGCAAAAAAATAGATGTATTTACTGTGTTACTAAGCTTAGAAAAGAACTTCTAGGACCTCACAGGTCATCATGAATATTTTACATCCCATAGCTGCTATGGTAAAGTCGCTCTGGGTTTGGTTTTCACCAGCAGAGGAAGATACTGCTTCAGTGTACACTTCTGCCAGTGTGGAGGAATTTCAATTTACATTTCAATGATGAGGCACATAAGCAGCAACAGATGGTATTTGGAGCACAGTGAAGATACAAAGATATCAGGGGAACTGGAAGAGAGGATCTGAGCATAACAAGCTGCTTTTTAAGCACACACTTCTAAACATGTTTACTTGCTAACGCTGGTTTCAGTTAGTCTCTATAAAACGGTAACAATGAAATAAACTAAATATTCTTTCAGAATGCTGCAATAAAGTAGCATTAAAGAGCAATTCCAAAGCCTGTTCTTGTTTTCTGCCTTTTATAATTTCCTCCTTTATGCATACTGTATTCCCTTGACAAAAAAAAATGTATTATATAGGTTTGGCAATTGTGGCACTGAGTTACAGAGGAACACAGGGAGCCTCACTGGAAGTCTGTGCTACCACTAAAAATTCAACAGAAGTCTTCAAGCTCAAGCTATAAAGCTTTAACTGTGATGCTGTCTGTAACAGACAGTTGAATATGATGAAAACCAGGAAACAAGCAGGAAGCAAGATCTGATTGTAGCTTAGCTGGTTATCTTTAGAATGTGTGACAAGATCATTAGGAGCTTGGGTTTTACTTTGGGTTTTTATCTTCATACGAGTTAAGATACCTCAGGAATGTCCAAAGTGACCCACAAAGGGTAAATGTCACCTGGGATAGGTGAATGGAGTCCTGGATTGCTCCTGAAAGCAGTTTTCTTGGGACTTTATTGTTGGTCATGCTATTCTCATACGTCACACAAGCGCAGAGCTAGAGAGCGTGCAGGGTAGGAAAAAAAAATAGCTCAAACTGTGAACACAAACAGGAGGCAGATAACTGAGTCATGTGGGGGGGTGGATGTTGATGTCCCAACCTGAACTTCAGAGCTCTCATGCAGAAATCTGCTACTTTCTAACTATGACCAGTGTGGGAACACTGTAAACATTGGTAATACCAGGACTGAACAAAAGTGGCAATTCCTTCACTTCTAGAAGGTGAAGATCTTGATGGAAGAAGGTGTCCTAGCAGTGGGGAAGGTTCCTGTAGTCCAGAGTTGCATGGAGACAACCTAAGAGGGATGCCCTGTGACCTTGGCCCCTAACGCCCAATCTGGGTCATGATGAGCAGCAGCACAGAGTAAACAATCCAACTTTCTGACCAACTGCCTCAGGCCAGAAGTGACCTCCCTGTCAGGAAGAGATTACAAGATCTACTAACCATAGCACTGGGGACACCAAGAGATCTGGTGACTTAGATAATCAAGCAGCATAAAACTCCCTTTTCACTAGTTCTTTAATAAACCTTAAAAAGCAGATGCATTGTGGGTTGTCATTCACTGTGTCTCACCCTTTGCACCAGACTTAGAAGTACTCTCACGTCACATCTAGACACAACCATGGTAACTTAGGCAAGGGAAGTAAATTTTTAAAATTTTCTTAAAGATCAGACTAAAGAGAGGCAATCAGATTTTCAGCCTAGAGAAGTTCAGGTATGGAAGGAAGTACCTAAGAGACTACAATAAAGGCTTTGTATAAATATATATATTTTTTTGCTTAATACACTTCAGCTCTAAGTCCTATATTTACTTCCTAGATTCTTTAGAGCCTTGCTGTATGAGGAAGATTCATGAAGGCATCCTAGAGTTTGTGAGGTGTTCCACTACAAAAACCATCTGAAGAGTAGAACTCTACTTGATCTCCCACCTGCCATGGCAAGTTTCAAAAAGAAGTAATTTCTCTCTGCCTGGACCTGGGATGAAACAGATTGACTCTTTTTAGCTTTATTATTCTTGCTCTGGAGCAGGAATTATGAGACAGTTTATTTTAAACTGCTAGCTTGTCATTAAGCAAACTAATTGTGATTAGTGATAGAGAAGGATTGCTTGGAGGAAAGCTTGAAGTTAATGAGAAAGGTTTTAATTTTTTCTAAATCTTACTCTGAAACCAAACCAAGGACAAATCATGGGAACCCTCTGAGGGGGGTGGGACAAATATTTGGAGGAGCTGGAGCCAATATAACCTCCCTGTTTGTCAGCAGCTGCCTGAAGCTAATGGGTATTTTGAGAACATATGTAGTGAACAAAGATTAAATGTTAAGGTACAGAATTGTACCAGCTTTTTTTAGTTTTTCCCTTTGTATCATTTGTTTGTATTATTCTAGCACCCAGGAAACATAACCAAGATGAGGATCTCAATGCCTACACATGAACATTTGGGGAAACAGATGGAGCAGATGAA
The DNA here is from genome assembly GCF_000747805.2 of Chaetura pelagica. Taxonomy (NCBI): domain Eukaryota; kingdom Metazoa; phylum Chordata; class Aves; order Apodiformes; family Apodidae; genus Chaetura; species Chaetura pelagica. The sequence continues at coordinate 9,454,243 of NW_009953295.1, forward strand.
CATTTATCACTTGTTTAACAGTTAATGCACTGCAGTACTCCAATCATTGCGGTTGCTCTGTAATTTCTCAATAACCATCATGTGGCTAACTTCTCATAGCATCTGACTTCTTAATGGCACCTTGTGAAGTCCCTTAACCTCTGGAGGAATTTACATATACAAAAATTACACCATCATGATTCAATTAATAATTTTCAGTGTGACTGTCCAGAGCACTGAAAGTCTGTACTATTGCTTTGTCTATACACTTGCAGCAAAAGTGAGACTTACTAACAGATGAACTTGCAGTTTCTAGAGTGTATAAAAAAATTTTTTAATTTGATTAGAATGACATTAAAAACATGCAGCCTGTGAATATGAGCTTGAAAAATAACAGATGGTTTTTCCATAATTTGTTTTTTTAAGCATGAATTTAACTCTTACGTTGATTTTTTGTACTTCATAGGTCTAAAAAATTCATTATTATCTATATTTATATTTTTACAATTATTTTTATTAAAGAGAGCATGACAGAATACCTTCTCTCCCAACGTAGTCTAACATCATCCAGAAAAACTTTTCTCTCTTCAGTGTCACAGGCAAGAAAGACAGGCTTCCAGAGAGTGAATGTCCAGACACCTACATGTCCTCTCTTTCCTTCAAACAAGGTTTAAGATACTATCAAAGGATACTTGAAATAAGAAAGGCAAATCTGGAGGGGATCCAAAGTCTGCAGTAGAGGGAAGAAAGAAAAGACATCTTTATGAAAGTTCAACTCAGCTCACAACTCTGCATCTATAATGTTAACCTTCCTCTCAGACCCCTTCGAATTAAAGCCCAGATTTTCTCACAACTAGGTAGGTGTGTTACATTATGCTTTACTGTTCTGAATGCTTAGAGTTAACCAGTCAGGAAAAGGCCATTATGTAAAAAAAAAAATATAAAAATTAGTATATAATATAGACATATATGCATACATACATATTCCTGGGTCAAACTGTAACCTATACAGTAGCTGTCTTGGTTTTCTAGTGCAAGCCTTGAAGCCTAGCCTTCTCAGGAGTTCTGAAAATTGCTGGTCTTGCAGCTCTCCAAGCTTTATAAGAATGAAAACCTACCAAACATTGATGTCTTAGACATAAAATTGTAATGTTAAACATGGGAATAGCAATCAAGGAAATACACGCCCTCTTATACATCAGAAGTCAGTGAATTATATCTGCTGATTTGGTCTGACAATCATTTCCTGACAGGAAGAACAGATCTATTTCTTTCATACCAAACTGTTTTTACCTTAAAAATATATATATTCCTTTTTATTAATGCTAACACTCAGACTTGATCAGTGTAGTACTCATTTGCAATACTTTTTTAAACCTAAGAGACGCAAGAGCAGAAGACCTAATGAAGGTCAGATCCTACCAACTCAAATCACTGTGAATGTCTAATTCTGTCCATGACGACTTGTGGTAGCACTTGTCAAAGGGAAGGTTATGGGAGTGAGAGGTCAGTCACATCAATACACAGCTCCTCCAAAGAGATGACTGCCTTTGAGGCTGGTCTCATTCAGCATCTGAAGGCATTAGTCTTATGTACCTGTTTGTACAGTTATTAACACATTGACAAATAACAGTAGTCACATATTTATGTGAAACATAAGGAACAATTTACATAAAGGTTTCATACAGAAATGGTACATTACCTTCCCAGACATGGAAAAAATATGCAGGAGAAGCGATGGTTCTTCATTTTGCAGAAATGAGAATTGGCTGTACTTCTCCTCCCTTGATCCTAGCCACTCAAAAGCAAATCAGAAGCAGCAAGGGAGAGTTAGTACGCCAGCAATAGGTTAAATATTCCTGAAACAATAAAGTTTTTGACAGTCTCAATTTAGATCTGAAAGCACAGTCAAAATCTCAAACAATGTGAGTCTCACAGACTCAGCTCTTCTGTAGATGCACCCAAGGTACAAAAAAGAATGAAGTTGTCAGCCACTTGCTCATAACAGTTACACATTGAGGCAAAGAAAAAAAATTCTACTTATATCTTGGAATTGGTAGTCTACATTGATCTTTCTCCCTACATCTTTATAAGCAGTCATTGTTCTCTCATGAGTGTTCAATATTTAACCTGTGTTCTCTTACAGTTGGCCTTGACTTATATAAAATGTAATTTCAATGTCATTAGGTAACATCAGATTATTCCATCCCTACAGTACGGTTATCTTGAAATAAAATAGGCCACTGGAATAATTTAATGGTAACAAACTTATTAATAGATACATTCCAAAGAAATGTCCTGAACTTTAATTGTTGAGGATGCTCTGAGAGATGGTAATACAAGGATGAGAAAGAAGTGTCTTCCAGGGACCTACATTAGTAAGAAAACCACTCTGACATGTGGCAGTAGAGATCATGCTTGGGAGCCAAGGGAATTTTTAACATTTCTTCTTTGATGAATCAGAGAGGCTTGGTTAGTACATAATTGGACTCCATCAGTGCATAATCTACCAGTGAGAGTAATTGCTTGTCTGTGTTCAAATCATCAGCTTTCCAGCTTCTTTGTCAGATAGTCCTCAGTGTGGCTCAACTATGGAGTAACTTTTCAAACATCAAAGATTAAGCTTTCCACAAATCCATGTGTTGTTGTTTTGGTAACAATCTTTGGAAATATTACTATGTGATCTTATGCATTTTCATGTTGTTGTGCTTTATAGTAGGATCAGCATTTGATTTCAACATGTACTGCAGCAGAATATGGATTTTATAGCACTGTAAGATTTTAGAAAGTAAAAACAATAATCAGAAGATAATCTTTTCTCATTAAAAATTTTCCTTAGTTGAGCTCTGTACACTAAAGTTTTCTTTCTGTTTAGTACTCAATGAGTAATTAAAAATTTTCAAGTCAAGAATTTGCATGTTTAACTCTGAGCTAAACTGGATGGAAAATGTTGGAATGAGGATTGCTCAATGTTCTCTGTCCCCTTAAGAGCAAATATTAGAGGCCTCCTTTTTTGCCAGGAGCTGCTGTCCCTATCACCAGGAAGGATGGCAGAACCAAGTGACAACAGTTCTCCGTCAAAGAAGTTGTTCAGTTTTCATCAGCTCTGGCTGAAGGACCAGTTTGCAAAGCTATTGTAAAGGAACTTTGTTTCACCACACATTTCATAGGTGAAGTGCTGTCCAAGTGTGTACATACTTACAATTTTTTATGCAATTTTCTGGTTTTGTAGACCTACAGTAGGAAAGCAGATGGATTAAGTTCACATAAAATGCACTTCGAAGTACGACATTTTATAAATACACACTTCTAATTACAATTCCTATACTGCAGTATACTGAGGTTAACAACATTTAAGGTTTGGAACAGATGATCTATTGAGGTCCCTTCCAACCCAGTGTTTTAACATTTTCCATAGAAATACAGACACCCCTCATCTTAAATAAGAAGTAATCAAAAAACTCGCTTGGTTTCTTTTTTGGTTTTTTTTATGGGTTTTTTTGTTCTTGGGTTTTTTCTCCACAAAACAGTTGTTTTATTCATCTTATTTACATGAAGCAGTAAATGCAGAACATGTTTGTGTATAAATAAGAGATTCATTTAATGAAAAAAAATCAGATGAAAGAAACAATTATGAAGGAATGTTGCAATATTCAAAAGGGACTAGTAGCACATTTGTCATTAAGCATAGCTCTTCAGGAGCACAGGTTTGCTTTCTCTTGTATTAATTTAAAGAATCCAAATTCAGACTTTGCTACTGTGGGAAATCTCACCAGGAAAAATATGCATTGCTAAATACGCTGGTAGTAAACACATGATGATCCTCAGCAAAAAGTTATTACAGACTTCTTTCATGAACTACTGAAACAAAAATCATTATTAGAAAATGCTTTCATAATACTAATATGATTCATTTAACTACTGTTTATTTAATCAGGACTGTGCTGATAAAAGTCCTATATACAAGCAAAGGCAATAGAATTCAAGATTTAATGGATTTAAATTTATTAAATAGCTTTACATTCAAATCTACATTTCAATTATTAACTGTTTATTCCTTACATAGGTCTTGAATTTGCAAAGAGTTAAAGAATGGAGTTAAAGAAGGCGCCTAAAAGATCATCTTCTTCCAACTCCATGGCCATGGGCTGGAACATCTTCCACTAGACCAGGTTGCTCAAAGTCCTGTCCAACCTGGCCTTGCACACCTCTAGGGAGGGGGCAGCCACAACCTCCCTAGGCAACTTGTTCCAGTGTGTTACCACCCTCACACTCAAGAATTTCCTCTAATGTCTAACCTAAATCTCCCCTTTTCCACTTTAAAACCATAACCCCTTGTACTATCACTATACACCCTCGAAAAAGTCCCTTCCCAGCTTTCCTGTAGGCCTCCTTTGGGTACTGGAAGGCTGCTATAAGGTCTCTCTGGAGCCTTCTCTTCTCCAGGCTGAACAGCCACAACTCTCTCAGCCTGTCTTCAGAGAAGAGGTGCTCCAGCCCTTGGATCATCTCCGTGGCCCTCCTCTGAGCTTGCTCCAATAGCTCCATGTTCTTTCTGTGTTGGGAGGTCCAGAACTGGACACAGTACTCCAGGTGGAGTCTCACGAGTGTGGAAAAGAGAGGCAGGATCACCTTCCTCAACCTGCTGGCCACTCTTCTTTTGATGCAGCCCAGGATGCAGTTGGATTTCTTGGCTGAGAGTGCACATTGCCAGCTTATGTTGAGTTTTTCATTGACCAACATCCCCAGGTCCCTCTCTTCCAGGCTGTTCCCAAACCATTCTCTGCCCAACCTGTATTTGTGCCTGAGGTTGCCTCAACCCAGGTGAAGGACCTTGCTCTTGACCTTGTTGAGCTTCATGAGGTTGGCATGGGCCCACCTCTCAAGTCTGTCAAGATCCCTCTGGATGGCATCCCTTCCCTCCAACGTATCAACCACAGCTTGGTGTCTTTAGCAAACTTGCTGACGGTGCACTCAATCCCACTGTCCATGTCACTGACAAACATGTTAAACAGCACCGGTCCCAGTACTAACCCCTGAGGAACACTACTTGTCATTGGTCTCCATCTGGACATCTAGCCACTGATCACTAATCTCTGAGTGCAACCAGCCAACCAATTCCTTATCCACCAAGTGGTCCATCCATCAAATCCATATCCTTCCAGTTTTGAGACCAGGATGTCATGGGCAACAGTGTCAAATGCTTTGCATAAGTCCAAGTAGATGACATCAGTTGATTTTCCCTTGTCCACGGATGCTGTGACCCCATCACAAAGAGCCACCAAATTAGTCAAGCATGATTAGCCATTGGTAAAGCCAAGCTGGTTGCTACCATCCGCCTCCACCTTTTCCATGTGCCTTAGCAGAGCCTTCAGGAGGATATGCTCTATAAGCCTGCTGGGCACGGAAGTGAGACTGACTGGCCTGTAGTTCCCTGGGTCTTCTTTCCTTCCCTTTTTGAAAATTTGGGTTATGTTCTCCTATTCAAAAACAGCTTTTTAAACATGTAAATCCTTGAAGAACTGCAATCTTACTGTACTTGGAAGGGGGGTGTATCTCTAGGGGTTTTTTTCCCCTTAAATTATACAATTATTGTCTGTTTGAGGCATTTGTATATTAATGTTGAGCTCAGAAAAACAGCTTAACTAAAAAGATAGTAAATGTATATATTTTTAGAAAAGAATAAAAGTATGAACCGGAAAAACTGAATCTTCCTATTAAACACTCTGCAAAGTATTTAGACTCCTGTTAATTTTACAAGACCAGAGATATATTTCAGTTGCTCCATTTCTTTGCTGTTTTGCTATTTGAGTTAGCTTCTTCTTGGTTTTAATGCATCCAGGAAACCCAAACTGTTCTCTTTGTGGGGTGAAACATCCAAGTACCTCATGTTTTCTTCATCCCCTGTTTCTGTAAAGGCAGGGAGGAGAGAGAAGAGTATCACAGCTAATAAAACATAGTCCAAAGAAACATTGCAAGGGTTGCTGTTCATAAGATGTAAAGATGTATTATTACTATAAGCATATGTTAAAAGTTCCAAAGGGTTCTCTAATGATTATGGTGTTTATATTTTTTGCAATATGTAGTAGTCTTGCATATGTGGTATGTGTTTGTTTTAACATGTAGGAACATCAGCAGTTGATGTTGTAACATCAACAACAGCACTATGCCTTTTCTTTGTTCTATCTGCTACTCCTGCAGGTGCGAACAGCAAGAGATATTATGAGCAATCTCTCTTGATTTTCTAGTGCTTTATTCTCTTACTTGTCATAGGTCATGAACCAACCACATCTTTTACTAGATCATTCAGGTTTTGTTATTCTGAACCTTATGTTGCAATGGGTATAATTTTTTAAAAAATAATAATAATTTTAAAAAATCCAAATCTGCAGTTTTAACTCTCAATTTCTATTTTAATTGGTTTGACATGATATTCTGTATTTCAGTAACTGGCCTTGGAATGTTAACAGACACAGTTTACAGTAACAATGAGTTAGTCAGCTTTGTTGAACATCCGTAGCCATTCTGCTCCATCATGTTTTTCAACCATCGCAAGGAACAAGAAAAAAAATTACACTCCCAGCTGAAAAAAATCATTTGTCATTGTTGTTAGGGTAGAGAGCTGGTAATCTATAATATTCAAATGCTTCCACACTCCTTGAAAAGTGTTTTTCATAAAAGAGCTAGCAATTATGAATTAGATCAAGAGAACTGGGGACTCAATGTACTCCTATTTCTTTTCAACTCCAAAAGAAAAAACCTCAACTCATTTACTTGGATTCCGAACATCAGTTTTAAAAACTGCCTTTAGGCAAAGTACAGCTAAAAATTTAAGAGAAAAGTGCTTAAGGCACATTTATGCCCAAGAGTTATATACCGCTTTAACAATCCTGCTCCTCCAGTGAGGACTGAAAAACTCAGCTAGGTCATTGAAGAAGTAGGATGACCACCTGGGTAAAAGCCAAGATGACCTTTTCATATAATAAAAGCTCAGACTGTTTGCTACTCTGTAAGAACATTTCAAGTTAATTAATCCTTCAGTTTTCCTGCTAATCACTCGTTAAACCTGTCCCGATAATAATAATTTATGAGATTTGTTATATAACTCACCTTGAATGATTCCAAGAAGTGAAACTCACATGAGATTTCATGCTGCAGTGACCACTGATAGAAAATTGTAACATCTGGACTGTCTTGGATCCTCACTACTTAATTCTTTGAACAGGCTGCTAACATAAGACCCATATGCCTGCGAGCATGCTTCACATCTGTAATTGATGTCCTGCTGTCTACTGGAACACTCTTTTGTACTCATAAGATATTAAGATGAATGCTGCAGTCATCTCTAGGGGAAAAGTAATATAAAAAAAATAATAATAATCAGAAGTTTGTAATTTCTTCAGCACCAAGCAAAAAGTTAATAGTGTTATGCATTAACATGGTCTGCCAAACTGCAGGTTTAATTCAAACATTCTTTTTATATCTAGGTAGGGAAGAGAGCCATTGAAAACATATCAGAGATTGTGGTGAAAGCCTTAAGGACAACATAAACGTTTGGTAAGAGATAATTAAGAAATTTTCCCAAATCTCTAGTTTTCTGCATTTGGAAAGTTGTATGTTTTCCATGCAAGTCCCTGCCAGTCCCAATAGCACCGTACTTTCCAGTAACAAAATAAACTGTAACTTAAATTGGCTTCAAAGGGTCCAAACTCTTGGCCTTCCACTAAGGTCAAAAACTGATTCTATGGCAACAGAACAGATTTCCACGTGCAGTTTTCTCAGGTAAAAGATACAGAAAACTGCAGCACAAGAACCCATCTTTACAGGTATGTTTTGGAACTGATGCTGGTATTAATTTTCTTTATTTCCTAGAAAACTGTTGTCACAACAATTTAATTAAAATCTAATGTTCATTTTCATACAAATATACTACTGTATGAGTGATATGAAATAAAAAAGTTTTTTTTAAAACTTATGTAAATCCCTTAATGTGTAGTATATATCTCATTCTTCCCCTGCAGATACATCAAGACGAATTTATAATTCTCCTGCTATGTATGACTAATATGTAAAATACAGAGAACAAAAGTAAACAGAGTATACAGTCAAGCTTATGAAGAGCATATGTGAACATCACTGAACTTAATTTAAGAAAAGAGCTAAAGTGGAGACTAGTTGCTATATTTTACAAATTATCTTATTAAAATAATCATAGAAAGCTCTTAAACTTGAATTCTGAAGCCATATCTATGAGAACCAAAGAACATTGGGGTGAATCTGAACTGCACAGCCATCCGATCTCATGGACAGTGTATACAAACATTTTCATCCACTGTGTTAAATAACAAATAATAAAACAAATCATTGTCTTTCTGTATGTGCATCTTCTTGTTTCTCCAGCACTGCTAATGGAAGCCTAATGGAAGCTATTAAACCTTTTAAAGCCATAAAGGGCTTACAGATAGACTACTCTAATAGACACATCTAAAAATGAATGTGTTATAATAAATATGCTTTATTCAAATGATGCCAAGGTCTATCTATCTAATTTTACATATCCAACTTTGGATCCTGTTTCAGTAGCCAGCAGACTCAGGCTTTTAAAAAGCCCTCTTAAAATTTTGTCAGCCATCGGCTTGGAATCGCTCCATCCAACTGCAGGCTCCTGAGTGAAGCACCACAGTTGGAAACACCTATTTTATGCTCCCTCTAGCATCCATGGTGAAAGTTGGGCTCTTCCAGATGGCTATTCAGATCTTCTGTGCCCTGGATAATTTGCCTATCTCTCTCCTGGCAAGAAAAAATTAGAAATTTTTGAAAGCCTTTATGATTGCAGCAGCACAGGAAGCCCATCTGTGTCCCAAACAGCTGACATTCTGAATATTTTTGTGTCACTGAGCAGCTTTTAAAGATGAGCTGTCTCCTGAGGTGGAGACAAGATGGAATTGCTAAACCTGGATGAGTCACAGTTACAAGAAAGCATTCTAACAGAGTCTACTAAAAGAAGAATAAGCAGAATAAAAATAAGAGAATAGTAAGTCCAGATCATTTTGCCCACAGGTAGGGCACTTAGAGTAGCAGCAATTTTCCCAGGAGCAAGAGAAAGAAGTCAGGCATTAGAGCTGGGTCTTTGAAACCACAGAGGTCTGGGGTACATCAACAGTCAAGTAAAGCTTGAGGCAAAAAGCCTGAAGCAAATCGCACCGTGACAGCTGCATCCAAACTGCACCTTGTGCTTCTGAGAGCACGAGAGCATGCTGTGCATCAGGAGGAAGAGTACTTTGAAGCATGACAAATGTAGCTGCCATTTGTACCTGCCAGAAGTCAGTTGGCTACTGCTGCAGCAAGATTAAATTACAGCTGGAGTTGTCCACATCTCCTTAAAACAAGAACTGCTAGACTTGTTGTTGATTAACTTGTGATGTGTGTATATCTATTGAAAAGCTTGGGAAGTAGGTCAAAGCAAAAGTGGGCAGTTCCGACACAAAAGAAAGTGGGAGATGTGTGCTTTACTGGCAGAGGAATTCCATTTCAGTTCTGCAGGTGGATGCTGGAGCAAACAGCACAAACTCTTAGACTTAGAGGTCACATGTAGGAGAACATTGAAACCACTCAAAAAAAAAATGAAAAAAAAAAAAAAGCATAAGGTTTTTTAATGCCCTTAAAAGCACAGGAGAAGAGCACTCAATAAGAACCACTACTGCAAAGTGCTCATGAAGCTGAGGCTCTACAAAATGAGACACTTAGCCTACCAGGTTTCTGAGAAAGCAGAATTGGACTTGAAGGCAAAGGCTTTTAGATGACAGGTGACATTTCTGAAGCGCATAATGCTCAAATCTTCCATGCCCAAGTGCTCAGGGCTGCCTGGAGCAGCTGGTGAAAGGCAAAGTTAATGCTGCCACCTGATTAGCTTTGAAACAAGCCTGTCCTCCACGCTGCAGATGAAAACTAAAGAAATCTAAATAAATTAGATCTAATTACAAAGATGCAGAAAACAAGAAGAGAAAGAAACAAAACCCAACAGATAACAGGTGAACCAAAAGTAAGGGTAAATTACTTCTCTTTGTTAAAGACACAAAATCTGAGCATAAAAATAGTTATTTGAGCAAAAAGTCTTCCTGAGATTTGGAACTTTTTATAGGCTCCCCAACTCCTGTAAATCTAGCACTTTTCCAAAAGTGGAGGCACAGAGAAGCATTAAGTGTGCATATATTGACATGAATTTTGAAAGACTTTGAATGCTTTATGGGGTTCACCCCCTCAAAGTGCATGAAGAAACTTGGTCCAGCTTAGAAAACAGCTTTCAGGCAAGACACAATGTAAATAGAAAAGTTAAGTTCACATAGCTATCATTTGAGATAATTAGTAGTAACTGGAAAAACATCTTTTAAAAGGGTAGGTAGCCATAACTATGTACGTTGCTGCACACTCGACAGAAATAATCGCCCTAAAATACTTGATCTAAGATGAGCAACCTCTAAAAAATTTCAAGGTAGGCCAGCTTTTAGGACAAATAGTTTCAATGTTGCCTCTTAAAAGCTGTTTGTTCAGTGATGCTCCTGCAGCAATAAAAGGGAAAACATCTGCAAGATATAACTCAAAGGGCTTGTTATAGAAGGCTTGCCTCTGGTGCAAACCAAATACTGGAGTCAAAATAAATCAGTAAGACAAAAACAAAAATAAATATTAATACTGTGATATAATAAGCTCATATTTTTTTCTTCTATACTTACTGTTAAGGATGAAGATTATGATTAATTAATCTGCCTTAATCTAACAGTTACAAGGATTCATAGAACTTCCAGTTGACAAATCATGTTTCATAAAAATCTATGTCAATTACAGAAAATTACCCAGTTTACTAATTTAATTCAATAAAAGCCCTAAGCTAGGAAGGATGATGTAACTGCCTTCAGCAAGTGAATAAAAAAAAAACATATATGAGCTATGAATGAATGAGCTATGATGAGACAAAAAACATCTTTCAGATTCAGTATTCAAGTACTCTCTTCCTCTGTAAACAAAACTTGCCAGACTTAAATCTGTAAATGTATGAAGCCACAGATTAGAGCAACAACAATCCTTGGAATGCATTTTGAGCAAGAACAGGTTGGGCTACATCTTCCTTTTATTTCTCTCATTTTTTTTAAAGAGTATTTACACTGCCATTGTACCTACTATCTAATTTAAATTGCATTAATTCATTAGCTACAGTTAGAATGTTTCTCTACATTCATGTGCAGCTTTCACATTTAGAGGGTTATCACCCTCGTAACTTAAAAAAAAACCAACATGTTCCTGCAAGTTAGAATAAAAGTAAAAGCAAAGAGACCATTTGATAGTTATGGTCAAAACCTCAACACAGCATAAAGGCACCACAGCAAGGTCAAGTGTCCCCCAGGAGCCATTTTCTGCAGGGCACGCACAAGTCAGCAGCTTATTTTCCACCAGAGGAAGGACTTTGCAAGTCCCCACATAGTAGCAATGTTATTAAGGAAACTGCAGGATGTAGGGCACCCCAGGGAGACTTGCCATTTTTGTTATACCTGGGGATTTTTCAAGTTTATGCTAAGGTTATCAGCAGCCTCCAAAATAAACTCAGTTTGGGGAACGTGAGCTCTTCAGTGCCTTAAAAAACATGCAGAAATACTTCCTCCTTAAAAGCAACATAGTAAAATAACTTGAAGCTAGCTTTCAAAGGCCAGATATTGTGTGGCTTGTTGTTGAACACAGAAGTAATAATTATCTCTCAGAAGTAATAATTATCTCTGTCTCTGAAATATCTCATGATCTTGATTTAATTCTTCCACCTCAGTCTCTCACACACCAAGGTACTGGTTCATTACTAGAGATAGGGTGGCCCATAAAAAAGAAAAATGTTGAGAAGACACTGGATAAAATCTGGTTGACAAAAGCAGATCAGAAATACCATTCCCACCTTTACAAAGTCCATCATAAAAGCAGGAATAATTAGTCATGGCTTCCTGGGTGCCTTTTGAAGCAAAAGAAAGTTAGAAATTAAAAAGAGACTAAGTAAATCACAATTTAATAACTCATTATTTTGGGACATAGTGGCTGACAGCCTACAGATGCAGAGCTCCTTCCTGGGGTAACCAGTTCCTCCAGCCCCTCTAAAAGAGAGCAGTGAGGAATTGCTTCTCCCTGTGGTTGCCCTCACAGCAGCCCTGGCCCTCCTGCACTGGAACTAGGCTTTTGGCAAGGCAACCTGGATGATAAATTTACAGTAAAGTACTGGACTCTCACTTTTGTCAGAGTTAGTTTAATCTACAAACCATATATGACAGAAAGAACAAAAACAGTCATAGTAGTTAATGTGATTAATTACTGTTTAAATCAGTAGGTTACTGGTAGTGGTCCTCCCAGTGCTACACTAGTAATGGGTCAGAATCTTGTTGCTGGAACACAGCTAATGAACGTGATTAATGGCAGAAGGGAGTGACATCCTGGGCATTCATTTTTCCTTAACTTTACAGTGTTAAGCAGTTTTACCCACATCCCCAGAATGATAGATACACTTAATCAGTAGTAGAAGTCCCATTAAGTTCTCATTAAACTTCTACATCCTGTGTATAACCTTGAACAATACATTAGATACTAATGAGTATATTCTCCTTTCACTATGTACACAACTCTTATTAAAGCACTCCACTACCAGGGCAATGAGTGTGGTGTAAATACGCAGACAGAGACTGTCAGAGTGTGTTTTCTCTGCCAGCCTCAGAACAATTTCTTTTGACTTGTGGAAGACAGACAGTCTTAACACTAGCTGTACAGACAGTCTGTGTGTGTTTATTTGTATTTCACTTAAGTCCTAAAGGTAGCTCAGGACCTCACTATGTTACATGCTGTACAAACACACGCAGAGGACACCAGAGCTGGGCATGTGATCTGAAAATAGCAACGTTACAATACTCAGACTACAGGTCTATTGTACCTTGCTAGGTGCGAAGTTAAAGATGGTGTGTGGGTGTCTCTTATACTATTCTTCATAAAATTAGTTAGTACCACTGTTAAGGCTATAATTAGCTATACAGTGCAATTTTATGCAGCAACACACCAGCAGGCAAATAAAAAATAAGTATTTCACAAGCTGCTTCTCATCCAAAAATGTTAGTGTTCATGATATAAAACATCAAGAGTGACTAAGGAATCTCAGTGCTTTCCAAAATAAGGCAAGCATAGGGTTTTCAGCTGTGATCACACAAGTTATGTGCTCAAGAGCTCACATAAAGCCTTATTGGTTTCATTAAGCCATTGAGTTGGGTTTCATTGAGCCACTGAGTGCTTGGGAAAACAGTAACATAGTTTTCCTGTTTCATTCAATACAGAATTTAATTTACATGTAGGTAACAAGGGACTGGTTCTCTTTTATTTTCCTTTTCTTTGAAAATGTATCCCACAGTTTAAAAAAAAGAAAAAATAAGTTAATAAAGGAAGGAGTAACTTGTGTTAACACCTCTCCATTAACTCAATTTTTAAAAGTGTTCAGCACAAGATGAAAATTTATCCTGTTTAGAGAAACAGTTTGAAATCAAATCAAAGACTAGCAATCTGCACTCTCTTCAGTCAATCCAGAGAGGCATGTGGTGATTCCTATCACAAACTGGGTAACCTTTATCTTTCCAGGGGATTAAAGGGAGCTTAGGAAAATAGGTGAGTCAAGGAAATTGAAAGACTGCTTTAACAGACACTTGGAAAGATCTGGAAAGCCGTTGAGGGAGGATCACAAAATCTCTAATTCTTACATTAAAAAGGTGCTAATTTAGATTAGGAAGGTGTTATTCTTTCAACTACATTTACAATGCCCTCAGCTGGGATATGAGAACTGATTCTATTAATCTTCTAGCACTAAAATCAGAGCTTTAGCAAGTGAGGGTGACTTCTACAATTAATCGTCACTTGAGATATTTTGAGTACTTTCAATAAGACATTTATCATTGCAGTACAAGAACTATATATAGTATATAGAACAGCATAAAAAATTACTGGAGAAGCCAAAAGCACAACTGCAGTGTAAAACAAGTGAACAAAAGAACAGCATCATATGGGAATATATCATTGTCTGCATTTCTTTTTATGAAATACCTTTATTCCAGTTTGTCTTGAAACCTTATATTCTAGATCCTTTCCTTTCCTTTCCTTTCCTTTCTTTCTAAAAGTTTTCTTTAAAAAAATTACTTTTTAGCCACATTCATGTATCTTGATGATGGTCTTTGTACATCAATCATAAAAGCAGCCTATTACTTTTCCAAACCTATGGAAACAATGTATTGTTCAAACATTACATTTTAATGTAACTTACTGGTTTTCATAGGGTTACTGTGCATAGATTTTTACAACAAATTTTTATTATAATGATTTTAATTTTAATATAGCTAGTCCATATGATGACCTTCATTGAGCTAATTGCGGCAATTTCAGTTTCTATAATTCAATTTGCAATTCAGATAAAGAACAGAGAGTTTGCACATTTTATATTTTTTTAATGCCCACAGTGAAAGGTAACCAAAAAACATGCATAACAATAGTCTGTTTCCATGTCTCTGTATGAAGCATCTCTTTTATTTTTCTATAATACAGAGAAATGAGAAGGTGTGAATAAGTACTAATAGTGATTTGAAGTGGAAAATTAAAATAAGATGGCATTCATTTAACAAGGTTCATTTCTGTCATTTCCACTTTTCTTTTAGATGCCACAGTATCTTGCAATAAAGCCACAAAAATGCAAGGTATTTTCTAAATGGACTACTTAGACACCTATAGGACAGACAGCTCACCCGTGCAGTGTTAATTTCCAGTCCTGTAGTGTTAGATATCTTAATATTCAAGTGTAAGAACCATTGCAGACATTAGTTTAAAGCTGTTTTAAATATGTATTTTTGAGGTGTTATAGACACATGCAGGAACATTTGAGTTGAGATCTAATCCTGCTGCAGGACATACAAGCAGCAGAATAAAGAAATCAGCAGCTGTGGCTTTCTAGAAGCATACTTGGTCTTAATTCTGTTACAGTGAGATCTCAGGGACAAATAGAGACTTCTTCAAGCAAGGTTGTCTAGGACTTACCTCATCCTGAAGTAAAGATCTAAAGAAGTTAAATGAATCTTATTCTGAAACTACATAATTTCTCCCTGTGTTCATGAATTAAGCTAATGATGGCTCATCAGTCATAGCTACGTACAGGTCCTTATCACAGTGGCATCTGAATTCAGGCCAAATGAATCCCACACATACTCAAGAATACTGTGTCAATAACAAACAGCTAGAATGAAAAGCAAGTGTCAGGGAACTCTGGCAGCAAGCCGTGAGGTATCTTTGAGTCAAATGGAAATGTTCTTTACTTTTACAATATGGGGAAACAGTCTGTAAACCTGTAGGAAAGAGAATAAAAATTTAGCTGAGAAGCTGTAAGCACCAGCTTTAAACACACAAACACAGCACCATCTTGTATATATAATCTGATTTTGGACAAACTAAGATGGTTTATGAGTATCTTCATCTCCAGTGAAATGTCATTGGTTTGGCTAGTTACCTGCTTATGGTGCTGTATAAATCATCAGAGATTAAAATCAATAGAGGTACATAAATGAAGATGCGCTAGCAATTAATTGGATGGCTGAATAGGTCTTCCTGGGATGGAGTCCAAAACAGATTGCTTGGAGTTTCAGTTCACTCAGAAATTTAGCTGATTCATCCAGGCAGCTAAGCAAAAGTTACCTAACATCAAACCTAAAGGCTTCCTTACTAATTTTCTAAGCATATGTTCCACCAGAACCCCTCATTGAGTTAGCTGGAAGGCATCCTAAAAGCCTGTTTTGTTACTGAACCAAGTCAGTGAAGAAGGAAAAGTAGAGCTTGGGTGATGGAGGTGTTTCTTCATCCTTTTGGTCACCAGTTAACTCCCCTCTCCACAGAGAGAGGACTTAAAAAGTTTTAGTGGCATATAGTGATTCTGGAAAAGTCCTGACAGTGTACCTGGAAAGAGCAGTGTTCATTTGAGGTATTTCTAAATTACAATAAATAACAGCAACAACAACAAAATATTTCTCAGCCTGCCAACTTGTATAAGAAAACAAAACAAAAAAAAAAAGCAGACAGTTGTGAACAAATTTCCAGAAAGATTTAGGTCATTTCTGTGCCAAATCTAAACTGTCTTTAGCAAATTGTCCCCAAAAATGTGGCCCCAGATTGTAGATGAGTGATGTAGCTGGCAACACTGAAATAGTGCCAGGCACCCTCATGGTGTAGGAGGAGGAAGGTTAATCACTAGTTCAGTATAATTGACAGGCACTGCAATATAGTTCACAGGCATTAAACAGCTTTCTAGGCAGAAGTACATGTTTTTTAACTCATACCAGAAGCTGTTGGAACAAACAGTGCCCACACACCTTTGAAGGGAAAATAAATTTGAACATCTCAGTGTCTAGCATTAGATACTCATGTTAGAAAAACATAAAAAGCTTAAGCTGTACAAAAGAGACACACTATTTAACACTGGTATTTTTCACCATTTCAAAGTCCTACAGTAGGTCTCCATGCTGTTTAGTAAATGAAAGTTGGACTTTTCTAGAAACGTGATGACCACTGCCCTATCACTTGCATATATGACACATATACGCACATCTCCTTCAAACAACTGGGATCCTGTTCACCACATGCACGTGTGTCGTAAAGCAATTTCCCCCGCATAAGTACTTTTTTTGAAGGGTCATAAACCAGAATGCCTTTAAGTGTAATAACTGCACAGAGAGCTGCCTCCAAAACCAATTGTCTCCTTTGTGAAATTTAACATTGGAAGGAGCATCAGTGTATTTCTTCTCAGAAAGCAGGTCTCAAAACCCAATCATATTGTCAGAGTCATTCTCAGGGATTTTTTGTGATGAGAAATATGTGTCACGGATTGTTTTTGGATGGAAATCAGACAGCATAATTTCTAGAGCATCACAAAAGAAATGTATCAGAGAAAGAAAAGTAACATAATAATTTCATGTCCAGGAGAAATTCAAAAACAAAGAAGAAACTTTTTGAAGTCCTGCCTTCTAATTTCTGACACAACATAGAGAAATTACAGTACTGTTCCTGCATTCAGCAAATGAGAAATGTCAAAACAAGGAGGGCACCAAATATGCATAGGAACATGACAAACTAATTCTGAAACTGTGTTTTCTGCAGTCAGATGATGTTTCCATGATTGATTATCTCAAGATTTTACACATAGATAAGGTCTTGGGCTTATGTTTCTGAGAAAGGAAAAGCAGTTTAGCAATTCCAGAGAGCATTTGACATAAACTTGCATTAGTTTTTCTTTTTGTCACAATTATAAAAAATATTATACTTCATGGAGCCTGACAGAACTGTTAATAGACCTAAATTTTTATAAGCCAGGTTGTTTATGTTTTTGAGATCACTTGCAAATAAATGAAATATTTTTTTAATACTGATTAGCTATTCCATAATAAAGCCTTTGAGAACAATATTGTTTTCTTTATTTGTAATGGGTAGCAGTTTTTAAACATATTTTTAAACTGCTGATCTTTAAAGGTATTGTTGGGTAATAGGATAGAAACTAAAAAAGTAAAACTTGTACATTTCATAAAACTAATTTGCCTTCCATGTGCCCTCCAACTCTATAAATCAGCCTTTTATGTAAGGAGAAGAATCAATGTGTAGGACTGACATGTTAATTTTCTTTTCATTTATAAG
>NW_009953295.1:9471975-9474789 GCF_000747805.2 Chaetura pelagica
CATTCCTGTTCTATCATAGAGAAAGATTTAAAAAAATCTGTAACATAATTCAAGATCAAGTGTCTTGTCACTATATAGGTTTGTCCACAACTGATTTCTTACAAAATTAGCATTCTGTGGCAGAAGTTATGACATTCATGGATTGAAATGCAGACTGAATATTTTCCCTGGAGCATTTTCATAGCACGGAGAATCAAAATTTTTACGTGCAGAAAATATGGTTAGTTTTAACTACTGGCAGAAATTAAATTGGAAGGCAGTCTCCAAGAATCCCTGTTTCATCTCAATGTCTACAGAATAAATGTGTTTTTCTAGCATTTTGTACTTCATCAGAAGCTAAAGCAAAAGGACAGGATTGCAGAGAGAAGTTGTATAATGCCGAAAAAGGTGTGAAGCTAGTGATGCCATTCTTTACTTGGATTAGGGACAGTTTTACTGCAGATTTACTCTTCTTAATGAAATGCTGATTTGCTATTAGAAGTGACACAAACAGCAAGTTTCCATTAAGACCCGTAATGCAGGCAATGAGGGGATTCTGCTCATGGGAAATGTCATTTTCCTCTGTTGCTGAACCCCTGTGGACAGGTATCAAGTTAGAACAGCAAGACAATCCATTCCAGAAGAGTGATCTCACTAATTTTCCATTAAATCCTCGTTTCTGTCAAGGTTTTTTATAACCAAAAAGCATGACCAATGCTGTTCAATTTCATTCACTTGTACTGATTTCTTCCTTTCCTGACTTAAACATTTGACATAACGTGTGAGAAGTCCCTGCTGAATAGGTAGAATCTTCCATCTGCCAGATGGAAGGGGCAAGTGTTTAGACCAGAAGCTAGACAGAAAACAGTACTCCACAAAAACTATTGTGCTTAACTAACAATTCTCATGCTCATAAATAAGATTCATGTGACCAAAGTAAAAAAAAAAAAAAAAAAAAAAAAAAAAAAAAAAAAAAAAAAAGCGTGAACACCAGGGGATAGATCACAGTAGCCAGCAGAGCAACTGGCTCAGCTATGTCAGTAGGTAAATGTTATATCAGGCTCAAGATAAGGTCTCCTTATTCTGTTCTTCCTCCTTCTCCTGCACAGCTCAGTGACACCAGTAGCCTGATGCCCTCATACTGCATGGGGTGACCAACCACAGTTCCCAAGATGAAAAAAGCCCCAGCCAAACTTCTCATCACATTTGCTACCTCTACAAATTACACTCCTTCATAAAGTCCTTACACTGAACTGCAATGGTCTGCTTCCAGATTTCTCATAGCTACATCTTCATAGTTTTGTCATATTAGATCTTTTCTATCAAATCAAGGTCCGTGATGGCAGGGAGCCTCTGACTCACAGGTGTACAAAAGCATTGCTCTAGAAGGAATAATTGTAAAATTCAAAATTTGTATTATAAAAAATCATGTAAGATAAATGTTCAATATATAGCAAGATACACTAAGATATACATTAAATGACACCCGTATACACATTTTTTCCTACTGCCTCACATTTCCTATGAGTTTTCAGTAAAATCATCAAAATGCTTGAAAATGTTTTGTTTATTAAACAGCTTAGGTGGCATTTTCCAAGTTCATCTTCTAGGTGCTTCTTAGAAAAGTATCTGAGTCCAGCTCTGCCTTTCCTCAGAAGCAGGAATGGATTCATGGTTTATTGCATTTCAGTGGAGTGGGCTCTTGCAAAATTTTTTTTGCATTCCTTCACACCCGAGGAGTTGAGAGGGGAATTTTGTCATCCACTACTGCAAAAATGCAAAATCGTGTTTCCCTCAGGAGTGTAAGTGCTTTAAGACTCAGATAACTTTGCTACAGAGTATTAATTTTTGACTTGCCATTCTCAAACCCTAGAGAGTCCATGAACTGCTTCAAAGACACTCAGGGAAGCTACTTTGAACCAGATAAACCTAGAGATAATGTCACCATTACCGTTTTATGACAAGTGAGTGTGAAAGGAGACTATTCAAGTGTTTATCAGCCTGAGCATTTGCTGGTGATATAGTCATTCTGCTCGATGTCTTCCTTCCTACTGCTGATAACTTTCTGAATTTTATCATAAATGAAACTGGTGAGGTACTTTTCCTGTCAGTCACACCTCTTTTTACCACAAGTTATACAAGTGATATGTTCAAGTGGTCCAGACTTCCAGACTAATTATTGTAGTCATAGCAGATGAACAACCAGTATACAGATGTAACAAAATATTATTTTATATACATCCACGCTACTTTGAAGGCAGCATCACAATCTATGAGTTTATAACTAAGGATGTTTCCCTCACATCTCTTACCAATAGTCTTGGTGTTACTAAACTGAAACCTGGAATTTCTTCATGCTTCATGTGTTAGAAGTGTCTGTCTCTATGGACACAATATGGAATTGAACAGTATCTCTCATTACCACCCTATTTGGTCACTGTTTGCATTTCCACCAGTTCTCACTGCTCAGCATTACTTAATGTGAAAACCAAATGTCAAACTTTTCCTAGTAATTGTCTGCACCTTTAGGTTTGATGGGCTGCTGCAGGCAAACCATCAAGCTTAATTCAAACATCATTGAGTCAGAAGACTTGTGTCATTTACAGAGATTACAGTGGCCAATAATAATAAATACATATTAGAAAGCCAAAGAGGTGAATTTTCTCTTCCTTAGAAATAATTATGTTCTATATTGCCCAATCTTGAAAGAGGTAGTGGATAATTATACACAGGAATGCTATTTATTTATCCTGACCTACAATTCAGCAGATTAAGTTTTAGTCTCCTAAGTTTGACTGTGCCAATATATTAAAAAATGCTTTTCTTTTCTTTCCC
>NW_009953295.1:9474877-9485034 GCF_000747805.2 Chaetura pelagica
CTTTCCCTAGTTTATGAATTTTTCCACTCTCCATATCACTTCCTTACACAGCTTTGGTCTGCTTTCCCACACAGGGAGAGTCTGAGCATACCCCATGGTTTGAGCTGAAGAGTAGTGGATCATTACCAGCTCTCCATGGTTATTGCTCTTCCATATGCTCAGTGTAATTTTCTGAGGAATTTTAAGTCTCTTTCTGTAATTTCTTATATGCTAATCAGACTAGCTGGAAGGCATAAGGCCATCACGGTTCTGAAAGTTTATCAACAATTTTGAAGAAGTAATAGAGCCGCAGGTCTGAACTTTGTTAGAAGAGTTATTGTTACTGCAGAAATCAGAAAAGCACATATGTTTCATGGGTCTGAATAAAGCATGTGAGTGAGCAATAAACATCAGAAGTTACGGATGATGACAGGCTAATAGGCAGCTTTTCAGTACACTCCCTTCTTTCACCTGAGGTAAAAATGACTCTCCATGGTGACATATTGCTGAATAATGACAGCATGAAGAGACATACCCATTTCAATTTAACTGCTGAAGCATCAATGGATGCCATATTAGCTGGCTGTTCATAGTTAAGTGTCTAGGATGAAAAAGGCAGTTGCAAAACAGAAGAAATTGCTAACTGAATCAGATTTCTTATCTAAAAAATGAATTTAAAAAAATCTGCTGTTGCTTACATTTAGATAGGGTAAAAAGCATTTTTAAAAGAAAACGCTTGGCATTATCAATTAATTTATTTTGCTCACTATTTTTTTTCTTGCTTAATCCTGAGATGGGAAGCTTTTACATCTCTCCAGAAAGCCCTTCCACAATTCCCTTCCCCTGTTGCTTAATTTCACCAACATGTTTTCACTCATAGTCCTCAGCCTCAGCTGAAGCTTACCCAGTGTGCTTAGAGCATGTTGTTGCCAATGCCAGAAGTCATCATGTCATGCAAAAAGAGTTTTAAAAAAAAAAAGACAAGATGACTTGCCAGCTTTCTCAACAAACTGCAAAAAAACAAAGGTTCAAATTCTCCTTATGTAGTTTCCAGAAATGAACTGGAAATCTTGGAGAGGAGAAGAGACAACTCCTAGCTCAGAGAGCTCCCTGTTTCTGCAGCTGTTCTTAGGAGTCTGGTTAACCATGTGTGGAACTGTAACCACTCAGAGGTGCTTCATTTCTGGGGATCAGAAATGGAAAATATCTTATTCAGATGTGGGATGACCCTTCCTATCTCCTCCTCTCTCCAGTGTGTAAAAATATCCTGGGCCAGAGACAACACAGGACTTCAGAGGGAGAAAGGGGGTGAGGCATCAAGCATTTTCTGTCTGTCTTTGTCACTATTGTCCCACTGAGGGCAAACACAGAGGGCAACAGTAGGACCATTGGATTCCTGGAAAATTCTGCCTGTCAAGCATCTCACCAAGCCCCATTTGTCCAGGTGTGTTCAGTGCTGATAACACAAGTGCAAGCAGCTCTGAAAACAAAAGGAGACCTTCAGACTACTCATTCACTCAGTCACAGAAACAGGAGAAAATTAATATTGCCTAAGAACCACTGATGACCTCACAAAGAAAGGAGGATTCTTTAATAAAAAGGGAGTATTTTATCTTTCAGTTGAAGAAATAGTTCCCAGTTTCCACATAATGCTATCACTAGCAAGCCTGTTATTTGGCATGTCACAGTCTCTCTCTTACCCAAGCTTAGCTGAATATAGGTGGTATCATTCCCACAGAAACATTTTTCCCCTGAATTTCTCAGCTCCTGTTGCTTACATTATCAGGATACACAAGGTTTGGCAAGCACAAGTGTATCTAAAGCCTAATTGCATTCACATGTTAACAATGAAAATTCCAGCTTACAAGACTCCTTTTTTTCCCATGTTACTATTTTGGCTGAATGTATAAACAGGAATTTATCTATCTCCTACTTTAGAAACTGCTTTTTATTCTAGGAATCTACAAAGCTAATAAGGTGTTTTCTTAATTCTTGCTAGTGAACAGAGAAAGAGGGGTTAGATACCAAAGGAAGCACTTAAGATAAGGCAGGTTAAAGAGATAAAGGTCTATCTTCCCCACATGCTCAGTGTATGTCAAATCTCAAGGTCAATGTGTAGCTAATGAAACTGCATGCAGAAAGTCAGCCTACACCAAAGAAAACCTTTGAGCTGCAAGACCTGTGAGTTGCTTTGATGATCTTGTTACTGTCCTGCTCAGAGTGCAGCCTGGTTCCCATCACCTCTGCAGCCTGCACTGTCCTCAAAATGTGTCACCCATGCCTTGTCTTGAGCATCTGTCCCCACAGAGACACCGGGCCAGGACATCTCCTGCAGGGAGTGCACACACAACATTCATAAACTGACCCTGTGACAGGAGTTTTCCTCTACATAAAAGCTAGAGAATAGCAGGTATTTTGCAGAGAAGTAAAGTAAGAGGAGTTAGTTCAGATGCTGGCACTAAACCTGAGTTTTTTGTTTTGGTTTTTTTGTTTGTTTGTTTGTTTTTTTCTAACCATAGTCTTGGTTGACCTAAAAAAATTAGGCTCTTTTTGCTTTCACTTCCAGTGTATTTTTTTTCCCTATTTAAAAAAAAATGTACTTCTGACAAATATTTTATAATGTAAATGGACTTCACCAGACTGCATGTCTAAACTGGAGCTACTTTTTTATTTCAGCTTGTCCATTAATGGTATTACTTCAGTCTCCAAGGGTCTACCTTATAGTCTTTAAGTCTTCCTCTTTCAATATTTTTGTTTCCTCTGGAAGATACCTCCAGGTCATGTTGGTAAATAAATAAATAAATGAATGAATGGAAGGGAAAGTTAAAAGCACACATTTAGAGATGTAGATGAAAGATTTTTTGGACCATAACTTTTTTTATTTTACATAAAATACAGGAACTGTTTTAAAAGTGGTTTAATAAACCTTTAAATTTTAATATATTGTGTAGGATGGTGCTGTCCTATTTTTTATAATGAGTCCCAGTCATCAATTTTATATTCCTGACTGTTGCAAAAACCACATCTACATTAGTATTTTGTGCCCCTGCACATTTTCTTAAAACTCGCTTGGAAGTTTTTCACAGATATTATGAACAGATAAATGGATCTTGTCAACAACTTATGAACCTCACTGAAGTCCCACGGCAATATATTTTTCCCTGCATGAGCATCCCAATTCTCATTTTAAGACTATCTCCAGAATTCACGAAGGAGAGTTCAAAACCAGCACTAAAGCATAGTCTAAATACCCAGGAATCAGAAGACAAATAAAACATTTTCCTTCAATTAATACCTGAAGCTTTAAAAAGTATTCAGATATGTTTCAAACATTTTTAACTGGAATACTCTGTATATAAATAATCATACATTTAACTTTGCAAACTGAGGCATAGCAAGAAAAAGGATAAAGTGCATTGAATCACAAACAAATCATTAGGAGCATAAAAACACAGTTTAAAGATTGTAAGTCTGTATTTTTGACAAATACATTCAGAACAACATGGGTTTTTTTCCTAATGAATAACACTTGACAGTAGGTTACCAGATTTTTGACAAAACAAAAAATCTTCATTAAAAGAAAATAGATGTCATGAAGATATCTGAAGAAGATTTTGATGAACAGAAGTCTAATATTGTTTATATTTATTTCAGTAGTGGGAGGGGAGGAGGGGGGGAATAAATAATAATTTCTTAGACTTGTTGAAGGAGGTTGGGAAAGTATTTAGAAAAGTCACTTTAGTCAGATGGAAATTCCCAGAAAGCACAGATGTTCTCGCATTCTCACCAGAAAAAAACACCCCAAACACCTCTCCACCTATATTTAATCATTATTCACGTTGCATATAATCAATCTATCTATCTATCTATAGTGGTCTAGGTACGTTTATTTTTATATATTCATATAGAATTTCCTTTTCTTGTAATCATGGAATGAATCTACCTTTTTGAGTCTTTACAGTCTAATTAGGAATCTTCCAGTTGTATCAGAAAGGAAAGCAACAGTTTTTATCTTCATAGAAGTAACTTGAAAGCAGAACTGATGGAAAGAATTTTTATAAGCATTTTCAAAACAGGTATCCACACTAGCAAGCATGCATGATTCAAGAAGAGTTGTGGGTGCTGTGCTCAAGGCTGCTACTGGAGGAATGCAACTCCAGGTGAGATGCTCAGGCTTTCACTGAGCTGACATTTATGCCTGACTGTGCCCCAGCTCCACTGATGTTACCAGCAGGTCTAAAGCACAGGCAAGATACACTAACTTGCAGGAAGCACTACTGGCATCACTGTTCTTTTTTCTACCCCAAAGCCCTCTGGTTAAAAATCTCACGTGGGCTGGAGGGGGAGCAGAATAAAAATTGCTGTCTCTGCCCAGAGGGGCCTGAGCTTGCATCAGGCAGATCCCACACGAGCCATCTGCAAAGTGCTCTGCGCACAGCCAGAGGGCTGCTCCAGGTGAGTGCTCCCTCAGCCCGCCTGCAGGAGCCAGGCAGTGTAAGCCCATGTTCACCAGGACAGAAATAGGGCATCACCAAATATAATTCCTGTGAAAAGGGACCTGCAGCCCAGGTCCTGCTCCAGTTCTTGTATTTTAGGAAGCAGTGCAGAACGGGAGCAGGACTAGGTCACAGACGTATCCCCTGCCTTTATTCACTAATCGCTGTGCACAACTTGCCTCTGCATTTATTCTTGTTGAACATCACTAGGGTCCTCTTTGCCCAACTCTCCAGTCTGTCCAGATCTCATTGAATGGCTACACAGCCTTCAGGTGAATCAGTCAATCCTCCCAGTTTCATATCATCAGCAAACTTGCTGAGGATATACTTTGTCCCCTCGTCCAGGTCATTGATGAAGATGTTGAACAGGACTCGACCCAGGGCTGATCCCTGGGGAACTTCTACTTCAGTCAGAATAACCCCAGGGAACACTACTGGCTTGGGGTATGAGCCAACAGTGTGGCCAGGTGGCCAAGAAGGCCAACAGCAACCCAGCCTGCATCAGGAACAGTGTGGCCAGCAGGAGTAAAGAAGTGATTATGTCCCCTGTACTCAGCACTGGTGAGGCCTCACTTCAAATACTGTGTTCAGTTTTGAGCCCCTCACTGCAAGAAGGACATTGAGGTGCTGGCGCATGTCCAAAGAAGGGCAACAAAGCTGGTGGAGGGTCTGGAGCGCAAGTCCTATGAGGAGAGGCTGAGGGAACTGTTTAGTTTGGAGAAGAGAAGGCTGAAAGGAGGTTGTAATGAGATGGGTTGGCCTCTTCTCCTGAGTGACAAAACTAGAAAAAATGACTGGAAGTTGTGCCAGGAGAGGTTTGGACTAGATACTAGGAAGAATTTCTTTGCTGAAACAGTGGTCAGGAACTACAACAGGCAGTCCCGGGAGGTGGTTGCATCACCATCCCTGGAAGTATTCAAAAAACATGTAGATGTGGCACTCTGGGACATGCTCTAGTGTGCCTGGTGGGTTTTTCTGGGTTGACAGTTGTACTCAGTGATCTTAGAGGTCTTTTCCAACCATGAAAATTCTGTGATTCTGTGATTCTCTTTGGTCCCAAAGCCTACATGTTTGATGTTTTTAAGCTTTGGCTTCTTCGGCGTTATGCACCGAAATAAGGTATGTACCCATTGGCACCTAATGGTTACCTGAAGACCCAAAACATTACTCAAGTTCTAGTAAAAATGAAACTTCATTATTGCCATCTATTCCATTTGCAAAGCATCAATCAATAATTCTGCCCACATTTCTACCAGCCCACAACACAGACACTCACACAGGACCAGTCTTACTATCAACTACAGTACTCCACACCAAGGACAATGCATTCTCTGTACCTCCAACTCCCACAACCAAAGGTCTGCCTGTCTGAATTTCAAAAATTTTGTTGTTAAAGTAAATTTCCAATATCCAGGTAGATGGCTCAAATTTCCCAAGTGCTGAGAGTCCTGCAGCTCCCAGATAAAGTTGCATCTGCATAGAATTCTTGAAGGTTTTACAATCATATTTGATCTTGTACATATTAAGTCAAATCTTAAAAAATTCCTAAACAGTGTCTGCTGGTAATAAAAGGTATTCTGAAAACAAAAGATCAAGCAAGTCACTGAAATTAGCATTAACAAGAGCTGAAAGTTTTAAAGGCCTAGAAACCTTATGCAGTCCTGGCCAGTAGTACCTACTGTAATGAAGATGGGTGTTCTAAGCAAATTAAAATTAAGTTAAAAAGATGGACTTGCAGATAAAATTTTTCCCTGAGGAGAAGAGCCTAATAGTTTTAGAGTAGCTTTTCAGAACCGGTGTCTTATTATATGTCATTTTTATATGCAATGATCCCCTTCTGCATTTTTATTTTTCTTCATTTCTGTGCCTGTAGCATTGGCGTTTTCCATATGCTGAAGTAATATGAGAAATATTAGAGGAATAACCAGAAGTGCTGGGAAGTGATGTTTACTACAGTCCTAGCACTTAGCACAAATGGGATATTAAACTGGTAACAACTGCTATTATCTGATTCCCCTCCCTCACACCTAATTATATGCAATCAAAAAGCTCTAGAATCAATATCAGTGAAATCTAACCACCCTTTATCTCAGGTATATCCAAGACCATTTTAAGGAAGAGTCTGTTTCTTTATATTCATTAGAAAAGTTTCTACCTGACCTAGAACTTTCTCTAAATCTGGAGGGACATGAGAATGATCTCTGGTAATTAGGGTATCAACATAAGCAATGGCATATATAGGTCCCAATTCTGTCCTCTGAGCTGTACAGGCAAAGCCACTCTGCTGAAGACAGTCTGAGACCAGCACCTCCCAACAGCTACGTGGCAGTTCAAATCTTTGCTGTAAGTCAGGCAAAGAAATAACAAGGGGCTCTCTCTCATATTCTCAGAGATCAGCCCAGTTTTGGGAAGGGTGCATAAACCTCCTCAATTAATGAATATGTTTGCTTTCTTTATTAAGGCATTAAGTCAAAGTAAAACATCTGCTTAAAGAAACAGAACAAAGAGAGAACAAAGCAGAGCAAGAAAAACAAAACCAAACAAACAAAACACACAAACAAACAAATGAACAAAAAAAACGAACTCAAACATTAAAAAAAAACGCTCAGCTCTACTTTTTTATTTCCCCTCAGTTGCTTCTTTTTCCCATTCCCAGCAGTGCTGCTCAGCTCATGGATTTCTGCTCCTATTCAACTCCCTGAGCAAGCTAAAAGCAGGAACTTAGTTTACACTTCTCCTCAAATTTTTCATATTCTCTATTCACTGAAGGATGTGCCCTGTGAAACCTGGCTCTCCACATCCCTGGTCTAGCTGTCTGCTTCAGAGTTCTTCATACACAACTTGCCTTATTCTCAGCAGAGAGCCTCACGCACATCAGAGCACAACTCACTTTCTCCACTACAGCTATCCAGACTGGGACACAGCTGCCTAAATGTAGATGGCTAATGGTATTTTCAGTGCCATAGGATATTCTGCCCAACAACCAACCAGCCCTGCAGGACACAAAACCCCCGTGGTCTACAGCACACCAGCCAGCCCAGTGCAGGTGACATAGACACCCTGAGGCTGCACCCCCTTTGCTGTTCTAGCCTGGAGCACTAGAGCAGTGTTGAAGTAAATCCCCAAACTGTTCCCATTTACTACATGTCAGGTTACCTTTCACAGATCAGTTTTAGTGTGTGCAAACTGGTTTCCTCTAAAAGGTTACAGCGATGCCAAAAAACACACTGCAAGTTTGCAAATGTGCTCCGATACTTAATAGGGACACATGGATCCAAACTGATGGCTGATCCTTCAGAAAGTTCCAAGGCACACCTGATGGGGACATCTAGATCAGGGACCAGACTAAACCTTTTCTGAATTAAAATACCTAAATTACATGTAGGGACATTTTAAAGTCCTTGGCACCAGGTGCTTTGGATTAGCTTCTGTTGTGCTGAGTTAGTTCCTCAATAAGGTACATCACGTCCAGTGATAAGTAAATGAGTGTATGGACATTATACATTTACTATCATTTTTATTCTACTTTAATTGTGTTCCTTCTGTGCCCTATCTTTACCTCTCAAAATAATAGATAGAACAATTGCATTATTTTTATTATTATAATTACTATTATTATTTCAGTAAAAGACAAGTTATTGAATTATTTTATTCATTATCAAAATAAAAACTTGAAAAGGTGCAGCTGAGTTCTAGGCTTAAGTGATGGTGGAAAAGTGCATTGGAAGTGAAGGCAAAACCACTGATTTTCTGCTAGTTGCCAGAAGATAAAAGTCATAAACCAATAAAACAGCAAACAAAAAACAGTGTAAGTCACTGTCCCTTCTGATGTAAATTAGAAAAGTAAATTTTGGTCCCAGGAGAATAAAAATTCTTTAAAATCTTCATTTTTCTTTAACCTTGCAGTCTTTAAAGTTAATCAATATTTTGATCTAAAATTTAAATATCCCAAATTAAGCCTTACAACAAACTTAAAATTACAGGACCAATGAAGACACTAAAATATTTGCATAATATATTAGTCCTCAAAGTCTGAAGTCATCCCTTGCTGAGAAACAAGAAAAACATTCTTTTATTAAGGGATTCTAACCCAGCAGAATCACTCAAAAACTTACACTTTTATAGTTGGTACCATGACTCGTTTATTTGATTTAGTATAAAATTATCTATCTTTCAGCTTTTTAATTCATGTCAGAGGTCACTCTTACAGTTTGGCAGTCAAAAGGCTGGTTTATGCTTTTGGCAGACTTTTCATTATTTGTCTCATAGCAGACAGTCCTTGCTGAGCAGCATGAAAGCACAGACTTCCTCTCATAAACATACCAAAAGAGAGATTCTTTATAGTCTAAGGATTTTGCATGCTCTGATCTGCAGTAAGAGAGTAACCATGCCCTTCTGGGATGAGATGTTCTGTTCTTTTGAAAATGCTTGCACTTGGCTACTGAAGATGAGTACACTGACAGATTTCTCTTTCTGTCATGATTCAGGTAGACAACAATGAACTGTGTCAGAAAATACAAATGCATTATGTATTGCTCCTTGCACACACCATATCTAGAGTCATAGCAGAGCTGTATCCCTCAAAGCAACTGCTTAGAGTGCGTGGGAGTTCGGCCACAGGCATAAGGTGCATCTTGCAGGGCTAGTACACCAGGAAGCTAAATTTCCTGGTAATCCAAGTACATAAAATATCAGGGTTTTTTCCCAACTGAGTTCATCAACAGCAAAATGCAAGAACACCTGTGCCCTGGATGTTTCATTTGAGACTCAGCTCAAGAGTCTAACAGGCAGAACATAGATGTAAGCACTCGACAGTGAAATGTAAAATGTAAACATAACGATTCAGTAAGTCAGCTTTAGAGCTAACTTTTCAGTATTCTTTAGAAAGCTATTCAGAACTACATGTATTGTAGTAAGTTTCTCTCCTGCTATGCTGTGGAGATTTCCCTTTCTTAATGCCTTCTATAAATTTCCAATCACGTGCTACAACTTTTTCCAAACAAGTAAACAAACAAAAAAATTGCATTTACAGTTATACTGTTACAAACAAGGTCACCAATATTAGGTATACCTGCTGTCTTTCTTAAAGTTTATGGCAAAAAGCAGGTAATTGCCTTTAGGAAATAAAAATTTCTTCTAACCAAGATATAAATATACTAAGAAGCATCTTTCAGTCAGAATTAAGCAGACAAGGAAGATTCATAAGTCTCATTAAGAGAAACATCACAGAAATAAACACCAGACAGCCATAAAAGGCAAACTGTTAAATTGTCTCTCCCAGTGTAGGGCTTTGTAGGCACTTACTGTTATTCATGTTTTATAACTGCTCAAGTTAATGGATAAATCAATTATCTAATCGTCAGCACAGGGGCAGATCCTTATGGGTTTCATCTGCCTGCATTTGTTTGCTAAAGTGACAGTAACACTTGCGCACTCACCATAAAAATTCAAGAAAACAATTCAGAATACAGCACTTTGGTAGTTTGAGGATGGAAGCTTACAGTTAAGCTGCTATTTACTTATTTAAGTATTGATTGTTTTCATTTTTGAGGTATGCTGACAGTGTCCAGAATCAGACCAGGGATGTTAATCATCACCAAAATGTAACCAAATCACTGCTACTTTCTTCCCTTAATATCAATGCCTAGTGCTTAAAATCACACTGAGTAACACATGCAGCAG
>NW_009953295.1:9485167-9505787 GCF_000747805.2 Chaetura pelagica
GCAGGAATAGGCAAAAGACACCAGTTCACTTCACAACACAGTACATAGTCCATCTCACCAGTTAAGCAGCATAATCTGTGTGAAAAATAGACAACAAAACAGAAGCTGTACAGCCCACTACCCCTGACAACTGTCTCTGAAATGCTGCTTTCTCTGAGGAGGTCAAGGAAACTAACAAGGAGCAGCCAAATTTGAGGTTGTCGATCTATTTTCTCCCATGAGCCTGTATGTGGTTTAAACCCCAGAAGCACACTGTGAAAAGAAAACAAGCTAGAAGGTCTGAAATCCAGCACTCCTAAGAAAGCTGCCTGCCTACTTGATAGTACTGTCCTTCCTGCAACATACTGAGATTTTAACTGTGTCTTTAAATATTTCAGTGTCTTGGATGTGGTTTTAGATCCCTAACAACACACAAGGATATTTTGAAATATCTATTTTTGGCATTTGTGCTAAATTGTGGCATTGTTAGCCTAAGAATAAGCTGAATTCAGAAGAGATCAGGTTTTTTCCAGAAATTATTTTTTTGTAACCTAGGATTTTTTACAGCTAGCTGCTGTACTAATGATTTGGAACCATCCCCTTTACAACAGAGGAATAAAAATGAAGGCAAACCTAAGCAGTATAGCTTAAGTTTATACAACCAGCTGGCTCACAAGTCCATCCAGGGAAACATTCCTGTATGTTTCATCTGTCCTCAGTTGAGCCCAAATCCTGAGCATGAAGGTCTTCCCCTCCGCTACATTTCCAGAAGTCAGACTCCAAGACAAGAACTGGACACTATTATCTCTCAGCAGAGGCTGGAGACCAACAGCAGAGCAACAGCTGTTCCTGGGGATGGCTTCAAGCACCCCTTCACAGCTCAGACACATTCTTGGCAGCGGGAGACGGGAGGCGAAAGCAAGTTCTGTGTGAGGCTCTACTTAAGAAATAGCCTCTGTGAGTTAGACCCACCACCTCCTTTCCCAAACCACCCATCCTGGGTTCTCACAGCATCACAGATGTTTACAGGCCTAAGAAAGTCACCCCAGGGCCCAGGACTGGTTGGTTGGAGATTTTTAAATGTTTCAGCAAAAATTTTAGTTTGAACAAGAAGCAAGTTCAAGAGCAAATCCAGACACTGATACAGGTTTTATAGAAAATGTTAATACAGGCATTCTTTTAAAAATTACTAGCCCTTTAAAAGACTTGGATTGAAAAATTTTGTTTGAAAGAAAGCATAATAAGAAGAATAAATTTGCTGCTCAAACAAGATCCTATAACCTTCTCTTCCTTTCATCTACTCCTTATTATCTTGCTTGTTGTTCTATTAGACATATCATAATCACACAGATGGGGCACTAATCATGGGCTAGGAGCTGCCAGTCGCCTGGGAGGATAAAGCTACTCTGACATTATCCCATCAGGCACCTAACAGTGACTTAGGAGATACAGCCATTTAGCTGACCCCGTTGTAAAGAAACAGGTGCCATCTGAGCATGCTGGAAAATCCTTTCTAATGCAGTCAGCTCCTGCTATACGGTTCACAGTTAAAAGTATATAAATAAATAAATAAATAAATAAAAAGATATATACAGCAGTGCCTGTCACTTTGCACACTGAGGTTAGGCACAAAATGCTGAGGCTTTCAGTAAGAGTCTTGGTTGCTGAAGATAATTATGGCTTAGGATGTTACTCTAGTAAAAAATATTCCTGTAGTGAAATTGAAAAATGTTTGGAGGACATAAAAATTCTTCCCTTGAAAACGTTCCCAATTTTGGAGGAAGCCTGAGGCATAAACCTTTGACCAACCAAAAGATTCAAGGATTTTGGTAGGCTTTCAGAAACTTCAGACTGAGATTCAGATGTGCTGTATAGTTAAAATTATCCCAGCTTTCTAGTGTTTTGTTATTGTTTCTGTTGCTGCTATTGTTTTGTCATAAAGACCTCATCTGGGTGCTCTTCTGCCTTCTTTTGATCTTACAGAATGTCAGTGGCACAAAGTTATTGTGCCACACTTATTTAATGCAGGAATATTTGCACAGCATCCACCTAGTACAATGATAAACACAGTAAAAATATTTAAGTGCTGACTGATCTGTGGTGTTTTCCCACAGGAAAGCATACATGAGAGAAGGACATGAACTCAGGCAGGGGAGAGAGAACAGGGATGGGCAGCAGGAGGCAAATACTTCAAGGACTCCACAAAGTTTCTCTGGTCCCAGGTGAAAACAAGGCATGAGCTGTTTCATACGCACTGCTATTGCTCATCCTAGAGCTGTCACACCCCAGGAGAGTCCTAGGGCAGCTGCTCTTCCTTAGCCTCTCCTCCCCTGTGAGCCATGATATGGCAGAGAGCAAGGAGACACACCAAAGCCAAGCATGAGATATCTGTCTCCCAAGCTTCATGCCACACCAGCCCAGGTAAAAAAAAAAGTGACCAGCACCCTTCTCCTGCAGTATGGATGCTGAGCGTGTTGCCGTGCTGAAAGGGACAGGGTCAGCTTTGGCTGGGTACCACAGCTCCAAAGCGGAATGATGGCCCTCTGCCCTGCTCCTCACAGTCAGCTCAACAAACACCTCTTCTTCCTCATCTGCCCTCACCACCCCACGCTCCTACTCTCATCACCCATCATTTCCAGCACAAACTGGAGTGAAGTGTGACTGCACCAGCTATGCCTGGCTGTCCTGGTTTGAGCCAGGATGAAGCTATTTTTCCTTTTACTGATTTTTTTTTTCCTTGAGTAAGCTTTCTTTTAACTAGTCACAGGGTGTTCCAGCTAGGAATGATAACAAACAGTGGAATGTTTTTTTAACTGCTGAGTCTCCAAGGTCACATCTTCACTCTGCCGGCTCAGACACTACGGGGAGATCTATGCCCTCCCCGCCTTAGGAGGCTGAATTAGACAGACAGCAAAATTGGCCAGAGATATTCCATTCCATGTATCTACGTAAGCTCAGAGGAAGGTCAGAGGTCATAGAAGACAACTTCCTTCCTTCTTCTTCTCCCCTTCTGTTCTGTCCATGGCCAGTGTCCGGGAAGGACTCCGTCCATCCATCACCATCAACCCTTAGGCTCGAGGTCTCCTGACCCTTGTAACTCTGCTCTCTCTCTGGCAGCTCCGGGACTTTTCAGGACTAGTCACAGCTACGGAGAGTGTTGTGGGAGTTGCTGGGGTAGGAAGAGACAATAGGGGTTCTGTACATTTCCTGAACACATTTGTATATAATTGTATATATTTTCTTTTATCATTGGTGTTTAATTAAAGCTATGTAGTTTAGTTTTCAATCCAGAGCATCTCTCCTAATTCTCTCTCTCCTTCCCTACCTAGGTAGGAGGGGATCCAAAGTATTGTTGTCAAACCGAGTCAAACAGTGACACTGACAGAAGGGGCCAGGAGGACCATAGACCTCCACACCACCCAAAAAAACCACATCACACTGCTCCTTGCCCCCCTCCCTTCCCTTCTCCTCCCTCCCCTTCTCCTCCCTTCCCTGGATGATGAGATCAGTGTACAGGTAGACATGACCAGGAGCAAGGCTAGACACAAGCAGGAAAGAGCAGCCACCAGCTGGTCACCTGGTGCCCAGCCTAGAGGGACATGGAGATGTCAGGGCAGAGTTGATTCTCTACGTGCTGAAATAAATAATACAGGTGTCCTTTTATCAGACTGCATCAGGAGAAACCCTGCAGCCAGGGATCTTCACCATCTTCAGGATTATGTGGAAGCCAAGAAGGAATCAGAAAGATGACTTAAAAGTTGCATTTAGGAGCCAAAATTGACACAAATACGCATGCAGTTTTGTGGTAGTTATCACTGTACACCACTCACAACTTCTACTATACTAGAAATAGGACCAAATGAGGATCCCACCACATTCAAATGAGCCTGTGTGTCATGGTGAATGCTGCATCATTTAGGAAGAGTTGCAGCTTCAAATCCTAATTCAGCACCTCTCCTCCTAGTTTCCTGTTTTTTGGTCAGATCTTTCCACTCCACAGACCCCTGTAACACCAGTGTCAATGCATAAATGAGAAGCTCTCCCTATAGCATGCAAGAAAATCAAAGAATGAAGTCTAAACTTCTTCTTCATCCTGTGATTCTCATTTCATGTATTCAGCTTCACCAAAAGCCTCCCTTACACTAAATATTAACACAGCAGTTCTCTTTATGTAGGATTCCTCATTATCATACAAATAAATGATTAACTGTCCCCACACGGAGCAAGTGCAACTTTTATAACTACATGAATCAGCACAGTGCCAAACCCTTCAAGAATAGTAACAGTGTTCAAGTATTTATTGCACTTCATTGCTTCCTGGATCATTTAAAAGGAATCACTGACAAACAAGCATTTACACAGGCTTGAAAGTCTGTCTCGGATGTACTGAGCGGTTCTGTATTTCAAAATGCAGACATACCTCCTTTCCCAGCAACTTAATGCTGGGTCTTTGGCAAAAAACTCCACAGCTTGTTCAGCAACTGCTACTATTTGCAATGGCACCTCTTGTGTGTTACCAGAAGATAATTTTAATGAAACTTTGAGCATAATTTTAAGTACTGTTCTAACAATCATGCTGGCTTTGGTGATGTTCTCCATGGGTTGCAATGTGGAACTTAAGAAATTCTGGGGCCACATAAAAAGACCCTGGGGTATTTTTGTGGGTTTCCTTTGCCAGTTTGGAATTATGCCTCTCACAGCCTTCTTGTTGGCCCTGGTCTTTGATGTGCTTCCAATTCAAGCTGTTGTGGTGCTGATCATGGGATGCTGTCCAGGGGGCACAGCCTCCAATGTCATCGCCTACTGGGTGGATGGAGACATGGACCTAAGGTAAGGGCAGCCATTCTCTAAATAATGTGTGTGTTTTTACAGTGTAAACTATATATTGCCCCCTTTTTTTCTTAACTTCCCATCCCACACACGGTGGAACTTTCCTCTTATAAATCATAGAATCATAGAATCATAGAATTGTTAAGGTTGGAAAAGACCTTAAAGATCATCAAGTTCCAACCCCCCTGCCATGAGCAGGAAACCCTATCACTAGACCAGGTTCACAAAACCTCATCCAACCTGGCCTTAAAGACCCCCAGAGATGGGATGTCAACAACCTCCCTGGGCAACCCATTCCAGTTCCTCACCACCCTTATAGTGAAGAATTTCTTTCTAATATCTAACCTAAATCTTCCCTCTCTCAGTTTAAAACCATTACCCCTTGTCCTATCACTACCTTCTCTGATGAAAAGCCCCTCCCCAGCTTCCCTGTAGGCCCTCTTCAAGTACTAGAAGGTTGTTATAAGGTCTTCCCAGAGCTTTCTCTTCTCTGAGCTGAACAGCCCCAACTCTCTCAGTCTGTCTTTGTGAATATATTTAGTCACTGTAATAGTATTAAATATAAGCAGAGTAGCAAACAATCCTTGGTTCATTCAAAATTAATGAGGAAGATAACACAACAAACTTGCGTGTCTTATAAAATATCTTTGTTGCACTTCTCAGACTCTGCAGAAAATAGCATTGATGAAAACAGCTAAAATTCTAAAGATTTTGAAATCTTTGTCCAAATTGTGATTTTGTTTCCCACAAGATCTTGGGAAAAAACAAAACAAAACAAAAAAAAAAACAACCACATAACAAGAGATTTTAGGGTCTGTATCCTGAGTACAAAATAGTGGCTGTGCAATAGTTCTTGGCTCAATGACCCTTGAAAAAGACCACTTGTGGAAAAATATTTTCCTACTTTTTCTGTTCTGTGCAATGAGTAAGCAGGCATAGATTATCTCTTTGGGAATTAATAAAAAATTAAAATCTCTACTCTCGGCACCTTCTGCAAAGTCTTCATACTGAGCAAGAGTTTCATAGGCTAAAACCCAGTGACCAAGGCAGTCCTGTGTTTTTGAGGCCAATGAAAAAACCCTTTGTGGTGAAGACTGAAAGTCTTGGTGACAGGGTGCTTTGAGCCCAGACACAGATATGTAAGGCACCTGGTACAGCCTAGGACATCAAACACAGAGGAGATGTGAACCCTACTCCTGATGCAAATTCCATCAGGGGCTTATTAACTCTAACAGCCTTTAAAAATTAGCCATCTTTTTATTTTTATATCCTGATTATTTTGCTCTAAAATAAACAGGATCATTTCTCTGTTTCCCACAGAGAAACATAAATCGGAGCTTTCATCCAATTTATCATATATCAGTCTGAACTAGAAATGGAAAAAATAATAGAAGAAAGAAAGATGTGGAGCTAGGGCAAAAAGACTAAGAATTTTAATATTTGTATCTTTAATAAGACATTTTTTCCATCCTTTGAAAATAGTGAGCTTTTCTGCCTCATACAGGTGTTAATGTAATACCAGCTTTCGAATTATGTATGAGGTCAGCTCTACTAATCACCAACTTCCTCACTGTGCAAGAAGAAAGACCTAATGATATCATGAAAGACCTATGATATTAGAAACTGTAAGACATTTAATTTCAATAAATATAGGTCTAAGAAACCACAGATGGAAAGATATCCAGCACAAGTCTGAAATTCTGTCCTAATCTTTCCTTGGAGGAATACACTGAGCTAAATTATGCTTTCTCAGCTCCATATGTTCAGAATCATTCCACTGAAATTAATGGTAAAAATCCAAATTGATGATGCTATAAATATGAATAGGGTTTATATGCCATTAAGTTGGTAGAGGGTGAAGTAAATTGAAAATACATATGAAAGGTTGTTCTTCAGGTAAAGACCTTTACCTTAAGAAGTCCGAGGCTTTTGCTCAGTACCTTTGTGACAATAATGTGGGGACCAAAGGATATAGGAGGTACAGCAGAGATGGCAGTGCAATCATCGCCAGTTCTTGATAGAAGAGTAACTGTGTAAGTAGCATGGCTGGTTTCTGGAGCTAGCTCAGTATTATAGAAAGCCTGCTCATCATATCAGACAAGGTTTTATTTTCAACTGATAATGTTTTATGTCTATATATAACAAGCCACCATGATAATCTACAGTTCTGCTTCAAAATGTCCCAGTGAAATAGACCACAGGTTAGACCAGAAACTAATTTTCTACTGGTCAAACAATCTCAGGGAGGTGAAGTATGAGTTTTCATACCTTTATTAGTAACTCAGATCCAGATGATATCCTCTAAAGCTTTCCATAGGGACATCTGTTTTTGACATCTCCTGATACTAGTACTGTGACCTACTGCTCCTGAAATGTCAACTCCTCTCCTCCACAGATTCCTGGGGAGCTCCTGTGAGCACAAGGACTGGGCTAGAGAACAGGCAAATTTTGGAGCAGTGTGTAGGTATAGGGACAATAAGAAGGTGTAGGAAATACTGAGGTAGAAAAAATAATCTCATTTCTCCATTTGGGGCTTTATCTGACCTTGATTGTAGCCCATGGCTCTTTGTTCTGTATGTGTAGGAACTCTCTTGCCAAATACTCTTAAAAAGTTATATTCAATGACTCTGAAGTAAAGAATGATGGGAGCTAAAACTAATTAAGATATTCCTGTGGTTTCTGTATTAATTGTTCTAATTTCCTCTGGATCTGCCCAGTTTGTGGGATAGGGTCAGTAGTCCCTTTTCTGAGGGCAAACCAGACAAAAGAGAAAGCAGAAGTGAAGCTCCTAAGGAAGTTTCTAAGGTCTCTTAATTAGAACCCTCTCTCATTATTTTTATGTCAAAAGAGTGTGATTTGTTGGCATAATTCTATCTATTCTGTTCAGATTCTGAAAATTTCCTCCTTATTTTTGCTGTCTTGCCTTTTCCTCTTTCTTCATCGCTGCAGCAGGATGTCTTTTAATACAAGATGAGCCAGACCTGATGGTTTCAAACGTTTATATTTTAAAACAGAAATGTCTTTGCCCAGACCAAGGAAGCAACAATACTTATTCTCAGCTTCATTGACTAATTCGCAGAATCTATTCCATAGCCTAGAGCAAAACAAGTCAGAAAAGGGAATTTCATAGCATCACACACACAAGGTGATGAAATATATGTGGTTTATGTTGTTAAGTTTGGAGTGAAATTTTAATGCTCCAGAACGGCTCGTATACTGGAAAGCTCCATTTGATGTCCACCTGGCCCTGTCCAGCTTCCTACCCTCTCAGAAACCAGCTGGTCAGGCAGCACCCAGACAGACAGGCCAACAGACCTTCCTGACGGCCACCTGTCTGACTGCCTCATTTGCCCTGAGATTTACTGTTCTGTGGCTGCAGAACACATTAACATGTTATGTTCCTTTTTTAGCAGCATTAG
The DNA here is from genome assembly GCF_000747805.2 of Chaetura pelagica. Classification (NCBI taxonomy): domain Eukaryota; kingdom Metazoa; phylum Chordata; class Aves; order Apodiformes; family Apodidae; genus Chaetura; species Chaetura pelagica. The sequence goes on from NW_009953295.1 coordinate 9,493,396, forward strand.
CAGCAGAAGCCATTCCTTCTTCATTCCATTTAGCCTTTTTCTTACCTGTAATACAGGATAAATTGACTGTAGCCAGCAGCATTTCTTGCCCAACCTTTCATAGGCTGTTAAATTGTAATAAGGAAAAGAAAAAGACTGCAGACTAGCATGAGGTTAACTGTCACTCTAACCAATTCTTTGCAGCATCAGCATGACAACCTGCTCCACGTTGTTTGCAATGGGGATGATGCCGCTTTGCCTCTTTGTTTACACCAAGATGTGGACTGATTCTGATGCAATTGTGTTGCCCTATGACAGCATTGGTGAGTCCAATGAACCGGCACTTTCCCTTCTGACTCTCTCCTTTATCTTCCCTCTAGTAACAGCCATCTTGGTATCACCATCCTGCAGACTCATGAAAGAAAAAACTCCAGACTCTTTACAAATATTCATCCTCCTACTTTCCAATAACTTTCCTGGGAATTAGGTACCTAGATCACTTCTAGTCATCCACAGCTCTGCAGTGCAAAGACTTGAAGCCATTATCAATATGGTACCAGTATTTACCATGTGATTGTGTATGTTGTTCTTTATAAATGGTTTGGAGACCCATGTGGTACTGGGATAAGAATGTAAAATAATTTGTACAGGAATAGCTGCTTCCCCTGGATGAAAGTGTTTGTAGCAGCTTTACAGCACAATCCTGCAAAGTGCTAAGTGCTGAGGCTGTAATCTGGCAAAGTACTTAAGCACATGTGGATAATTAAGCAAGTGATTAAAACTGCTGAGTCTCTTTGAAAAGCTGCAATCTACATTGCCAGGAGTGGCTTCATTTGACTTCCTGTCATAAATCTCATCCAGCTACAAAGAGAAAATAGTCAAAGTATTTAGAAATACATGTTCCAATGCTTTGCAGAGCTGTGGACCTTGTGCTTATCAAATGCTGTTCCATGTTGTGCTAATCTTCAAAGCCAGCAGAGTCACTTTCATATTCTTCAATTTAATTTCCCATTGTTCTGGGGGGGAAAAAATCATATACGTTGCTTGTGCTTTCAAAATACATACTGGAGGGGGGAGGCCAAAACAAAAGAAATTCTAGACCAGTTGTTGATATGGTACAGTAGCAAAATACCTGAAAACAAAATTAACATTTAATTTAGCTACTCACTTCACAGGCTAGTGATGATCAGAACACGCAGATTTGTGTCTGCCTTTCTGATGCAGGTGAATGAGGATGTAGCTTAGCAGAATGCTAATTACTTCAACAGGCTTCCAAAGATAACAGACTATAGAAAAGCAAATGGGCAGGTGTGGGTAGAGTTTGTATGCATGCTCTGGAGTGTGGATTCCAGAAACATCTCCAAAGGCTTGCTCCATACCCCCAGCTGCTCTATATGGAGTCTGCCCTCCTGACACTGCGAACTTCTGAATGGTAATGTGGGCTTAACTTCTTCTTTTTACAGGAATTTCACTGGTCGCTCTGGTCATTCCTGTTTCATTTGGAATATATGTTAACCACAGATGGCCCAGTAAAGCAAAAGTCATACTTAAGGTACAATATATACAGCTGAAACATTAGTAATTATGGACAAATTATGGAATCAGGGCACCACTGAAGCATTATATTGTTATTCATAGTATTAGTATCTGACTTCACAAGAGCTGGGAAGTTTTCAGCAGAAAACAAGTGAGACATTGCGGAAATTTATTGCTTTCCCCCCGCATGAAAGTGCATGAGCTGCATACATTATTGGAAACCCTCATTATCTAAAGAGACTACTTTTGTCTTTGGCTGCAACTATGTTAGTAATCGAGTTCAGTTTATAATGTAAACTGAAATTGGAAGGAAAATCATTCAGGTCAACTGAATGCAGTTATTCTCTGCAAAATGAAAACATTCTGCATTAAAAAAAAACTTCCTGCCTTTAAACTAGCTTATCGACTTGGGGGAGGGGGGCAATTCTGAGTGTGATGTCAATTTGTATTTTAAAAAAAAACCAAAATTGAAAATGTTCCAACTGTTAAAAAAATCTAACAAAACTATCCACAAAATTCAAGATAGTTTGAGATGCATCAAAAGTGGTTTTGGCAAGAACCGTTCTCACCAAAATAATAATAATGGGAACAGCAACAACAACATGGTTACTTTCAGTGTTAACAGCAAACTAGTGATTCTGCACATTAGGTTTACATTTAAAGTGGTTGTCAGATGTAATGAGTACCCTTGGCCTTTGTTAGCCACTCTTAGTTAACATCTATGTTTTCTAAATTTTCTTAAACAAAATTCCTTGGCAACTGATTACTTTACTTATACTTTGTTATAAATTCTCTGCTCAGGTAGTATAAAACATAAATAAGGTCCTTTTAATTACAATTCATTTTCTTGAACTATTAGCTTATTGTGTTGTATTTTTAAATGCATTCACAACTTACTTATGCACTTGGATTCTGTTGAGTACTGGTTTCAAAACTTTATTATTCATGCATAAGCAGTTAAGAGAAAAGCATGGACCTGAACTCACAAGAAGAAATACTCTTCTTGCTCTCTCAGCAAAACACCGTTTCATCCTCTTTCTTTCTGAGTGGGTGAGCAACGCACAGTAGGGTCCCTTGGCAGTTTGCTTTATGTAGGATAATGAAACATTAAGTGTAGATTGAGCCGTACCTGTCAGGTTGAGACCCATGTAGTGACAAATGGAGATAAGAGCACAAAGAGAGTGTGCTTGGTGAGACAGAAGAGCTTGTCGTGGACAGACTACGTTTCTTCTTCCTTGGCATATGCAGTCAAGCCAAAGTACTTGTTCACTCAGTGCTCTTAAAAAGGCATCAGCCAAAGACTGATTCAGTTCCATGGAAATACAGGTTTTACCTGAGAAACAGATTTTCCTAAACTTAGCCCCAGAAGTCTGTTGGTGAGATCCCTGAGAACATATGACATAAGACCAGATGTTGCGCTTGGATATTGAGAAGAGAGTGAGTTATCACTTTGTTTGGCAAGCAGCAGTAAAGATCTCAACACATTCAGCCACAAGAAACAAGCTCAACTCCGTGTCCTATGTCTCTGTAGACATGCCATATGAGCTCACAGCCAGTTTTCAAACACAAATGCTCAGCCACATTAAAGATTTACTCCTCCACTTGGCAAATAATTCCAATCAGTAACAATCTAGTGTTTAGCTAGTGTACACCACACTAAGCCCCAGAGTGTACGTGCCCAAGAAACAGGGAGGAAAAGTACATTACACTAACTATTATACTGTCAGTTTCCCAACAACTCTGGGAAAATTTTCCTAATGTGTGCTCTATTCCTCGCTCACGTCACACCCGTGAGATTATTTTTAATCTCCAGCTCTAAGTACAACTATAGCCAAGGCTTCAAGAGACTAGTTTGACAGGTATCTGCTGTATATAATACACCTATTATAGCTGTGCCTTGATGTATATCTGCAGTCACACGTTGAAGTAGATCATACATTTCCTGTTTGGGAAAAATGGCAGCTATCTAATCTGTCTGCCTGCTGTGAATTATATTGCTGCAAACTTTAGATTTTATGTCTAATAAGATGTTTCAGTGACTCAGAGACACTCACAAGCATGTTTGACACTATGTTTGATGCCATTACATTTCATTGGGATCTCTTTTTCACCAAGTCCTTCCTCTTTCCCCTCACAGATTGGTTCCATTGTGGGAGCAGTCCTTATTGTGCTCATTGCTGTGGTTGGGGGAATACTCTACAAAGGCTCCTGGATTATCACCCCAAAGTTATGGATCATTGGCACCATATTTCCAGCAGCTGGCTATTCTCTGGGATTCTTTTTGGCCCGCATAGCTGGTCTGTCTTGGCACAGGTATAGATTTCTCTGTGATAAAGTCTTATTTCAACTGTAAAAGATTTTATTTAATGATTAATCAATGCTGAGAATGCTTCCTAAACATTATCTATGCTGCAGTCACTCATTCCCCAACCCTGTCCCTGGAATACTTATGTGTAGATAGAATTTTCTTGTGTACATTTTTATTTACAGATTCTGACAATACTATTTCTTTCAGTCTTTCATATGTCCTCCCCATGTCATGCACTTCAAAGGAAGGGGACAAAACAGACACGAATTCTAAGTGGGTTGCTACTGCAGTAAAATTTCTCATGAAGATACAGCAGTCTACAATTTAGAATATAATTACAATAGAGGGAGAGAGTTGAGTGACTGTTAGCAAATACAGCATGCATGGCTTGAAGGTGGAGCACAATCATTTAGAATTACTGAACTGCCATAAACTGTGTGTGTTCTGGTGGTAAAAATGGTGTGTTTGTTGACTAAGTGAGCTGAAGGATACCATATTCTCAGTTACTGTATGTTTCTTTTTTCATCCAGCTTACTAAAAAGCGTAAGGATGCACAGGTTCTTATTTCACCATTGTCTTTCTGTTATTCCTTTTAGATGTCGCACAGTGTCTCTGGAAACTGGCATGCAAAACACTCAGTTGTGTTCAACTATAGTACAGCTCTCATTCACCCCTGAACAACTTGAACTGATGTTTACTTTCCCTCTCATCTACAGCATTTTCCAGCTGTTGTTTGCTCTACTAATTTTAGGAGGTAAAATATATATAATTTCTAGTATAGCATTATAACTATCATTATTATTATCAGTCTTACTTTTAATGGATGTGGAGAAAACAAGAAGGGATAAAAATAAGCAAATGTAGGACAGTTAAGCATATAATGATCCACATAATTACTGAGCATTGCCACTGTGCTATGCCCTGTATGTGAGTGGAATATACAAGGCCCAGTTGAAGATTTGGAAGATGTCTTTTTTTTCAGCACAAGGGAGATCTCCAGCACCTGCAACCAGGCACATGAAAATACCTTCAGCACAGGATTGTTATTTTCCTTGGCTAAGGAAGAGCAAATGTGTCTTCTTCCACAACTCCAGGGTGCCCAGGCATGCAGCTGCACAGCAGTGTCACCCCAGCAGACATGCACAAACTCCCCCTCCCATCAGCTGTTGAGAGAACAGGCATTAGCTTCACAGCTAATGTGAGAAAATATCTTCCATTAGATGTAAAGGCCCCTTTTTCCTCCCACATCCACCTCTCATGAGTTGCCCAGCTGTTACTTCAACCCACCTATCGAGGGTTAGGGCCTTGTCCCCCTTGCTCATCCCTAAAACCAGCTGTGACCGTGTGAGGTGCCACTCCCAAACCAGCCATCATATCTGACACCAGAGCTCTGCCCCAGGGACTCAGACTGCAAGGAGTAGCTTCAACTCTGACCTCTCTGGCAGGCAATGGTGTGGGGACAGACAAACCACTTTGTAGCTAGCTCCTGCCAAACAGGACTTATGTAGAAGTAAGGGTCAGTCCCACAGCCCAGAGCCCAAAGGCTTCCCAAGCAAGACAAACAATATTTTTAAAAGTCACTGCACATGAACAGAGCACAAAGCTGTCAACCACCAAAAGTAAACTTAAAATATTTTCCTTGTTATTTTCTAAATGTAGGTTTCCAGTGATGAGGGCAGTTGACATAAAATAATTTAATCTAACTTTAAGTAAACCACCTGGAGGTGTTGGAATGATTTAGCAATATAAGGAAGGAAAAAGGAAAATGTTTTATGGCTACATGTTGTTACAGTGCCTTTTTCAGGCAATAGTAATAATTTCTTTATTTAATACTAAATATATTCTGATTCTCAGGCTACCGTGTTTACAGAAGACACCGGGTCAAAACAAAGGCAGATATTGAGAAAACAGAGGAAACAGAAGATTCAAAATCAAAGTCATCACATGCTAAAACAAATGGAGGATTTGTATCAAATGAGAACAAATAGACAATTACCTCTTTTCTCACCTGCTGAAAAGATATAAGATATGTGGTTGGGTTTTTGTTTGTTTTTTGTAACATGCTGTTGCTTCATGGAAATATTTAACAAAAGGAGTTCTGCTGATACTGCACAGTAAGACTTCAAAATTATTAACTTATGAAAGAGTTCTGCTTTGATTTTGAACATGGCTTCTGCCACAATTGTAGAATCTGTTTTTTGAAAATATTTAATGTTTTATTATGGCTTATTTAAAGAAAGGCAGAATAAACGTGAGCTGTTGCTAAAAAAACAAGCAGATATTTGCATTACCAACTCCAGCCCATGACTCTGCAAATCCAGCTGCTATTCTTAGCCCCCACGCCGAAGATAAATCTTGCAAAAGTGCCTGAGCAGCAACAGGAGTTGATATGGAAGATCTGATAAAGCTGGAGGACTTTCATTGAACATGATTCAACCATGAAATTGGAACAAGCTAATAATGAAATAAAGTTTCATTTAGGTCAGTCTGGGCAGACCAAAGGCATTGCTCTCTACTAATTGCTTGAAACATTAATTTATTCTAAAGCTATAATTTTAACAAGGGCAAGGTACCTTATGACTATTTTTTTTTTACCCAAAGTAATACAAAGTATCAGCTTTTAATCTTCAGTCTGGGTCTTTTAAGTGCTGGAAACATGAACAGAGAGACAAAGCTGAGGGCATCAGCCTAGAGCAATTTTACTGTGACAGCAGTAAAAGCCTCAGAAGCAGACTGAGATTTTGGAACTGTAAGAAATTATCAACTTCTGCACTGAAAGGAGGCATTTGAAAGTGGAACAAAACCATCCCTGATTCATCCAGGGACTACTTTCACCACTGTTAAGAGGAGACAATAGTGCTTGAGGAGAGTTATACAATTTGTTTATTTTATAAACTCAATAAATTTCAACTTATTAGGTGGCTGGGACATGTAGACACTGAACTTTAAGATTTAGTTGTCTGAACCACAGACAGAAATAATTGGATATAAATATAAATTACTTACATCTCTGAAAATTCAAGAGTACATGGACAGTTGTCCTGAATGTGTGAAGAAAATGAGTACAGAAACAGTGCAGTATTTTTTTTTCTCTTTTTTTTTTTCAGCTGTAAGTTTTTGTGAATACATTTACTAACATTAGTCCTATAGCTTTTCTGTAAAGAAAACATCCAGAGAACTTCAGATTAAATGACTGAGAGGTTGGCTGAACAAAAAATTGAAGAATGAGCCAACTGTCAACACATGGAAACTACACACCTCTGTCATATTCAACTAGAGCTTTTGAGGTGTTGCGAGCAGTTTTTTTACAAACACATCTGAAATTGTGGAATTTAAGTGCCCGACATGTAGCTTTCCACTGCTGCAGAAATGTGCCCAGTATTAAACTAAGAATAAATTATTTCTATCTATCACACATGGTGGAAAGGTTCTCAAAATGTTCCTGAGTTTTGGGAGGCTTGAAGCTGCTTCAGTTTTGAGGGGCATGGCTCAGAGTGGACATAACCTCTGAGGAGGAGTTTGAAAACACTATTTTCTTTATCCTGCATCCATTAAAAAAACGGGCAGTGGAAGTTAGTTAGGATCAGGTCTTTCTTACACACCAAGCCGTGAATCTTTCCCCATGTTAAACTACAATGCTTCTATGCATATTTTAAACCTATTTTTTAAAAAAGAATAATAGAATGTCTTGCTTCTGCTATGCTTGTGTGTGTATTTAAAGCAACTGTATAAACACAGAACTGAATAAAGTCAGAAACTATTTATAATTTTGCCCACTGGAGTAATTTAAGCTTAAAAGAACTGAGACTGAAATCTAACATGCAGACATGGTTTATGGTTTTGAGATGTAAGAAAAACACCTCAGATTATGTGTAAAATGAGTTTGTTTAATAATAATTTAGATTAAATGAACATGGGATATCTGATTCCCGAGCTGGTATACATTTTTTAATGCACATGTGCACTTAGGGCCCCAGATGAAGGCCAGAGGCTGCAGTTTCTGCAGCCATTACAATATATCTAGCAAGGATTGTATGTTCCAAGCTTTATGTGAAGCAAAGCCTGCTCAAGGGTCTTGACCAACATATGCCTCTAGAGCACATCAAACAGAAAAAAAAAAAAATCTCAAGGCTTGTTAATGTTGCTGGAAGCATGGTTATGTTGATGTGACAGCTACTAAATCTCCAGATGTAGGAGTCTGTGCAGCACCAATGTCCATCACTGATGCAGCTGGGCTATCTCACAACAGCATAAGAGACTTTTGGAAGAGCTGTGTCCTCTCCCCAGAGGTCTTCAGAAAGGTTTTATGGGTCTGTCTGCCATATAAGTGCTGAGATATGGGTTTCCCAGTTGAAGGAGGCTGATGACCTCCAGTCTTGGAGCTGGAGTTACCTTGGTATCATCAAATTAAAACCCTAGCTTGCAGAGCTCCTTGTCATCTGCTCTCATGTTCTCCAGCATGAAAATCCTATCAAAGAAAGAAGATATCACTTAAGCACCAGTGCTTTTTTAGCATCATCTGTTCATTGAAACAACCTGTGGATGGGACATTGCAGGATATGCAATTTAGAAGCAGTATGCAGTGATGCCCAGGCTAACAGATACTCCATCTCTTGCACATACTGGTGACCATGGATTTACCAATTCAGAGTAAGAAGTGGTAGAGATGTCTTAGGAGGTTCTAGGTGTACTAGATAGTCATTCATATCCAGAGAGCCTGGGTAATCCCTGAGTCTTAACTCTTCTGTACTGATGGTTCCCAAGTCCTTGAAGACAAAATGAGCTGAAGTATGCTTAAAGATAGACATATCCTAAAAGTTTAAATGACACCTGAATTAATGCCTAGCTCTTCCCAGGGTCTTTAATATAAGGGCTGCAAGGATATGACAATCACACTTGCCAAACACAAGTCATAAGCCATAAATCTAGGTATAAAGATGTATTCCCTAGTCAGTGAAGAGAAAGAAGCACCACCACAGAGTTAATCACACCCTCTGGCTCAGACTCCTGTTATAGGATGAGTTGTCCAAGGGAATTGTCTCTTTCTATAAAGTAGATTTAGATGGCCTGATTTATGCTGAATACCTACTTTCTGAAAATAATAATAATAATAAAAAAAATTAAAACCTAGTTGAAATTAAATACCTCTTTTTATCTTGATTTCTTTTTCTGCATAATATCTCTGAGTACCCAGTGAGTTTTCCTTAACCAGGAAGATAGGTCTCTATAACTGGGAAAAAAAAAAAAAAAAAAAAAAACTGGACACAAAAAAGTCTGTTTAGTGATTTTAATCTCCTATGAACATGTAACAGCTGACTAAAAAACAGGTAGGAGAACTGGCTCTGCCATATAGTTTGCTATGGTAGTCAGAAGAGAGTGCAATTTGAATAGAGTTAACAAGCAAATGGATTTGCAGTTTATGTTAAATTAGTTTCTTTTTTCAGACTAATGAGGTTATGATGTTCAGAAATCACTATTATAATCTCTGCCAATCAGTGTTATTTTTGTCAGTCTCAGAAAGAAGAAATGAGCTTATTTTGTTGTGGTCCAACCAATTAATATACTGTACACTTACTGCAAATCTGAAACAATAATCAGTACTCCCTATCTCCCAAGGCACAGATCTTCTCTGCTTGGTATTTGACAAGAATTGTCTGCTCTCTCTAGATTAATTGTATCATTTGCACAGGTCCAGGATTAAAGCAAATATAGTGTAATAGTACCACAACTGAACAGCAACCAAGCAATCCTGACTGAGTGTTCCAAGCCAGAACTGAAGAGCAGTAGAAGCAAAACTCTGTTTCTCTTTGCTAATGAATATGCATTCTGCTGCAGATGCACTAACATCTCCGTTAAGCTGAGTATTAAATTAACTTAAAATATAAAAAGTAAAAAATATGACAGGATACTTACCCACCATCAAACTGGAATTGCAGAAGATGGATAACTGAAAGCCCTGAAGGAGTCCCAATGTATTTTCATTAATGGATATGATATGCAGTTTGGAATTACATTACTATCTCTATTTGATTTTCTTTAAAGTTAGCCATATACAAGTTCAGTTTCCAGGATTGACCTTCATCCCTCCCTGAAATCAAGCAGCCAGTAATATCAGTAGGAAAAGGTAGATATCTCTGGAAACCAAGCCATCACACCTCTCAGACACCTGGTTTAGGATAGGAGGAATTTTTGAAAGTGACAGATTATGCAGACTAGGATATGGACTTTGCTTGCCTGAATATAGGAACTGAGTGTGTTATGAGACACCCTGGAGTGTCCTGCCTGGCTTTTTGCTATCAGTCTGGATTGTCATGTATCTTCTGTAGGCCTTATGTCCCAGGCACAGCCCTACAGCATCTAAAAGGAAATCAGACACCTGTTTACGCAGTTGGATCCTGGTAACTTCTGTGCAAGGCATCCTTATTTGCAGGGTTCCCCCTGATCTATACGAAACTCTACACAGCCAAGTGAAGGGTCAGAATAGGATAATTGCAAGCCCTTAAGAAGACTCCTGCAATTTTCTTCCCATGAGGCACCTCTCACAAAGCAATGAAGTTCACTTGATTGCTAACCCAAATATTTCCAAATTTAAAAAACAAATAATTACTTCCAGGTGCCTCTTGGATTTGACCAAAGCTATAAATTCATTAATAAATTTATCCCAGCCCTACATCTTTCCACAGGATTACATGAGACTTTGAAAGGCCTAGAAATAAAATTTGGTGAGGACATACCAAACTATGTTTATGTAACCAAGAGTATATCTCTTCCTCCTCATAATGGACTCAATGTAAAATGAATTAATACAAAAATATGTTGCCAGTAAGACTTGAAAGACCATAAATCAGCCTTCTCCCTCAGGTAGAGTTTGATTTAAGAAAGCATGAGACTTCAAAAATAATTATTTGAAATAAAGATCTTAATCTTTTGGACTTCAATTATTTGGGAATTCAGCCATGAGACTGGACTTTTGCCTTTCTAATAACCATCTCAAAATCTTCTGCAATCACAGCAAACACTTTAGAAGGCCAAAGAAACTGAAAAGAAACCTCAACACTGGTGAAAATACCTATTGATTACAACAGGAAGTTGATCAGTTCCTATAAATGGTGTATACATATTTTAGATATTGTTATGAAAAGGAATAATTTCTGTTTGAGACACATAGAACGTAGGGGGGTTTTGCCTTAGAGAACACGAAGTTCATACAGAGTTTCTTGTTCACTGCACTTGTTCCTGACCACGATAAATATTAGCAATTACATATCCAGTGTCACACAAATTTAACTTTGCTTCATAGTTTATAGATGTAACTTAATTGCTTCAGATATGCTGTTTAGATATGCTGATCAGATATCATTAAGGTAATCTGGTACATTCTTTTAAATATGACTGCAGACCTTCTGTCTCCTTCTTCTGCAATATGTTTATATATTACTCATTTGGGAGATTTCATCACAGTTTTTAAAAGGCGCTTTCCCCCATCTGAATTCAAAATAGATGTAAGGAGGTCATATTGAGATGGCAAAGCCCTGTTTAAATAATTTGATGGTACGATTAATTCCCCACAAGTGGAATCAACTGCAAGGGATTAATGAAAATGTCAGGGTTACAGGTTGCGCTGGTGATGTGTTTCTAATGTCAGTAGTAAATCTGCTGTAGGTAGAACACAAATTAAAGAGCCACAAATGAAAGAGCCACATAAGGCTCTTTCTTTAAAAATACACCCTGAACTCATAAAATAACCCACAGCTGATATGGACCAATATTTCATAAAAGCATCCCTATTCCGGAAACAGAAAAAAATCATGCAGCTTACAGAGATGGATATACATTTCATGTTTAAGATATCCAATGATAATTCTGAATAAAGACAAAGTGGGCTTAAGAAGGAGGTGAAAACAATAATAATTTGTGGACTATAAAATAATTACTGACAATTCAATATGATGCTCAAATACTGGCTCAGAAAGTCCTTTAATAATTGTTTGCTGGAAGTGGCAGAGATATGTGCCCATTTCTCTTACACTTTTTCCTTAGGCATCTGCTGCTGTCATTGCCAAGCTAACTGGAGCACTAAGGTTTTTGTGTTTGTGCAGTCATTTCCAGTAATCATTAAATCTAAGGAAAACCACAAGCTGCTGTGAAATATTTTGCCTATTGAAAAGGAAATACTATCTGAGTGGAAAGATGGAACAGTATATGCTGAAATTAACAATGTAGTAATAGAGGGAACAGGAAAAAAAACAGAGAAAATTATTCTATGAAGACTTATGTAGGTGTCCATAGAGGGACCAGCCATCACATGAATTAATTACTTTCTACGCTGTGCCGCTTCACCATTCTCTTGCATTTTTGTCTGAATTTTTCCACAGAAACCATTTGGTACACACAATAAAAACCTTCCATAGTTAGAAAACATAAAACTGCTGGGCTGTTTACAATATCAAAGTCACCTGTGCTATCTGGAGCATCACTGGAATATGGTCAGACTAGTCATTGCAACTTCTCCATTCAAAGAAAGACAGCAAATCCATTTTGAGGCCTTTGCATGCACATACTGAGAAAG
>NW_009953295.1:9505965-9513414 GCF_000747805.2 Chaetura pelagica
AAAGAGTGTAGTGCTACTAAGTGCATAGGACGTTTGGTCACATGGGGTGGATGGTGAGGAGTCAGGGATGGCTGGGCAAGGAAGCTGGGTTTGAGCTGTGGTGAGCAGAGAGCACCATTTCACCCCTTGTTCTCCAGCCAGCTGGACTGCACCATCTGTACTCATACCATCCATCAGGGCTGAGCAGGAGGATGAGCCAGTTCCACTATATATGCTTTGTTTTTCCCAGTTGGTTCACTCCAGACCAGAAGCCACCACTTAGGCTTGTGTGGACAAGATACTAGGCTGGGCTCAGGCCTAGGCTATCAAGACAGCAAAGATGCCAGTTTAGGCTCCACCTTTGCTGTTAATTAAAATAAGCTAGGGAGCAGTCTCTGACCCAAAGCCAAGTATCACTGTTCACCTCATAATTCTCAAAGCTCAGCTCTCTTTCCCCGTGGACAGAATGGACACATTTCAGACTCCCTTCTGGAAACAGTCCCCCTCAATCAGCCCTAGGCAGGCACTACCCAAGACTTCCAGGTCAGGAGAGCTGAAGCTGTGCCAGGAAGGGTGCAGACAGTCATGAGACAGCCTTGGAGCCCATGCCCTCCTCTTGACTTATTTACTGGTATAGATGTAGCAGTGCATGCCTAAACCCATTTTTTTCTTTTTCAAAACTGTCTGGCTTTAGTGGGACCAAAGAATTCAGGATAAAGACCACGTATTTTCCTCCATTGTTTCCTTGTAGACCTGTGGCAGCTCTGACTCATGCTGTTAATGATAAATTAAGCTTTAACAAAGTAGATACTTCAGTTAGAGCAATTTCTACTTCTGTGGAACTGAGTCTCCATTTATAGAAAAAATGAGCATGTTCATCTCAAAAGAATATTACATCTTTCCTGTAATTTTTTTTACATACATAATTTGATCTTGGTACCATTTATACTGCACTTTGAAAGTTGAATATTTTTATTGTTAAATAAGTCAATGGCTATGAGAAGGAATGAAAGTGATCCCTGGAATTAAGTTTTCAATAGGATTTCAATTTTTTACTAGGTTATGAATGCTAATTGTATCACATGAGTTATTTGTGTTTAACTGCAGAGAATGACAAGGCCAAGTTCAGAGCTGAGGTGCTACCTTCAGGCACTCTTTTCAAAAACCTGTGAATCAAATGCATACAGTGATATAGAGTAATTTCTGCATCTTCTGCATTACAAGAAAGCCATGCTGACAAGGGAGGAGGAGGACTGAGGCTAAACACTTCTGCAAATGCATAAAACTTGTTTGTTTCTATCGTTAAACTGTTCAGCAAAAGTGCCTGAATTCCAGAGACACCTTACAGTTTTATCTAGAAGTTGTTCAGACAGTGCATGCAGGTTCTGAAAGTGCCTCTTTTGTAACCCCATGCAGGTCAGGAACAAGTTTACCTCTAAGCCCACCCAGGCCCTAGAATTATGGAGTTACCCCATGTGCTTTTCCTCAGGGACTCAGTCTAATGGCCATCTTCTGAGGAAATCTAGGCAAGTCCTAGAGCAACGAGAGTTTCTGCTGCCTTTTTTATATGCTGCTGTTGTTGATGACCCATTTTCTATTCTCTTGCCCTCCCTCTCAGTTTGCATTAACCAATTCACCTTTGCTGCAGTGGGGGTACAGAGTTCCATTTCCTCTTCTAAGGAGATTTAAATCATATTTCACAATTCCCTAAAGAAAGTTCAACCACTTAATTCTTTTCATTCCACTTATGCACAGCATATCTCAGCATCCTTAGCATGCAGCCTGTGCACCAAGCTGACCTTGTAGTTCTCTTGCCTGGCTTGTCTTGTCTCATGTTTTTGAGGGACTGACTGTTCTCAAAAGCAAGTCTTGTCCTCCAAACAGCATGACAGTTTTCCTGGAGGTAATACAACTGCTTTTCAGTTGAAAGTTGAAATAAAAATTATCCAAAAGCACAGGAGAATAGTGTGTGGACACCAGGGGGAGCATACCATATAACAGAGTACTGCTTCTAGACTGCTAACCTAAATAACTGAACTGAGACAGCAAATAAGTGGATTTTTAGTTTAATCACAAAATCTAATATAAAGCCATTTGTTTTATCCCCTTGTAAGAACATACTGACATTGACCATGGAGTATGATAGGACTGCAAAGCACCTAAGAGACAGAGCAAGAACCATCTGCTGCCCTTGGGACTGCCCAAGGGAGAAGCTCTTTGGCCGGAGGGGAGGTAGACATGAGCTGGCAGACAGACAGAGAAGGTCACACAAGGATGAGTGACCAACACAGCTGCATCCCATTTCATCCATACTGCTATTTGTTTCTGAGGGACCCATTGGTAATGGGAGAGGCTGTCCCCCAAGTGGTAAGGATGTCAATCACTCCCTGGCTCCCTCTCCTTTAGCAGTATACATGTAGCAGGGCATTCTTCATTCTGCCTGTGCAAAGGCACCTCTGCCTGTCATGGTTTGGGCCTAACACAACAACAAAGTTCATGGGCTGAGACAAAGGACAAGGAGGGTTCTTCACCAGTTAAGGTCACAGGCAAAACAGACTCAACTTGGGGAAAAGTACTTTTGTACACACCAACCCTTGCCAGATAATGGCCATGTGGTGCTTAACAATGTTGTTATCTATTCTGGAAAATCACATGTGAATGTACAAGTAGGTATACGTGTAGAGGACGCTATAAGGAAAGAAAAGAAATAAGGAAGACAGGATGGATAAAAGCTGAGCAACCACATTAACCATTGACTGGAGCAAGAACCCAAGAAGGTAGAAAAAGAAATGGGTGTACCATAATTGTACCATAAGGAAAAACAGAAATGTGGATTGCAGCACTGGAATCCATCTGAGAAGAGCTCTGAAATAAGACTGAAAAGAGGAATCAGAATTAGTAGGAACAAGTTTTTGGGCAGAACTGCCTAAGAAGGACTATTTTTCAGTATGCTTCCTTTTCTTTCTGAAAATGCACCTTCAAAATTTAGAGATTAAAAGAGTTTACTGAGTAACACTTCCAAGATTTCCCATCAGAACATGAAGTTCTGTCTTTAACTTAATGCTGAATCAAATAGGGTGTGCCATACATTTTTACCAGTGAGTCGCATCTTTATGACCTGGAAGATAAAAATGGCTTTTCTTATCAGATAAATTACAGGAGATATGAGACAGGAGTTCAACTAAAAGATATGCACTTTGAATGAATAAGTGAGCAATGGGCAACTGCTAAACTGCAAAAAAATTCAAAAAGAAAATTATTTCTTTTAATTTCATTGAATTTACACCACAAACTGAGATTCTACGTTAATTAACTTCTCGAAATAGCTGAGTAGTATTGTTCACCATCATTGGGTCATTAAGTAGTGGTGCACTGGAATTACCGCAAATATAATCTATGTATTTTTAGGGCACGGTGTAGAAAGCAGCTTAAGCAAATACTAAATATTTTAACATAATTTTACTGTGCTCACATTTAGTAGTAACCTGAGCAAATTGATTCTCACCTTAATCTCTAACTCTGATGCTGAAAAGTAGCAGGTACATCTTACATTTTGCATAAAAGAAGGTTCTGCACAGATATTGGAATTTGTGAATTCAGATTTTAGACTAATTTTAGATCTTAACACATATAACTGAAATCCTTTATTGTATTCATCTTCGTCATATTCATACTTATTTTAATAGATGTCTTGAAATGTTACTCTGGATGATAACGAGAGTGAGTACTCCATCTCTTGAAGCACTGCAGTAAATGCTTACTTTCTTTTCAGAATAACAGAAGTATTTGGTTGCATACATTGTAGGGTAAATTTAATGTCTCTTCCTATACTTCCACACTAAAATTCAGTACCTTAAAAACCCAGGAAACCCAGACCTGTCACTTACTTTTTCAACTGAAAAAGATCCCATCCTACTGGATTTGTTCTTCCTTCCTCCTAACTAGCCTAAATTCTTTTGTCTTGCTTCTTATTGTCCCACTGTGTCCTGAAGCTAAACTTCTGATATCATATGAAATATTTACACAGAAATGTGAAAATACCAGGATTTAACATGATGGAATTTAACATGCAACGGGAGCAGGAGACATGACTTCCACAGTTTAATTTTGCATAATCACTCCCTGAGATCAGTTTCACTGCACAGCAGCACATGTCAGCACAGCGTGTTCAAATAAAAAGTACAGAAGATCATAAATATTATCTACTGCCAAATGTGTGAAAAAGTTATTATTTCTTTGCGTATCTTGTTTTTAAAAACTGACATCAGAGATATGAGATACCAAGGTGAATTGTAAAACCAGACCTTAATTGGCTTAATCTTTAGCTCTGAAAAACATAGCTATAGGGTACACTGATGGTACACTGTCAAGACGCTTGGGCTTCTATTAAAGGGTCGTTATTCACCTGCTGCAATAAAAACACCAACCCAGAGACCAACAAGAAACGTTATTCAGTCTATTACTAGCCTCCTCAACATGTCCTTAGCCAGTCTGCCTTGGCCTATTGGTTGATTTGGACTAAAATGACCCCAAATGCTGCCTTTGCACACACTGTGAGACATCACCCTGCTTGTTCGCAGAGCCCACAGGTACTCACACTGCATAGCCAAGACACCTGCAGAGCAGCTATGTCCTGGGCTCTGGGAAAGGTCCTCCTCATTCTTCTTGGGGGATACCATTTCCTTGGGCTTTGCTGCAAACAGCATGATAGCCTCAGTATACAGTGTTGAATAAGTTTAATAAGTTGGTCTGAGGCCAATTTTTGGAACCTTATCCGTGGAACATCACAACTCACAGTCACACTGATGACATTTTTCCCTTCCAAAATACAGAGGAAGCTCCTAATTGCCTGTCTGTGCACTTAAACACTTCTGTCTCAAACCTGAATCCCAGATTTCTGGCTTATACTCAGTCATTAAAACAGCAGTTTGGTGGCTGGGACATATATAACAGGGTGGAAGGAAAATCCCTCTGCCAGAATTGTCCAGTGGGACCTGTGTCACCCATCCCACCATAAGGCCACAGATGCTGAGTCCAGTCCCTCTCAGATCACAGATGGTAGCCACCCTATATTAAGTGCTGCAACCCCAGAGTCAAACTGATTAAAAAGGCAGGTCCTGCCCAGGCAAGGTCTATAACCCCTGTCCCTTGCACTCACTCTACATCCTCACAGCTTGTGGCCATCCAGCCTTCTCATCTTTCTCACTTCTCAGAGAGCTGTGCAAGACACCTTCATATGCCTCAGTACTTCAAAGTACTTCAAAGGCAGAAAGCAATGTTTGGTATGAAAGAGTAAATTAATTCTTGGGCAATCTTGAAATGAAAGAGTTCCATTTACACAAGATTCAGTGTATTTTTCCAGAAATTGTTTTACTGTATTCCCTCTGCTACTACAGTCAGTTGGATTTTGTGTCATTTTTCCACTGCTGTAAATGTTCTTTTATTCCATCCCACAATAAATCCTGTTTCACCAGTCCAGTGTATGGGCTGTTAGTCTCTTAGGGCAGAAAGGATTCCAGGGTTATGCTTTTCACTGCCATGGTTTCAGTAAATGGTTGTAAAAAAGGGTGTCTCCATCTTATATCCTTATCTGCATTTTCACAGAACAAACCAAAGCTTATTTATACTATACTAAACTGATGAGAAATGTTTCAGACATAATTTTTTAAAAGACTAATTTGTACATAGTAATTCCCTAAAAACACTCATGTTTATTTTTACTGGGGAGAGGGAGGCAGTGCTTATAGAAAGGACTCTATGGGAGATGGAAGATGATGACTGAAGTTGTATTATAATATGACTGCATCTCAGAGAAAATTAGAATGCAAAACCAGTTAATTTCAAGTAATATTTCTGTTTGTATTTTCCAATTTTCTGAATTTTCCCTGCGACTGTTTCCATTTTATTAATGTGTCCCAGTACTCTGGGCACAGGGCAGACACAAGAATAAATCTTCATTGTTTTACTTGTGAAAAATGTACAGTCTGCTTACTGAGACTGCTATCTGCTTTTCCTATCTTTAAAGGTCTAAATCTGACCTACTTTCCTTAGCCTTCTCTTTTTAACCAAGAGAGAGAAATAACAACTCTTAAAACATAGTTTATCTGATCCATTATATGCAACTTTAAGCTAAGAATATTGGGATCTCTATATCTCCCCCCTGATCAGAGACATGAGTTTGGGCCCAGGTGTAAAATTTCACACAGTGGACACTCTCATTTGACCATTTACTAGGTTTGTGGATTCCACTTAGATCAAAAGGTGCAATGTTTTCCATGCTTCTTGGCAATTCATCTTCAACGGATCAAGTAACAGTTGTAGAAATTATTTTTTCTGCAATTTTTTTACACATAACTCCTTACCATTGGAGGTTGGTAATAGCTATATACATGATGTAGAGCTATATCTTTTTAATTCCTTGTGGTATTGATCTGACTTACCTGTTTGGTACCTCACTTTCACATTTTCAGGGCCAAAGTTTTGGTGACAGGAAGAATACTTCTTTCCCTTCTCTGGTTAAATTGGAAGGAGCCACTGGACGTTTTGTCCTGCTTCGTGGCCCAGTGTTGGGGGCATCCTCTAGGTACCTCTGGCAGGTTGATTAAGTCAATTCTCTTTATTACAGACACTTAAGTTGCTAATACTATTCTCATGTCTTCTGCTTACTGCCTGTGATATATTATATGCATAATAAAGCATGGTGGTATTTTGGGTTGCTGTTGTGTAAGAGCTTCACAGAACTCCTCTTTTTAGAACTTAAAGCAGGTGTTAAACAGATGATGGTTAGATACTCTTATAACTTGTCCCCTAACAAACACCTCATCAGATTTCAGGGAATAAAAGAGAAGAAGAGCTGAATTATTACAAGAGTATTATTATGGTTTCCTATTGTATTACTCATTAATTTTAATAATATTTGAACTGTGCCTAGCTATTGAACCTCTTAGATGGAAAAAGAAAAAAAAAAAATAAATAAAAGGAATAATTTTTTATCACTGATTCAACACAAGATATTTAAGAAGCAATGATAACCCTTGAGACCTTAGGCACATCTCACAGCAGGACAAGTTACATGTAATCAAGGGCTAGATTAATATGAGAGGCTTGGAGAAGACAAGAATATGAAGCATCACTTCAATTTATTACAAATTGCATCTCCTGGCTAGCAGATCTTATTGCAAATTTCTTTTCTAATTCGTCCATGTGCAAATGGTGTTATTGTAGAGCTAGGTGCTGGCAGAGCAGCATGAAGGATGCTGTGCACTGTGTGTTCCACAGCCACTATCATCAAGAAAATGTGTGACACACTCATTCCTTCTTCTCCTACCAATAAATCCATCTTTATCCACCCCAGTGCTATTGGAGGCCATATTTGACCTGTTTTCTTTTGCTGCCTCGGCAGTTCCATCCACACGTTACCTTGAATGAAGAGGTTTTATTGCTTAAGCTAGAATTTCACGTAAGATCGGA
>NW_009953295.1:9513536-9540958 GCF_000747805.2 Chaetura pelagica
GGAAGATGGTGTGAGACCATTTATGTGATGATGTAAGCACCTCAGGGAAGTAATTTTGTGTTCTTTCTATCTAATCAGTCTAAGCCTTTATACTGCTATCATTACTATGACTTCTAAGCACTTATCATAGGTAATAATCTACAAAGATTGCAACACTATATTTCTACCTTATTCCATTGTCACTGATTCTGATTTTGCTGACTCAGATAGTAGGAGTCTACCTGGGAGTGTCTTTAAATATGCATGAAGAAGTTCAGTTTCTCGTGGCCAATAGAGCAACATCACTTTAATGTTAAGCAAAAATGTTTCTTGACAAAATTCTTCTTTTTTTCATCATGGTAATCACTTCTAACACTTTTCCACAGGATACCCATGCTCTAATTTAGTCTCTTTCAGGAATGGATTTATCAGAAGCAAGTCTTGGACCTCTTTGCATCTTTAATAGTAGCATCTGGCTCTACCACATGCATGCCATGGCATATAACAGCAGAGCTCTTCAGCAAGGCACCATTTCCCATTACAATTGCATCCAATTCAGATCCTCTCCAAAGGCAGGGAAAAGCTGCTTATTTTAGTGCACTGCATGAGCCCTGCATGTTCAACTATCAGGCTTTGGAGAAAGCGCTTTGTAGGGTGGCACAACTGACAAGCAAAACCAGGCGTTGAGCACTTAATACTCACATGCTGAGCTAAGGCAAAAAGAATGTGAACAGGTCCTTTTCCATCCAATTATATTTTATGTTCGCACACCTCTCCTTTAGAGATTTTGTCTTTGTCTTTCAGGCTAATTGGCCAAAATAAGGTAAATCAGATCTGATCAAACACATTCAGTGTGCACTAAATGAGGGAAAGCTGAGAAGGGAAGGTCAGTCATGTAAAGGTGTGATACGGTCAACGTGAGCCAAGTTGCTAAAGGTTTAGCCCTTTAGATGGCCAAGTTAAATAAGATACAACTGGTGCTAGGTTAGATTCCAAGAGCTCCCAAGTGAAGGCTTATGCATGCCTGGAGACAGGTTCGCTTCAATTGTGCTGTATTTAACTTGGCAATTTAAATGGCAAAAGTCCTCTCTAACTTGGCTCTTGATATATGTATTGCACCTTTATATGGCTTAACATCTTTTCTAAAGAGGATTGGGGTTTTTTTATTCATGTTAATTAGATATTACCATATGTGTCTACTTATTATTCGGATATATAGACACACACACACAGACTTAAAATATATGCATCTATTAGATGTCACTGAAAATTTGCATGGATAAGCAAAACTTTCCCACTTCTGGCACATAATGTATACTCAGATTTTCAGTCCTCAGGGACTGGTTTTCCTAAAGGAAGGTCCTAATGCGTCAGATAGTCCAGGGAAGGAGAGAAATGTAATGAAGGCTCCTAGAAAGAGATCCTGTCCAGTCAGTGTAAAAATTCCCAGCATTTGACTTGTTCAGTTTTTATATCTGGTAATTTTGTTCACTTAAGGATCAAATCATCAAATAAAGAATCAAATAAAGAAAACTTGGATTTCCAGTGATATTTCTTTTCCTGATATCTCCCTTACAGCTTGATTGGAGTATGCTGAAGATTGGATGAAGTCACCTTGCAGGGCTAAGATGGGCATAATACAGCTGTTCTCTGTCACAGGAACCAAAATCAAATGTCTGAGTGTTAAAAAATGTGCTGGGATTAAATCCTTCTTAGTACAGCAATATCTAGCACTGGCATGATTAAGAACAGAAGCTCCTTCTTTCTTAGCTTATCTCTTCATTTTTGCTGTGATATGCAATGGACCTCTGCTACTATTTGCTATTTTGGTAACCCAGGTGTTCTTCTCCAGGACAGCAATAAGAAAATAATTGGACCTGAGTTGATCTGTACTGAGTTTTTCTAGAATGCCAGCCTCATTTACTCTCAAATTTTAAACTGTACATTTGTAATCATGAGGGCTGAAATTAAAGCTCTTCAACTCTCTGATTTTGAAAGTAGCACTTTTCTTTCCTAATAGACATCCTTTTCAGATAATACAAAGAAAAATAAGTAATCTGTTTGTTTGGTTGGGTTTTTTTGTTGATTGAAAAGCAGAAATGGCTTTTTAGATAATACAAAGAAAAATAAATAATCTGTTTTTTTGGTTGGGTTTTTTTGTTGATTGAAAAGCAGAAATGGATTAAAGTGCTGAGAAGAAGTGTTTTCTGGTAGAAACAAGAAACTGTTTGAGCACCTCTGGTCTGGAAAGTGTTCAGTCCCAGGATGGGCTATTCCTGTGTATCAGATTAGAAAGTTAATTTGGTCTCAGCAAAAACATTGAAATTAGAAGGCAGATTATAGGCTGATGACACTACCACAGGCTTTAAAATAAACGATTTTGAAATGAGCTGCTTCACTTATTGCTCCCTTTTAAATCTCTTTTGATTAACCATTGCATTCTTCAATGTAAGTTATGAAAGCATCATCTCAAAATAGGTTTTCTCCACAGTATCACCGTCATATTTTACAGTTGGGGTAGTATTCTTTTGTCTGTTTGAAAGGCACATCATGGTTGGGTGATATCACACTCTACAAACAGTAGACAGAACAGCACGAGCTTCTTGTCCAGTTGAAGACATCAAAAGAAAGTAAACCAGTAAATCTGTTAAGACAAAGTGCAGGATTTCTTTAGCTTTCATCATGTTTTATTGCTTTGTCCATATCATCACTTATAATCCTTACTATCAGTAGAATGCCCAATTACAGGAAGCTCCAGATATCAATTATTTGTTTAGGTGGGCCACTGTAGTACTCAGCCCTAATGCACAGTCTTTCCAATAGAAACATGTATTTCAAAGGAGAGCACACGGTATCTCTGGTTGACGCATGTGCAGCCACTACCATCCCAAAGCCATTACCTCTTCACAAAAAGGCTGATGTGGCACTCTGCCCTGCCTGGGTATTTTATGTGAAGACAAATAGACATTAGGAAAGTGGTTTGAAGGACAGTTAGGAGCTGAGTTCAATTTACTGCTTAGTCAAATATTGCCTGGGATGACTTAGGGCTACACCCACAAGCAAACGATGTCTCGCTCAGGAAGATGATCGCACCAAGGTCGTTGCCTGAACTCCACCTACAACATAGAGGCAGAGGAAAGCAGCAGAGAGATAGATTCACAGCAACAACCTTCTGGAGGGGAGAAGGAAATGGCAGTTTAAGATAAGTTAACAAGCTGAAAATCAGTGGAAAAATTAACGTATGCGAAATTGTTGGAATGAGGAAAAAGACTCCTAGGCACAAATACTAGCCTATATTTAGATTTTTTAAGGTTATGTAATTGGCTATTAATGTACTCTACTTTTCAGACATAGCTGAAGGAGGAGATGGTAATGCTGCTGAGATTCATCCTGTGCACAGGAGCTGAAATAGTTGTTTCCTTTGTTAGGAAATAGTTGTTCCTTCAGTTGTTCATGAAGTCAGTGGAGGAAGTAAAATCTCTCATGGGAGTGAAATAAGTAATAAGAATTCCAAATGGGTTAAGTGCTTTTCATTTCTCCAACTCATAACCATAATAATTACTCATAAAGATTCTGCCTTTTTTTCTAAGTTTTGGTATGTAACAGTATGTTGCTGCTAGGAATTTAATTTATGTGTTGTATTTATAAATCACTTCCATACTAATTATTTTTGTGACTTAGAATACTGTATGTTACTATTTAAGGAACCATTAAGGCTCTACATGACTTCAGTGTGGAAAGCCAGTAGTGTAAGCTTCCTTGAAAAGAGTCAGGGAAATCTTGTTATATTAGAATAACTTAAAACCGAGGAAATTTTACTACGTGTCTTTCGTTTTGTAGATCGTCCTCTTTACGGAAAAAAGAAACAACTTCCTTGCTGAAAATAATTCAGTATAGAAAGTATCATGTACACTACTCAAGATCTTTTCATAAATGTTCCATATTCATTAAGAAGCTCCAAACACTGTTACTAAGCCACAGTTTGGAGCATGGGTTGGTAGTAAAGAAATAACAGATACCAAACAAAAAATATTGTGGAGTTTCTTAGGGTCATTAGTCCTACATTAATTGTTTACAATTTTTAAAATTTTTTATTTCTGGCTAAATTATTATATTATGTGATTTAAAAAAAAAATAAATAGAAAAATGGGAACTTTAGATAAGCAAGCTAAGTTGTCTGGAGAAGTCTGGAACTATCTAGAGAAGAATTAGGTCCTCCTCAGTGATTTTGCTTTGGCTAGCAGAATGGGATCATGAACCTGGATGGTGCTCTCATCTATTCAGTTGAATAACAGACGTGAAGCAGAGGTAGTTCTTCCCTTTCAACAACCACTTTTTGTGACTGGGCACCCAGGCCATACATGGGTATAACTGGCCTTAGCACAGTATTTTCTACAATAGTGACTGGACATTTCTCTTATGGTGCCTACTGAACAGCGCTACTACAGCATAAGGAACTGCTCAGAACTGGTGTCTCGTAGCATTTTTTAAATATCTCCAAGATATGGAAGACACGTTGAACCAGAGAGCTGTGCCTTTTCATGTGTCAAATTCAAACAATGAAGATACTTCACATCAAGTGGTAACAATAATGAAGCATGAAGAGAGCATTTGTTTCTCCTAGTCTAATGAGGTGTAGAAAGGGAAGAATTTTTTTCATTTAGCCTAAGAACATGATTTTCATGAGACCATACGTATGCCCGAAGTAAGGGAAAATCAGATCTACTGTCCTTATGATGATAATCATTTGAATTCTAATATTTGTCTAATATTACTGGAGGCAAAATCATGTAGGTAGGTGAAACAAAGTGCCTGAGTGCCATAATTTTACAACAGAAAACTAGGTGTGGGTCCTTTTGTTCCTAGATCCCTGCCATCCGGTGTCTGTGGGAACCGCGCAGCTTGGAGCACTGCCATGGTCCTGCAGCGACAGTGAGAGACTGCTGATGCCAGGCCGCGAAGGAGTGCTAGAAATAACACCTGCTCTCCTTCAGATGGAGATAACTCTGTGAGAAAACTGTGACAGCTGTTACAGATATGGGACACAGCTCTGATGGATAAGAGCATTCAGAGGGCAAATTTTGCTCTAGCAGCTCTGAGAACACTTGATAACTTCCATAGCACAGTATGGCAGGAGATCAAAGGCAAGCATCTTCTGGAAATCCCTTTCTGTCAACAACACACTTGGATGGTTTCAACTTTCTGTGAAGAAATTAAAAATAAAACAGACCCTAAATTATCTGTTCCCATTGCTTGACAATGTCCTCATGGGAGATTCCCACAGATCTGAAGTGAATGTTTGATATACACCATTCTGCCTTCCTAACAGAAAGGCACCAAGTCAGCACAGCTGGGTTTCTTGTACTGTAGAAATACTTTGTTTAAAAGTATTTTACAATTAAATCCTCACAGAGGAAGTTAAAGGGAAAAAAAAAAAAAAAAAAGCAGATCTTTAGGGGCATTAATTCCACAGAGATAGTTGTATACACTTGAACAACAGGTCTTATACAGCTTCCAAATGGAAAGCAGCTAGTTCTTTCATGCAGCCCTGCAGCCTTTTCAGTTATTCTGGACCAAGTCAACATATTATTACCATCTATATGGTTTTGTACAGCCACTTTTCCCAAAGCATTGTACAGAGGAAAAGCTTGCTAGAAACCCTAGCTTTAGGGAACCCTAAAGATCTTTGTGTCTTCAAGCTGTGCAGTGGATAAGGCAGTACTTTTATGGAAAGTTGTTTCAATTTCTGAAAAAAGTAATATTTTGCAAAGATTCATACTCTAGTCATAACATTAAACTAACAGCTAATAGTACCTTTGCAATTTCCTAAGTAATGACAAGTCTTGCCTTAATGCAAAACTCTGTAGAATAGTTTTAGAATGTACTCTTAACATCAGCGAGGCACATTTCCCTTTTCTTTTCCCCCCCCTGTAGGGAATGAATATCTAATCTAGCAACCTGTAAGGTTAAGGACACCAGAAAGCATATTAAACATTAAGCAGCTGATGGTATTCGAAAACCATCGTCACTATTAAAAGCTGTAAAAGAATTCCTTAAAACTACATTTAAAGTGAAACTAGAGCTGGAGTTAGGTGTAAAACAGAAAGATCCTATAATTTTTGCCAATTAAAGCACAGTCTGTTTTCAAAAGAAAAAAAAAAAAAAGAAAAAAAAAAAAAAAAAGACGTTTTTAACATTAAGGAACTATCTTTTCACAATAATTTCATACCTGCCTATTCACTGTTGTGTAGCTTGTAGAACTGTTTTCACCCGTGACTTCCCATGTGTTTGTGTAACACAGATATTCCAGTGCATGCTGGAAAATCACTACCTGAATGGGCTGCAACATGACCAATTGCATTATTTCAGACACAGTGCACTGAAAAATCATATAAAGATGATGGTGTTGACATCATAAGACTACACAGAGCCCATAAGAGACTCAGAAGTAAGGTCAAGCAGTAGCAAACACATGAAGTAAATAAACCCTGGGTAGGGTCAGCCTTGAGGCACAGGGGACAGGAGACATTGTGCACCACATGGCATGGAGCATGCATCACCCTGCCAGGCTGATGCAGATGTAACTACGGTAACTGCAAAGCATAATGTTGGCTGTTTATATATCTCTGTAAACATAATGCTTGGAATTTATTACCCAATAAACTCTGATCAAAAGGTCACTATTTGAAGGACAACTTTGCAGAAAGAATACTTGCATCCGATACAGAAGTTAAAACTTTTCTGTACAAGGATTCATCTTGTTGACACTACAGGATTTTATGAAGTAAATTAATGTTTTCAGCATAAAAATAACAACCTTTATGGAATTATAACAGAGTTGACATGAACTCCCACTCCTGTTTTGGTTTAAATTATACCAGTTAGTTCATTGCTTCAAGTTTATGCCTCTTTTGTTGAAGTCAAAATTAGGACAAGTACACTGCAGAGATTCTGCTGTGCTGATGGTTCACCACCTAAAGAGCTCTCTGTGTTGAGAGAATCCCAGACATCCTCAGGTGGGATTCACTACACCCTATAACAAATCAGCTAAATAGCTGATTTTTGTCTTGGCAGTTCTCCTCTGTGAACAGTGCATGGGTTAAGAAAGTTTCAGGTCTGGCTGTTATGTACAAAATCTGGATAGAAGATCTACAAGGGAAAAAAAAAAACAAAAAAAAACAGGCAACAAGAAAAGTTTCTATCAGGACAGCAGCAGCAAGAGAAAGGCTAAGATTACTATGGCAGGGAACAGGGGAAACCCTGAGGACTTCCATGCCTTTTTTTCCTTCAGTTTTCACTGATAAGGATCCAGAAGGCCAGTAATCTTCACATCAGCCCTTGGGAAGATGGTGGACTAAATCTTCTTATAAATATTTTCCAGTTATGTGAATGTCAAGGTTTAATGCTGGACCAGCTCAAACTAGGACTAATAAGTACAATGTGATGGCAAAAAGCCAACATGAATTTACCAAGGGCAAATCATGCCTGATAGTTTTCTGTGATGAGGTGGCTGGTGCTGTCGATAAGGGAAAGGGCAGGTGATGCTGCATACCTTGACTTCAGCAAGGCCTTTCACACAGTCTTCATAGTCTGTATATCACTAAATCGGTAAGACAAGGGCTGGATAAGTGAACAGTAATGTGGGTGGGAAATTGGCTGGACTGCTAGGCTCAAAGAGTTTTGATTGGTGATACAAAGTCCAGCTGGCAGCCAGGTAACAGAGACATCCCTCAGGGATGAATACCAGGACCAAGACTTTAGTGCCTTCATTAACAACATGGATAGCTTTATGCTCTCTGCAAGTTTGCAGATGGCACCAAATATGGAGGAGCAGTAAATATTACAAAGAACTTTACTGTAAGGGTTACAGAGCACTGGAACAGGCTCCCCAGAGAGGTTGTGGAGTCTGCTTCTCTGGAGAATTTCAAGACCCATCTGGATGTGTTTCTGACTGACCTGCTCTAGATTCTGTGGTGGTCCTACTGTGGCAGGGGGGTTTGGACTCGATAATCTCCAAAGGTCCCTTCCAACCTTAACATTCTGTGATTTTATGAATATGTTGCTATTCAGAGGGACTTGGACAGGTTGGAGAAATAGGAACCTGTGAAGATCAGTGAAACTTCTAATGTTTTTACAAGTGATTTGGACAAAGTACACCAAGTAATTTTTTCAATTATACTAAATTAGGAGGATCTGCAGACTCCCTTGAGGGTAGAGAGGCCTTACAGTGACACCTGGGTAGACTAGAGAGCTGGGCGATCACCAACTGTGTGAAATTTAACAAGACCAAGTGCTGGATTCTCCCCCTGTGACAGGATAATCTTGGTTCTGCATACAAATTGGGGGGTAAGTGGCTGAAGGGCCCATGGAAAGACATCTAGGGATCTGGGTTGATGGCAAGTTGAGCATGAGTCAACAGCATGCCATGGAAACTAAAAGGGCCAAGCATCAAGCACAGCATAGGTGATTGTGCTCCTCTGCACTGCGCTGCTGTCATCACACCTCAAGCACTGAGTGCAGTTTTGGGTGCCTCAATATAAGGACATCAAAGTGTTAGTGCATCCAGAGGAGAGTGAACAAGATGCTGAAAGACCTCAAGGGCAAGAATTAGGAGTAGTGGCTGAGGTTACTTGGCTTGTTGAGTTTGAATAAGAGAAGGCTGAGGAAAAATGTTATTGCAGGCCACAACTTCCTCAAGGAGGGCTGCAGAGGAGGAGGTGCTGATCTCTGGTGACCAGTGATAGGACATGAGGAAACAAAATTAATATGCATTGTTGGAAGTTAAGATTAGAGAACAGGAAAAGGTTCTTCACTGAGAGCATGGTTGGTCACTGGAACAGGCTCCTCCAGAAGTGGTGATAGCACCAAGCCTGTCAGAATTCAAGAAACATCTGGACAATCATAATCATATGGTTTAGTTTAAGATAGTCTTGCAAAGAGCAGGGCATTGAACTCAATGATCCTTATGGATCTTTTTCAATTCAGTATCCTACTACTCTATGTTCCAATGAAAAGCAAATGCAAAGTTCAGCATTTCATGTGTGAACAAGCCCATGAGATAGTACATGTTACATGACACCCACTGGGGAAGCAGCTTAGCAGAAAAGGACCTTGGTGGCCTTGTGGACACCAAGTGGAACAGGCATCAGCAGCTGCAGCAAAAGCAACTGGTATCCTGATTGTAAAAGTGCAGACAAAAGATCCAGGGAAGGACTTTTTGGTAGTTGCAAAACCACAGTTGAAGTACTTTATGCAGTGCAGGGAGGCCCCATTACAAAAAAGTGAAGACAACACTGGAGGAAATCCAGAGAATACATTAATTAAAGAGACAAAATATTACTATCTCAGTTTGAACACCTAACCTGTTAAAGAGGAAGTTGCATTAATTTTTCTACTGCAGGTACCTGAGTTGAGACTGCTTTACTTAATTTGTCAATGGAAAGGCATGGAGAGACAGCCTGAAGCATGATTCCAGGCAGAAATCTTTGTTCAGAATCTGAAATCCTTTATGGATTTTCTGACGTTCTCACTGACTATACAGGACAACCAAGAGATATTGGATGTAACATAATGGAACTCTCCCTGAGCTGTCATTCTTTTTTCTTAATTTCAGTGAGAAGTTCATAATTAGCTTGTATCATGATTTAACAGCTTTAGGGTTATGCAGGACTCTGTGCTTATATTCTGACACCTGGGTGAGATTTGGGAAATTTCACACTCCATCTGATTTGTCTGCAATGAGACAGTTTTTGGTAGGCAACCTTTTGCTGCAGTAGTAGTGTCATATTTCCAATGGAAGGGGTTGCCCCACTTGCGATTAACTGAGCGACTGAAGGTCATACACAATTAAACTAGTGGTATTTGAAATATATATAAACTCCATGGCTTTGATTTATCCTCTACTATGAGGCTGAACCATGGAAACCATGCAAAATACAGCTGACAATGTTGTCAGGACAAGGAAGTTTTAACAGTGAGCCCGTTTCCTCAGCCTCCCTGAATTGCCAGTCTCCAAAACAGACATATGTTGACATTTGGAGCACTATCTACCTGGTTACCTCAATGACATGATAAGTGTCAGGTCTCAGTGCAGAACTCCCAGAGGATGCTGGTTGTCTCATACAGACACTTACAAGGGAATTTTATCTCTCCATTCCACCTCTGTCAGAAATACTGGTCTCATTCTCCTTTGTGCTCAGTCAAATCCCAAGTTCAGCTACAACTTCACTATTGCTGCAGTGTTATTGGTGCAAAGCCTGGGGAATGGGAGGTGGAGAGTTTATATATCAACAAGGACTCCTAAATGTGTGTTCAATTGTGGAGCTGGAGTCATCTTAAGGAATATGTTTCAAGAAGCTGGACCTATATCAGGTTCAGAAAGGCTACTCAAAACTGAGGCTGTTTAAATAACAAGTCATCTGAGTCAATCTTTTTTCTTTATTTGAAGAGGTCTGTGAACTATAGTTTAGCCTAAACAATATATGAAATATATATTATATAAGGTATATAATATAATATATATTACAAGATTGAGTAAGTCTATGTCCAAAGGCATCTCAGCAGCAGCACCAAGAGCTCTGGGCTTTTTCAAAAGCACCTGTAACTAATCTTATACAAGAACAATATCTTTTGCTCCTAATCTCCCTGAAAATTTTTTGCTAGACAGAAAAAGGGACACATTTTCTTCTTTACTGAATCCTTAAAGTGTCACTGTACCTAGCAAGGTTGCGTGTGTGCAATTAACAGAAGAATTTGGTCCATTGCCTTCTGCCAGTTTTAATGATGATCCTTGACCGGTAACAATCCTAATAAAACTATCTCACAAACTGTGTAAGGATAATCCTGAGAACAAAACAGTAAAATATTGGTGGACATACTTTATTGTATATTATAAAATTAGTGAGAAAGAATTTACTTAACTAGTTCAGCTCATCATAATCTTATCTGCTTAGAGAGACAGCTGGCAATGCTTTCCCTTAGCAGCAGCAAAGAAAAGCAATGAGGAGCACAGAGATTAATTCTTCAGCTGATTTGCTTTATAAATCTGTGTTAAACTCAAAACTTTGAAACCTGGATATCTGTAATCAATATTTAAGCCTCTTTGAGGGAGTGACCTGGTTTTTAATTGATACTGAGCACCCACAACTTCCACTGGTTTCTCTCAGTATAGATTAAGAATTTAACACTGATTTTGTTCCATGATGCATGTTAAACAATCCTGAAAATCAGACCAAATAAACTTTTGCCCTCAGATAACAAAACCATCATTCATGGGTACATAGTATAATTTGTGTCACATTGCTAACAGTGTGCAGAGCACAAATCATGATGTTAGAAGTCCCCCACTATAGAGTGGGACCTATGGTAATTTTCTATAATCAGTTTATAACAATTTCACCATGTAGAGACTATACTTCTTTTTTCTTTTTCTTTCTGGAACCGTTATAGAATTACAGAATCATAGAATGCTTTGGGTTGGAAAAGACATGTAAAGACCATCAGCTTCCAATCCTGGTGCATTGCAGGGACACCTCCCACTATACCACATTGCTCAAAGCCCCATCCAACCTGGCCTTGAAGACTTCCAGGGAAGGGACATCCACAACTTCCCTGGGCAACCTGTTACAGTGTCTCATCACCCTCACATTTATTTGTAATATCTAACCTAAATCTTCCCTCTTCCAGTTTAAAACCATTACCCCTTGTACTCTCACTACAAGCCCTTGTAAAAAGTCCCTACCCAGGTTTCCTGTAGCCCCTCCAGGTACTGGAAGGCTGCTATGAGGTCTCCCTGAAGCCTTCTCTTCTCCAGGCTGAACAACCCCAACTCTCTCAGCCTGTCTTCATAGGAAAGGTGTTCCAGCCTTTGGATCATCTTCGTGACCCTTCTCTGACTCACTCCAACAGCTCCATGTCCTTCCTGCTTTGGGGACTCCAGAACTCCAGTACTCTAGGTGGGGTCTCACAGGACTAGAGTAGAGGGGGGAAAATTCCAAGGTAAGTCATATATGGGAGACATCAGAATTATTTTGCTATGATAGTTATTGCACTTTGAGGGTTTGGTTTGTTGGGGTTTTTTTTTGTTGTGGTGGTGTTCAGCTTTTTTAGAATGGAAATTAAATTGATCAACAACCAAGATAGAGAATATGCAAAAATGAACACAGTATTTTTAAAAATTTGTAATAAATGTGTAATACCCAGTTAAAGAATTTCAACAGTTCTTGATTTTGGAAAGAATTTTTTCACCCTGCCTGTTTTTTAAGAAATTTATCATCACTTACTACTGCTAAAACACTGTGGCTTTCTTACATCCCCACTTTTTTGTTCTCTACCAAATTCCTCCTGCACCTGATTGTACATTCTCCAAACAGAGCTGTGCTGGCACTTCTAAATCTTTTATTCCGAGCAACCAGAGGGACAGTTTCTTATCTTTGTCAATAACATTATCTCTGACCTCAAGAAAAAGCAAGATGAGGCCACTGATATTTGGGTTCAGCTGATTCCCCTTCTCTCTACAGCCATGTACCCTTCCTTCCACTATAGTTAGCAAGGCTACCGCATGTATCCTAATTTTTTCTTAAGAGGTTTCTTAGCACACTCATTTTCAAAGCTCACTTTTTCTCTCTCTTCAAAAAGAGAGCATGGGCAGCATTCTCATCAAAGAATTTTCCTGACCCACGCTTCTTTTTATAACTTCTACAGGGCTAATTGTCTCTCTCTCAGAAAGCTTTCAAGGTTTCAGTTTTGAAGTTTGTATCTTTTTGCCCACAAGCCTTAGAACTGGTGATCCTAATAAATCATCTTGAATTGTGCTACAGTACTCTCACAATGCTATATATAGTTCTTTGGAAACTTCCAGGACATTTTTTAAGTTAATTGTACAGAATTGTTTAATAACCAGTTTAGCTTTTCATAGTGTACCCCCTTGAAACAATGAGTCCAAATAATATTTTAAAATAATCTCCCAGATTGGTTACTTGGCTATTAAAATTCCACAAGGGATTTCCTACCAAGAGCAACAGAATGTGTGCAAACACATAGTCTTCAATGCCTTGTAAAACATTTAATTCTATAAGACTTTGCAGATAATACTTCATCTTTAATTTGGAAAGATATGTGCCACTCTTAAGAACATAATTCCTAAATTATTTTATTCATTTTCTATTTTTTTATTATTTAAGGAAAAGCTTCATCTTGATTAGAATTGTGTATATATTGCAAGAGTAAAACATCTTTGAGCTTTTATTCAGATGAAAATAAGAGTTATGTTTAGATTTTCTAACCACATACTTAACAGGTTTCACAGAATTCTCTCCTACTTTTAACCATGTAGCCCAAAGAAGTTGTTAAGCTTGGAAATATCTGGGACTTTTCTACTGGTCATTCATCTGGAGTAAGGCTCTTAAGTTTTTACACAATGAGCTAATTTTTAAATTCCAATATAAGACTTTCAAAATAATTTCAAGGAATTAATATTACCAGTGTCTTACTTTCTTCAAATCCTTTTTTCACAGCTCTGGAATTTTACTATTAATAGGTATCTTTAAAATTCTGTGTGCACGGCAAGAAACATCATGTCTAGCCTGCATTTCTTATTTAATGAAGTAACCATTTTTGGAAGCCTAGGCAGGTTGGAGATACCTTTTAATATTTGTGAGGGCTTAGGGTCTTCTTCTACTCTAGCTATTTCTTCATGTTTCTTTTTGCCTGTGAATATTTTAATAATGAACCCATTAAAAAAAACCTAAAGAAGTAAAAGCAAACAGTAAAATAATTCCCAGAAATTATTCAAGTCCACTGTTCTTCTGTCACTAAAAACCTTTACAATACAACAACTGGCACTAAGATGGTACATTCTCACCATGAAAATCACTACTAGTATTTTTATCATATATAAATAGGCACTCACACATGTAAATGCAAGTTCAATGCTCAAACAGTAACAAAGAAAACCATCAGTTTATGCTATTTAGATAACATATTTGAAATTTCTGGCTGTGAGTCTAAAAGTTGTTCTCAGAATAAGACAGGCAGGGAAAGGAGCTAAAATACATTTAAAAAAACCCAACAAACTGTTAAGAAGGAGGGCTCCACCACTTGCTACTCTCAAAGTGAAACCTTTTATCTGAACGAAAGGCTGTCACAACCTTCCTGCAAAGCCAGCATCAAGGCTCTGTACCTGCTCTGGGCAGAGCCTGCAGTCTCTGGGCAACAAAATAGGAGGTCTGTGGCTCCTGGGGACTCTGCACCCTCCTCGATTCCATTTGAAGGTGTCCAATCACACCAGGCATTCATGTCAGACCTCTGAATGGTCTCATTGCCCAGTGACATGTGAAAGGACAGACAAGGAAATCCTGGCGGGCTTTAGCATGAGGAGCTAGCTCCAACCTCACAGCACAATGGGCAGAGGATGCCTCCAGAGCCTCCTGTCATACAAGAACCCTTCAGACGTTTCTAAGTGAACCATTGAATTGTACATAGCAACTTTCATGGTTCTTCATTGTCAGGAAAGCAAAGAATTGCTTTTTCATTTTTCAATGACATTTTGAAAGAAGAAAATGCATCTGTTGCCACATTCCCGCATCCCCTGACAAGAGGATGAACACTATGAGTGTGAATTAGTACTGGCCACCTATATATGGTCATTTTAGCTTGTTTTGATTCTCAGTCTCACATAATCTTTTCACTCTCTCTAGAATTTTCTGGCACTCACCCACTTTTTTTTTTTTCCCTATGCCTTGAAATTTGCTCACGTCATATCAGGTGTGCTCGGAAGATGTTTGTATATGACTCAGTGTAAAGAGGTTGCCTCCTTCCTTCATGCTCTTTCCCAAAACTGCTTACATAATACATACTTTAAAAATAGTAAGGCCAACAGTCATCTAAGTAATGAATTGTACTTAGAAGAAAGTTATCATACTAAATATTTTTTTACTTGATAATACTTCTGAAAGTTTATTCACTTTCAAGTCAAATACTAAAAGGTTGAAGACTAACATTTAATGTACTATTAGAATATACATTTGTTCCAAAAAACAGGAAAATTAGGTAACAATATTAATGCTGAGAAAACATCCCACATTTAATCTTGATCTCCTACTGGTGTGAAACAGAGCCTATGTAACTACGTTAAAACAGAAACCTGCTGCTGCTACAACTCTGTCTCTCAGTAATTTTAACAGTCTACATAATCCTCATCAAAAATTACTCTTTTGATGTAGGCATCTTGTTTTCTACAAGAAGGGGTCAAAGTTATTGTGGTTTAATTGTCATTCCTTTTTAATCTTGTACAGGAATGCATGAAGCATAAGATACTAGCAAGAGAATCATGGTACAAACACTTGCTTTCTCATTCTGGAAAATCATTGACCAACAGTGAATATGGTGGAGGGCTTTCCCACCACCTGCTTTTAGGCACTCACTTAGTATTTCCAACCACATCTCATTTTCCTAAGCTCCCTGGATGCACAGTGGGGGGGTAAAAGTATGGCCATGTTGGAGCTTGCCCAGTTTCACTCCAGAATCCTAGTCAGTGGGAGTAACACCTGCGTTGCTGACTGTCACAGGCTCTACTTTTATACACGCCAAGTGGCTCCCTTGCTGAGGAAACAAGCCATGGTGAGATACCATGAGACGTCTGTATTCCTGCATGCAACTTCAATGTACTCCAAACTGTATTTCTGCTTTACATCAGTCCCTAGAATAGCTTCTCTCTCTCTAAAGGATGTTTATATCTACACAAGAGAGGGAGACTGCTTCCTAAGCTAGACTGAATACCTGAAGTTGGAAAGTGAGAACTATCCCTAATTGTCAAGATATTCACAGAGCTCACTCAAAAAATTATAGAGAGAAAGTATAGAATTAATTTGAAGCTTCATTTCACAAAATTATGCTTTACTTATTATTACTTCTTCCCCTCATTAATGCATGAAAAAAAGAATAAATTTTGGAGCACATTTCTGCTGTTCACTTTAAGGTAATGTTGTCAAGCTTAATCATTACATGAGTTCCAGCAATATTGCTTGCATTGTACTATTCTGATTTCATCAACTGTTAACTCTATAAAATCAAAGAGGGATAAAGTTCAAGATAATCACTGATAAAAAGAGTACTGCATCGTGAAATAAAATAGTCTTATAGCTACTGTTCATTGGAATTTAGAGGTCAGAACTGTCCAAGGTTTACGTTCTCAGATACATTATAGACACTGCCTTTGATCCAAATAAAACTATTAGCAACTGTATCAGTTTATGCTATTCACAGTGGTGAGCAAAAAAGGCACAGAAATCTTAATTTAGCCTCACTGCACATCAGGTAGTTACGAACACAGCACCTCAGTTCTCTAACCTCATAAAAAATGCTTTAAATGAGGTAGTAAAAAAAAAAGTCCTACCTCATTTGTTGGTTTTCATCTCCACAAGATCAGGAACTTAATGCATCAGCCCCTGGGATGAAAACGGATGTTTTGTTGTGTGGATTGGTTTAGACCCAGCTGACACTTGGGTCAGCCTGGAGTAGGACACGGGAAGAGACAAACTCTGGCTTCCTGCGTAATTATGGTGCCTGGTGTTGAGGCAGGTGCAGGCACATAGCTATATATTGAGAAGAACTAACAAGAAGTCTGTAATATTACAGCATTTACAAATCAGTAAGACTATATCATGGAGGGAATGTTTGACACAGTTATAATAGCAGCAATTCAAGATGTATTAATAGAATGAGATGGATCAAAGGGTTAAATTTTAGCAGCATTTAATCATTGACTGATTTAAAGATTTACAAGGTGATTTGGTAGGATATGTTATAATTAAAACAGTAACATGATTACGGGTTTGAGGACAACAAGATTCACACTAACTTACTACAAGGAATCCTAAAGCAAAGTGTACATATGCACAAACACAAAACGTACAAAAACACACAGAGAAATATTTGGATCCAGTGAGAAGGACCTGGGGGTGCTGGTTGACATCTGACTTAGCTAGCAGCATGCCCAGGCAGCCAAGAAGGCCAAAAGCATCTTGGCCTGCATCAGGAATAGTGTGACCAGCCAGAATAAAGAGGTGATTGTGCCCCTCTACTCAGCACTGGTGAGGCTGCAACTTGAGTACAGTGTTTAGTTCTGGAACCCTCACTAGTAGAAGGATGTTGATTTGCTGGAGCGTGTCCAGAGGAGCTACCAAGCTGCTGAAAGGTCTGGAGAATAAGTCCTATGAGGAGAGGCTGAGGGAACTGGGATTGTTTAGTCTGAAGAAGAGGAGGCTGAGGACAAACCTCATTGCTCTCTACAACCACCTGAAAGGAGGTTGTAGGGAAGTGAGAGTTGGCCTCTTCTCTCAAGTGAATAATGACAGGATGAGAGGAAATGGTCTGAAGCTGTGCTAGGGGAGGTTTAGACTGGACATTAGAAAGAATTTATTTACCAAAAGAGTGGTTGGACAGTGGAACAGGCGGCCCAGGGAGGTGGTGGAGTCACCATCCCTGAAAGTGTTTAAAAGAAATACAGTTGTGGTGCTTAGGGACATGATTTAAGCACTGAATGGGTAAATTAGCTTATGGTAGGGGGATTTAGGTTATAGTTCAACTTGATGATCTTCAAGGACCCTTCCAAACAGGATGATTCTATGATTCTGTATTTATGTACACCCACACTCATGAAGGCAAATGTGTAAACACATGGGTAGACAGGTGGATGGAAGAGGCTAGCCTACCGTTGAAATGTCCCTGTTCTGTAGGGAGTGCCCTCTTCTCAATGGGTAATAAAACTCTAGAAGGATGACTCACCCTGGCCTTCTGTCAGCTTTGTTGGGAGATGATCCTTGAGGAGTTGGTACATGAGAGGTGTCCCAGCTGAGGGGAAACCCTCAGCTCAAAGGGTTTTTTCTTGTAATCACTATTTATGGGGTCAAAGGTAAATTACTTTTGTCAAGTAGTTTTCCATTTTAGCCCTACTCAGATGGT
Organism: Chaetura pelagica; assembly: GCF_000747805.2. NCBI lineage: Eukaryota > Metazoa > Chordata > Aves > Apodiformes > Apodidae > Chaetura > Chaetura pelagica. The sequence goes on from NW_009953295.1 coordinate 9,531,477, forward strand.
GAAGCATTCTGATACTTTCCAGCAGTTGTATGGACCCAGAATACAGCTGGATTTGGAAATAATGGTATCACTCACTTTGAGACATGGCTCAGGCATAGATATGACAGGATCCAGGTGCAGATGTACCAGACTGTCAGGAGGTGACAGATTGTCACTGCCACTCCCAAGCAATAGGAGAGGCAGGAGCCAAGCACATCAAGGGGATGCTTTAACATTCTGTTCCTCTGCCTTTCACAGTCCACACATCCTAAGTTGGCTTGTGGCCCAGAGAAGGGAGCAATCACATCCTGCACCAAGTGTCTCAAAAGCAAAGACACCACCACAGGAGAAGAAAGAGTTCCTAGGAAAATCATCCTCCTGCCTACTCCCCATGTTCCATAATTGAGAAGTCACTAGGTCTAGAAGCAAGCTTCAAAGCCCATTCAAAATAAAACCCAAGATTTTGGATTAGATTTGAGATTTTGCAGAAGGCCTTACAAAGTGTTCAAGGTGCTTCTGGTTTGCTAAGGTGTCAGGACTCCCAAGTTTTCATTTGGATTGGAGTAAGCAACAACCTTAGTGCATGTCAAAAATGTCTCCCCTCCTTTCCTGCCTTTTACTTTGAACCCAGATGCTCAGACAGTAGTTTTAGATTATAAAACAGACTTCTCTGTGCTTGAGCTCTGACTCTCCTTTCATGTCTATAGTTTTTTGTCATCACAGTAAAAACACCTAACTCTAACTGATGCCTGTAATTCACTTACTAGTAGCCAATAAAGAGGTCTGTGACCTCTATAAACTATAAATATATTAATCTGAGTATGGTGAATATTAACTTGCTTTGATCATGAATATATCACTAAAATAGTAAAACTGGCAGCAGCATTTAAGTGTTTTGTAACATAGTGGTGACATATCCAGACATAACAGGACCATTTTACTTCAAGTATGCAAGCAAGATCATCACAGGGACAAAGAGAAATGGCTGTCACTGAATGTAGGAGGAATATGTGACAAAAAACTGCAATACAAAGGACAAGGTAACCACAAGGGACAGTGAGTAGTCAGGACATCCTCCCAAATACACTAGGATTACTGGCAAAATCTGAAACAGTTAAACAGTATCAGAAGCAGAAAAAAACTCTTTTTGGAGGGAGAGAGGGGAAAATAGCAGAAAAACATGAGGCATACGCAAGGTGAGTTGTGGAAGACGAGCCCACTTCAGCCCTGACTTCTCTCATGGGCAAGGTCTCCAAGCCTGACCACTTCAACCTCAGTGCCAAAGGATGGTCAGCAACTGCACCCATCCATGCAAACTGCACGACTCCATCTCTGTGATTTTGCACACTCACAGCTAATTCAGGATAATTGCCTAACACTAACAGGCTTGTATACAAAATTGTGATGATTAATATTGTGTAGGATTTAGCCATTATCAAGCAGGATACTGTTAATTAATTAAGTAAAGTCAAATTTTAATGTTTAAAGCTGGCCTGATTTTTCAGTCTACTAAACACTCCCATCAAAGTGGGAGTCTTTAATTCCCTAATGGATTTGTGTTTATTTGCAATGCTGTTTTTGCTTTTGGCTTTATCCTATTCCATGATGTAGGCAGGATTGTTACTGTTAAACTAAAGGAAAACAGATCCAGTGAGATTTTTTTTCCCTAATACGCTAGATAATATTCACTTCAGCCATCTTCTTTCTCTTTCACATACTGATTCACATGGCTCTTTTTTCTCACTTTTAAAAGGATATTCTTTTTTTCTCACTTAATAAAAACTTTTCTCCATTTCTCTTTCTTTTTCCTTTTTTTTTTTTTGTGAACATTTATTCTTCATGAAAGGTTTCAGAGCAGCCACCCATGTGCATGAGTATATTGATGTCTTTTATTTAGCCACAGATCCCCTAGAAACAGGCAGGTGGAGTGCAAGCCCCAGCTGAGATGTCTAAACCAGCAGTGATTAATCACACTGTGAAAGTGGCAACTTCTCTTTATTAACTGGAAAGGGAGTCCAGGCACTTAACTTTCAGGTGATTCAGATTAGCAAAACAAGTGCTGCCCAGAGCAAAGAACGATGAACATTGCTTCATAGTGCTGTCAGGAGTTCAAGACCCCTGTTTAAATGCAGGATTATGCAGGAATTGGTGCGAGATCCACAGACTTATGATGGATCTCTTCATTTTCTCTCCAAGCTTCTTGCTTGCAGGAAATACTGGAGACCTGAGCTTTGGAGTCCTCACATAATAGGAGACACTGAAACTGATAGATTGCATGAAATTGAAGATAAAGATCATGAAACAAAATTATTTCCTGTTGTGTGGAAATGCCCTGATATCTTCTATGTGACAAATATTGATCAGGCCATATGATCTTCCCATCATAGCTACAGAAATGCATCTGCATTTCTTTGAGACTACTCTGCTTTCATTGCAAAGAGATTTGTCTACCAGAGCAAAAATGTGTGTCTTTGTAGTGGAAGGATTTAAACTTCCTAGGGTTGTGTATTACCTCCTCTAATTATATTTTTGTAGCTTGCCACAAACCCACATTTCACCTGACTTGAGAAACTAAGAAGTTCAAGTAAGATTCAATCCTTTTTTTTTTTCCTTTAGGGATGTAGAAACATATAGCTCAGAAAAGCAGTAAACAGTAGACCATTTGTGTACCTGATAAACAGTAAGTAGGTGAACCAATTTCTCTTACTCTTCAGCAACATAATGACATAGCAAATGTGGTATGCAGTTTCCACTAAAATGCTAAACCATCTCATATATCATGACCCTCAACTCTGCATAAAGTAAGCTCTATAAAACAAGCTTTTGCTGATACACACATCTATAAGTGTAATGAAATTAAATTCTACACTGTGTGTCCTGTTCTCCCCTCCAGGAAAGTGACAAATTTTAATGCAGTAAGGGACAACACTGGTTGCAACAGTTATCTACTTAAAGTAGATGCAGAACAGAAAAGTTACACATATGCTTACCTCAATAGAAAAGACAGGACCGGAAGCAAATAACTTTTGGGACTAATCAAAAGCATTTAGAGCAGCAAGTATTGCCATAAGGTAGATATTTTGAAAAACAATAAGTCAGATATAGTGGTATTCCTCCTCACCTGATTTTGTTTATAGTCTACATCTAAGCTAGTCATCCCAAGGGGCTAATTAGCAGATGTTTTTTCATTTACAGTTTGGCCATCTTATTTAGGATGGGAGGCGCTCGTTCCTCCCTGTTGCCTATAATGGAAGTTGACCAGAGTAACCCAGCCATGGATATCTCTATGGCACACACATGTATCTTATCCCCTCATAATGCTCAGTTCAAGTGACTCTGCACAATTTGATTTGTTATTCTTGCCTTCTTGCAGGCAGTATGAGAGTTCTGGAAACTATGCAAAACACAGTAATTTGGGAAGAAGTTTCATCCGAGTTTGTTTGTGACAATTTTCCAGTGACATTGTCTTTCAGTGCAGAGTGGTTTGCAGCGTCACAGATCTCATATTTACATATACTGTTCTCCAAGGACAGTTAAGGACCTGGAGCTCAATGATGCCTACCATATGTTCACATGAAGTATAGTTCAGAAAAACCATAAAACTATCCTCCCCTCTTTGGTGTTACCACAGTGCTAAAATCAGTGACAAGTTTCACCTTCTTAACAAACATGTAAATATTTATACACACTTCATCTGCATTTTTATCCCATTAGACATTTTCTCTAAATGGCTTTTAGGTCACTTTTAAATACAACTTCGGATTTCAAGGGCTGTCTCATATTAGAAACACATTAGCAAACAATCTTGAGTGCTGTCTCTGTTCCACCAGTATTAGGTAAGAATTGATCTATTAATATACAATACATGAAATCCAATTTAACTTTTAATTTGCCTTGTTCCTTAACAGGTAGGAGAAGAGCACTCTGGAAGTACCTGTTAATCGATATCTTTTATGCTTACCAACAAAAACAAGAATGCATATGAATAAGAGACTTTTCAGTTTCTAGAAGCTGTGCCAACCCGTCTGCGCTTCCAAGCTGTGAGAGTTGGTTTGTAGTCCTGAAGGTCAGGTTTACTGAGTGAAGGTCAAGTTTACTTCCAACCTAGGTACCAGATACTACTAGGCACTACTTACTAGTACTACTATTACTATTACTGCCTATGTACTACTTAATGCAGGTAAAAGCTGCAGAACACAAAGGGAGGCAAAAACTGCATTATGTCGGGTCAGAGAACTGGAAAATAAGTGGCATTTTTCAAGGGCAGAAGTTGCTCTGAGACGACTTTGATAATCACATAAGATCACTATGTCTGAAGAACTGCAGAGGAGGAGATTTTGCTGGAAATGTTATCCTCTTTTTGCAGAAGGTACTCCATCAGGTTATTGTCCACAGAGCTTCTCTTCAGGAGGATTGACATCAAAGTAAAGCCTGACAAGAAAGTATGGCTTATTGGAATGAAATTTGCAACACACAAGAGAGATGTAAGACAGAGGAAATAATTCCTCAGCAGACATTATCTGTTCCCTTTCACATACTCCAGGTAGTCTTTTCTTCTGTTCAACTTTTCCTTTTTTTTTTTTTAAACAAAGACATTATAAAATGAAGTTTCTGTCTGCATTTTGCCAGTGTTACAGTGTCTAAAGTCCCAAGAGGGAATGGAGTGCCAAAAGTTAATTTATGCAAGTTCGTTGGCCCACGGTTTCTTCCCCTCGTGTATGCACTGAACTGACCTTTCCCAAGAAGGTGGCTTGACTTGTGCCTGGCCTGTTGTCACTCCCTCCTTGATTTTCTGGCTTTTCATGCTGCAGTTGTATTTTTTACCATGTTTCTGGTTCCAGCAGAAGAACTCATTCCCACATTAAATTCACAAGTGGTACCTTAACGCTCAGAAGGGTAAAGCATGAACATCGGGTTGTCAGATAAAGTCAATAATTGCTTGCAGTTCAGCAGCAAAGGCCAGCTGTGTAGGCAGAACGCCAGTGGGCAATGCCTACTGCAGCTCCCTTCATCTTAGGATCATGTTAGGTCAGGGCAAGACTTAGCTCCCAGAATATTGCAATCATGAGGATACTGCTTGCTGAAGCACAGGAAGGGGTTTCCTTTGCCAGGACTCTCTGGTAAAGGAGCATGAGTTTGCCTCTCGATCACTGTGCAGTCAGGATATAACCACACCACACATCCAAGCTGGCCAGTAACACCAAAGTCACAGATAATTATGTCTTAAGGACACCACATTATCAAAGGGGTTAAATAAAAATATCTTTGTATCAAAAATCACCATGAAACAGCTCCCATGAAGAGTGCACGGACTCCATACAGCTCAAGGACAGCTTCAGGGCCCAAGTTAGCAAGCTGGCATGAGCTCACAAGGCTGCCTTGAAAGTTGTCTTTTCAGTGCTACTTTATCGCAGCCACATCCTTGAACACAAGGGAGCGAAAGTGTCAAAAGCCAGGGAACATAAAGGTGGCATTCTAGACCCACTGCAAATAAAGGACTTTTCATACAGATTTGCAAAAGATTTTTCTGGGATTCCACACTGAAAGTTTCCACAGTTAAACGGAGAGGAAAAAAAGAGGCAGAACAACTTCCTTGACAGAAAGAAAGCACTTTGAAAAATGAGGACACTGAGTGCTAGGAGAGCTTTTCTCTTCACACTCCTTTCTATCTTTCACACCAACTTCTTACACATGCTTCTGAATTTATGTCTAAGATTTTTTTGTAAATATTGTGTGTCACAATTTTCTGTCCTTACTGTGAAGCACCCGCCCTTCTTCTAGTTGCTGAATACCTGTGTTAACAGCTACAAATAATTTTGTAAATGTAATAGTAATATAGACATTTAAATATCTTATTATTATTTACTTATAGTAACTGTCAAATAGCTATTTCAGCTTTCCACCAAACTGAGTTTGGTGTCCATAATTTTGTATATAAATGTCTGTACATCTATTTTACACTTCAGGTTATTTATATGTGATGATAATAAATCATTATAAAAATAATTCAAAACACAGGGTTATTCCACAAGTAATGACTAGGTGTATCTTAGTGACAAAATACCAACTGCATCAAAATTAATAACAAGGAAGTTGTTAATACACAGTAATAAAATGATGTGTACATCAAAGTTAGAAGCCGACAGCTAAGAAATTATTGAAAATTGAAAATTAAAATTCCAAAGCTAGATCAGCTAAGTAATGAGAAACTGATTGACTGAATTACCTCAGAGGAAATGAGTTCAACAGTACAGAGTTGATGGGTATCAAATAGAATATTTTCTAGATTTTTGAGAAAGCAAGCAGACTCTCAGATGGGGCATATATCACGGAGTAATGCAGGGCCGATGAGACGAACACCTGCAGATGTGATTCATAAAATGAGTAAGCTAGAACCTCATTCAAAGTGACAACATTTGTCCTGTTTAATTAAGTAATTATGCATCAAACTCCTATCAGGTAGCTTAAAACAGGTCACAGATAAACTAATTTATAGAGATCAGGATTACTTCCTCCATGGCCAATTTATGGCTTATAATTTGTGTAAATTATCTACTTTAATACAGCAAGTAAATAAATTAAACAACCCCTCTACAGCAATCCTTGTTGATACACAGAAAGCCTTTAAAAGGCAATTTACTCAAGTTCCCAAGTGAATTGAATTCCCTAGGTCTCTTAATACTATATTTTAATGTCACTGCATCTGCTTTTTCCAGCATTTGCCAATGCATAAAGCAAAGGTGCGGAAGCACATTTGTCCCTCCCTCCTTAGACATCTGTCTTACAGCTAGATAGGATCTGCACTGAGAGATGCAATCCTTCTCCATTAGACTTGTAGTTTATTCCCTCTGTAGCTAACAAAGAGAATTAGACGCTTCTCAAAGCCTTGGCAATCCTGGCTGCTTAGGCTGAGATATCTCCAGTTACCCCTGCCTTTTGTGTACAGAATTTGAAGGCGGTGCAATGAGTGCTGCTCATTATTTCACACATAGACAGGTTCCTGGGGATGGAGCTGTGCTATGCACCAGTCCTTGTCAAAACAAGCCAGCAAAACAATACCCCTGAAAAATGTGCTGTCATCCTGACATTTGCTCTCCAGAGGAAAAAGAAAAAAAAAAAAAAAAAAAAGGAAAATAAATAAGTAAATAAAGAAAGAAAGAAAGAAAGAAAGAAATTAAAGAGAAAAAAGGAAAGGAAAGAGAAGCAAAAATGGTTAGACTCTCAAGCCTGCTGTGGCCAGCAGCCCAATGGTTACAGCAGCCACGTCAGGAATATGTGGGGGCTTTTTGTAAATACATTATTCAGAGAAAAACACTTTGCCTGGGTCTAATCAGAAACTAATTAGAATCAGCATACACTTTTCTGCACAGTTATTGTGTCATCTGGAACAGCTAGATATACAAATCCAGACCTAATCAAACTTAATGCTTAGCATTTGGAGCATTATCATCTGAAGAGTCTTCTGCAGTCGATAGAAAAAGACATAGCAGCATGATTCAACTTACCTAGTATCTTGAACCAACCTCTAAAAAGGATTATTGCTCTCCCTTGATTATAGAAGGGTTCTGAAAGTGTGAATTATTTGCTTGAGCACTGGTCGTCAGAATTATCTCCGGTGCCCCAGAGCACCCACCTGGCCTGCACCTGCCCTTTTGGTGTAGCACAGATCTCTCCTAAGTCCTGTGACATATCTGCCTAACCCAGGCAAGTGTCTCAGGTACCCTGGAGACTCCCAGGTGGCACCTATGAGTTGTATCTTAGCCACTTCTCTGTATTTCAGGTAGGGCCTGAGTTAGGAAAAGATGATCCTAGGGTGTTGGGGCACTTCTGTAGCAATGAGCAAAGAGCTGGAGGCATGGCTGAGCTAGGAGAGAGCCAAGGAGCAAGAGTGCTGCTGCAAAGCCATCCCTGAGTGCAGAGCTCTGTTTACTTCTAGGTGAGGCACTGGTGTGTTATGAGAGGACTGCTCTGACACTATCATTATAATGCTTGTGGGTCAGAATCCTTTCCTGAACTCACTCCCAACATATATGAAGTCACAAAGACATCACAGCTGTCTGTGCACAAACCTCACTTTTCTGCAACACTTTTCATTCTGCATCTATTAACGTTATCCGAGTTATACAAATTACACTTAGCAGGAACATTATATTAATACAAGCAATCAAAGCAAATGCCAGACTTTGCAAAACTACAATCTTTGGTCACCACAAAATTCTTCTCTCTCAGATTTTTCTGCTCATTTGATGAACTTTCTCCTTGTCTTTTTGATATTTTCTTTTGGATAGAGCTAAATGTCTTCCTGTATCATAAAAAAAAGTTTTATCATTAATCATAGAACTAAGATTTCATATCAGACAACTCTTTTTATGGCAACAAGCTAAGCTTTTAAAAGGAGATATTAAATGTTTTTCATCTTATGAGGATCAATGTCATTGTACAACCACGAGCAATTTTTGTCTGTTTTTCAAAACAACTGAAGTCTCATGTATTGAAGAAAAGTCATTCAGCAAATCAAATTTCAATTCAAGTGGTAATTTATGGTTCTGTATGACTGCAAGGATATTTGTAACATTGGCCACCAAAGTTTATCCCCAAGAGTTTGCCAAGCAAAATGCAATCATCTCACAACCTAATTGCAGGTTTTCATTTAAACAAATATGCAAGAGAGGGCATATTATTTACATGATTGAAAACTTATTTTTATTCAGTAGATAATGATGTATATTTGAACATGTTTAACCACTGAATAATTTCAAAGTGGACAGCTCTATCATGCTGCAACACTATCCAGCTTAAGGAGTCTGAGGCAGGTTCCTGAGCTGGAAACCTAGGCTCTCCATGCAAAGAAGCAGCAGCTGAACTCTAACTTTCTACACTGATTGCTAATTTGGACACCTGTAATAGATACCTAAAGTCAAATCCTGGGATAATCCCTACTGTGTGCCATTCTGAGGCTGAGTGAGAGGTGGGTAGTGTGTTAATACTGAAAAACCTGGAGGAATTGGCTGGACAGCTGCACACATGCAAGAGTAACAATACTTTTAAATATATAGTATGTCTCTTAAGGTTGTCAGATTATAAAAATCCAAGACAATAATATCCTTAAAACCCCTTTTCAAGATGAACCAGGACTGACTATGAATTAAAAAGACATAATGCAAAGAAATTCATTAATGTGCTGTATGCAAATAATCTACTGTTTTTGCTTTTATATTCAGGAACACCAAAACATCACTCAGGTATAATGTTTAGAACAACTCCCTTAATCAACAAATGCTTCAGGATGCTCTACTTGCTAGGACCACTATGCAGCTGATGAAGGTGAATGTGCTTTGTCCACAAGGTATGTGGAAGATTGTTTGCACAAGATATTGACCAGATATAATCTGTGAAATCAGCCAAAGAACAATGGCTTTGTAGAGGTCCAGTCATTTCAACCTTCAGCATGTGATAAGAGAACTAGCTACAGTGCACAACTTGTCTTAAATGATTGAGAGACT
>NW_009953295.1:9541014-9545642 GCF_000747805.2 Chaetura pelagica
AGCCTCAGAAAGAGCGGCATTGTTGGAGGCCAAAAAAAAGAGAATACCCTGTAAATGCTTATGTCAGGCTTTATAATCTGAAAAAAAAAAAAGAAATTGTTTTGTGAATATTCATTGCATGTGCACCCATGGATCATCCAAACACATTGGACAGAAGCCCAGCTCCTCACCCCGAGGCCTTGGCTGGCCAAAAAGCAGAAACTGGATCAGGTTAACTGTAGAGGCTAAGAGAAAATATGGCTGAATGCAAAAGTATCTGCTTGCAATTAAGTTTCAGCAAATGAGAACACTGATGCTTTTCCCCTTGCAAAGGCCACATTTATATAAGACAAAGTAAATATTAAATATTAACCTGCTAATATTTTGGTGTATATTTATATATATATATATACATACTTAGAATACAACTGTATAACATTATAACTTTAATTTATAACTTTATAACTTTAATTATCAGCTGAAATATTTTGGTGTAATGACATAAGATGGCCAGAGTAGATTTAGCTTTGTCTTTATTCTACAAAACTTTGTTTTGTTGTCCCTTAAACAAAGAAAAAACAGAAAGCAAGGTCAATCCAAAGCTAAGAAGAGCACAACAAAAAATCCTTTGAACAGACCTTGAAGCTGAGCTACTTACTAGTGAGATATACAGTGCATGCTCTTGATGACAATAATAATGTTGCTATCAACATGGAAACGCTGGATTTAAACTTAATCTTTTACCTGATAAACTCTCCTTTTATCCATCCTCAGGATTTATAGCCTAGGCTGCTAAAAATATTTCAGACTGCAACTCAGGACCAAACTGTGTATCTGTTTGTCCTATTTCTGTAGGAATTGGACGACAGTGCATATTAAATGCAAATACTTCCGAGTCCAGACACTAGATGCTGAGTAGCAGAGCTGGAGGATCTGAGGAGGTCCCTGCAGAGGCACACATTGAGTATAAACGCAGTGCAGCTGTCTGTCCTGAGAGCTGGCCCAGGGCCCAGCAGCACTTCATGCTAATGGAGCAGTAGCTGAGGCAGCAAAAGTGGGGGTGGTGTATCCACCTGGCTGCAGCAAAATGGGCAAAATGCAAGAAGTAAACAGGTACTCCCTGGTTGTGAAATGTCTATAGGCTTGTAAGGAAAATGAAAGCCATCCTTGTGGTAAAAATGCCAATAATGGTCCTATAATTGTTTTTTTCAGCAGTATGAGAAAGGCCTCTTCGAGCTTCCCAGTGACCTAAGATGCACATTTATTTTGAAACTCATGGATAATAAATATATTTATGTTTTAAATATTTACAGTGTTGCAAAATTTTGGATAAAGAATCAATAATTATTGTAAACAGTCAAAGAAAGGTTATTTTATTTTTGCTGATAGAGGAGAGATTCCAAACATCTGTAATCAAAAGTATAGGGTTTTTTATACACATTGTTTTCCAGAGCTTTGCCATCATTTCAGTGTTTTTCCCACACTTGCTGAAGTAACAGACTCAGCTGTCTGGTGATTGGCATGGGATGGCAAAAGTCTATGAGGTGAGCCAGACCTATGGCAGGAGAAACGGAAGGACAAAGAAAACTCTGTTTTCAGAAACAGAGAGACAATCAACTCATGCAATGGCCACTAATGCCTCATTATACTCTTTGCACAGAAGTACCATAGATATATGGAGTTTTCTCTAATGTCCAGGAAAAGAAATGGCAGTGCCTTTCTGATCTGTTACTTTTGACTAGCATGTGATGAGGAGAAAAGCAGTATATAACATTTAAATAGCAAAATTCTTTTTCTGTTGATAAGAGCAGAATGTACAAATAATCACTTGGATTTTGTTGTGGTTTTGGCAGTAGCAACATTCAGGTTGTAATATACAGCTTTATAATCCAATAAACTTTATTTTGTATAGTATCAGTTATTAAAAACTGCCACTCAAGTTGTTTTGCAAATAATGGACTAGTCTCAGTTAAACAATGAATGCAGTAAGAGTAGATAAGCAGTTTTGAGCTGTAAGCAAGGAAAACAGTGTTTCAGTGTGGTTTGAGCACCAGGGATGCCTTTCATCCTTCAGATATTACAAGCAGTGTCTTCTTTCAGTACATTCATGCCCACTAGCAAGCAATTAGGATGTGTTCATTGGAATAAAAAATTTTCCATAGAGAATTTTTCTCTTGGCAGCATTTAATTTGCTTTACTTCAAAATAGCAGCTGTCATGTGTCACCATCCACATAACTTGGTGAGGGACAGTCCTGGGGAACCAAGAAGGAATTTGGACCCTGAATCTGAGAACAGTAAACCCTACACTTTACATTAACCACCCAGAATCCACCAGTAACAGAGCATGGGGGACAAGGATCAAGGTCCTCAATTTGTATCACTGCCTGGCAGTCAGAGCACTTGCCCAAGATGTGGGATATTTTGCTTCGAGGTCAAAGGGCTCATAGTCATATCTACCCTGTTCTTTTAGTTAGATGTGGAAAAACTGAGCATTAACCCACATTAATGCTTATGGAGATAATTTCCCCTGAAGTAGAGATAGCAAGAGTTATGTCACTCCTCTTAAAAAAAAAACAAAAAAACACACAAAAAAACCAAAACCCAACACAAAAAAAAACCCCAAAAACACAACAAACGAAACACACTCAAACAAAGTATACAGTATAAATGTCTGCAAATATAAATATTTTAAAAAAAAGAAAAATCATGGAGCAGTTACAGACAGGCCAACAGATGAAACAACTCTTGTATAAACCAAAGCGACTTTCACTGTTACTCTCGTATTTGTCATTACACAATACCTGCAGATGGATGTGTAAAATTTTCTATATGTCATTTAAAATGAAGGCAGAATCCCTGCTGCATCCAGTGCCAGTCATCTCAGGATTAATTACTGTCATGCTAAGATAGAAAGCATCACATTCCTCTCTGCTTGTGTGGATAAAAACCCCATACCTACACAAGAAGGCAGTTATTGCCACCAAGAGCTCACCATCAGGTGAGAGAGACAAATTAGGGCAGCAAACATGTGGGACCAAGAAACATGACAAACGAAAGAGGCCTTCTTTTGACAAGTTGAGTTTTCTGCAGCTAGAGCTTTAGAGAGACAACTTTTGTTCCAAAACATCATCCTTCCAGATGCTTTTCTGCCCCTCTTTCTTCCTGCAGGAAGGGAGACCTTCTTGCCCATCTGCCTGTGCTTCCTCATGAACATGTTTTGCCACACTCATAGCTGTGCATGTGTTTTCAGAACAGATTTGACATCAAGGATTACCTTTTAAAAGGTAGTCTTCACAGGCTAAATAGGCAGCACAGGAGAAAAAATGTGCTTGATGTCATGTCTTTCACAAAAGGATGTATTTTCAGTTAAATTAGAAAAATATCACCAACACCTTCATTCAATTGCATTCTTTCTGGGGGGTCAAAGCTCTCTGTGGGTTTTTTTGTGGTTTTGTTTTGCTTTGTTTTGGGTTGTTTTTGTTTTGCTGGGGTTTTTTTTCCAGGGGACAGAGCCATGACAAAATTTAATAGAGCATAGTTTAGTTTTGTTTCAAGGGTGTAGTACTGACAGGAGCCCATAACAAACACATTTCATTCCAGTTCCCCCTATAGGAATGCCCTTGACACTCCCCATAGCAGCACATTAAAAACAAGCTAGGCAAGCACTAAATGTGAGCACTGTTTCCACTTTATAAAGCATCGAGGGATTCTTTACAACAGGACTTTACATTTAAAACTGTTTACAAGGGTTCCTCGTTTTTTCTCTTTTTGATTAAAAATAATATACCTTATTGTACACATTGGGACTACTAAGGAGAGTAAGATTAAGCATTAACAGAAGCAGTCACAAAAGCAAAACTTCAGACTGTGAAATCCTTGGACAGACACTCCTGATGCCCCTGCTAAGGCTAGCCTGTGTTTTCTGATGCCAACCACAGCAAAACAAGAACTTAGAGCAGGAATAAATGGCAAAGACTGGAAGATGGATCAATAGCTCCGTGGCACTTTGAAATCTAGACCCAGGACTGAAAATGAAGTGCAGTTAAATGCTGAGCATCATGAAAGTCACCAAACATAATTCTTTCCCAGTTCTCTTCAAAAGTGAGTTTAAAAGTTGAAGTGGGGAATTAACTTCAGACCAGAGGACTGTATTTAGACCTAGCAAGAAATCGTTGAAAAGAAAGAATGGCAACCCTGAGACACAAATGAAATGAGCTGCCAAGAGGATTTTTCACAGTCATGATAATTATTTTTGAAATCTCACAGCTTGCTTTTTCTCCAAGTAGAAAGCAATTCTCCTCACTATTCTCTTTCATGACAACTTGGGCGTCAGTTCTCTCAAAACTGATTTTCACTTGCAGTGGTATTGTTAATTATTATAATGAGAGATGCAAAAACCTAAAGCTTAAAAAAAAAAAAAAAAAAAATTAAAAAAGCAGATACGGTGCCTCATTGTCTATTTAATTAGAACACAATAAAGTGTAGAATTTATCCTTTTTAATGTTTTGCAGCCAATTTTCACACATGTGGTAAGTCTGTTAGAAATTTCATGCATAGTTAGGTTTAAAGCTTCCCTGATGTTTGTCAGATACAGCCAAAGCAGTGATTTTGTGTTGTAGATATAATTAGGTGGCATATTGCCATGTAT
>NW_009953295.1:9545693-9566243 GCF_000747805.2 Chaetura pelagica
TGATCAGCTGTAAGATATGAGAGGGCCGGTTACAGGGAGAAAAAATAAGGCTAAAGTTTCATTAGTTTTTCACTGGAATTTGCAAGTTTCTGAAGCTTAGCCACATCTAGATGGACTGTGTCCCCCACTCAGCTCCTGCTGCTCTCTTATACTAAGGCATCTTGTCATTGAAATGTTGCCACCTGGGAAATATTTGCTTGCTTCAGTCAGGCTCCTGGTTACTGTGTGTCCTCCTCACTAGAACTATCACCCTGGTTGCTCTTTTTTGTTGTCCTGACAAGAGAAAAGCCAAGAATTGAAAGAAGGAGAAATATGTCTGCACATGTTTGACAGCTGGCCCATTGCCATGCAAAACCAAGAGCCAAAGTTTGCACGGGGAGAAGCTGCCAGCACTGTCTGGGTACAAGGGAAGGGCACCCAAAAAGAAGAGCAAATCATGAGATCCCCACCACCCCAACGAGCTGCCTAGCAGGCTGTGTGCCCAAAAGCCAAGCAGGCAAAGCTTTTGGGCACCCACAGGCACCTTGTGCTTGCAAATGCCCTTGCAGCTGCTCATCAGAGATCACAGAGACCTGGTCGAAGAAACTGAATCTCTCTTCTCTCTGCACAGCTTTTCTAAGTCGGGGGCAGAAGGCAGTGGCGGGGTACTTGGGGAAATGTTCTGCTATCATTTCCAACCATGTCTGCTCCCTGAGGACTCAGGAGCGAGAAGGATTGGGCTCATATGAACTCACTGTGTCAGTTCCCTTCACTGCCAGTGGCAAGGAACACAACTCATCCTTAGGTAGACACTTAAATCAGGGCAGCTGAACTGCATTTTCAAGCACCTATTTTAAGGTGCTCAGAAAGTCTGTTATGTAGCAGAAAATGTAGAAGATGACAACGTGTCTGAAACTATGCAAGATAAATCGCAGTCCAGAGTCCAAAGATAGTGATCTAACCCTTTCCTGCACACACTGTACAAATGTTTTGGGCAATTTACATTCATTGGTACCTCCCATACTGGCAGACATAAAATGGAAGTGAAAAGTAATTTACATTTGCTTTCATATTAAACCTCTTTGCTGTGCTGTTTACATCTTTGGTTCTTTCATGCAGAAGATGCATTCCCCTGGTGGTATAGCCAGTGAAATTCTTTAAACTGCCATTCAGTGGAGGAATTGACATTTCTTTTTAATCTAAATATTAAAATCTAAGTGCTCCTTAATAACAAAATTTCATTGTGTATTATATAATTATTCCTTTACTAATGTAATTATATATATAATATTAAATTATAATAATTCCCTTAATAATATATACATTTCTGATTCCCAGCTCAGAGCACAAATTCTTCAACAATTCTGGTTGCATCTCAATTGCTGGAACAGCTACGGTGCTGATAATTTGAAGATTTCAGCAGTGGTAAATCAAGTCCTCACAACCTTGAGACTTTGTCTAAAGAGCAGCTCTTCTTGGCAGTTCTTCTTGTTTTCTGCTTTTGAGCATATTGGCTCAGACCTGAACTCTTTCAAGTCATATTGGGCCAAGTTAATGCCTACCTGCCTCCTTTCTTTGCAGCACCCCCTTCTCCAGTGTGACTGCACTGACCAAATGCCTTGCCCACTTTGCAAGGTGAAGAGCAGTGGCAAATAAATCCTCAGGAAAAGCCTTATCACAAGGTTATGTGATGTTTAAGCAGTTACG
The DNA here is from genome assembly GCF_000747805.2 of Chaetura pelagica. Classification (NCBI taxonomy): domain Eukaryota; kingdom Metazoa; phylum Chordata; class Aves; order Apodiformes; family Apodidae; genus Chaetura; species Chaetura pelagica. The sequence goes on from NW_009953295.1 coordinate 9,547,380, forward strand.
GTATAACAACACCACCTCCCTGAGCTGCAGCTGTTGCCTCTTTCTCCGAACACGATCAGACTAATGATTTTCCTCCTTATCTATTTCTTCATACCTCTGCGGCTTGCCAGCGAATGCCGTAACATTTCTAACGTTGCAGCCTTCTTGTTTTCAGTCTCCTGCCGAACAGCATGTCAGCAGGTGGCAGCCCATGGCTCATTAAGGCAGCTCTGCAGTGCTAAATTCATAGTAGGGTCTGGATTTACAGCTTTTTCAGTGGACAATTTATTATTTTAATGCCTTTTTCCACCGCCTGTTATACTAGGAATGATGGAGACTAGCAGTAATGTGTCTAAATCCAAATTTTACTGCAAATTGCCAGACTTTATGTTCTCTAAACTGTGGCCCACAGTCAGACATTATTATTCACTGTGTGCAATGTGTAGTGAAAGATGGGCTGGATATGTATGATCATGCGTTACCGTGGTATCCACCATGGGAAAGTGAGAATAGCAGTCCAGGACATGCAGCAATTTTTTAACAAAAAACAGCAAGATCTCTTTTATTTGTTTGTTTTAAGAAGGAATAAAAATAAAAGATTAAATTTCTTTGTGGTCTTTTCATTGTAAGAGAGGACTTTTCAGGAGGACGTTCAAAATTGTGCATGTTGCAACCAGAAACAAGCCCTGCTAATTGCCCACCCTGGGTGGCTTAAGAGCACACCCTGCCACGAGCAACCAGGGAAAATGTCTCCATCGAGCAGACAAGGTAAGTAAAGCAGCGAAGTGAGCTTCTGCCAAAGCTATGGTACACACAACTTATGCAGACCAATGACTGCATGTACATGTCCTTCTACATCCTCTTTCTGGGTTTCTGTCACACCCACTTCCACATGGCTGAATTTTTATCAGGTTAGTTAGGGGGAATGATGTGTCTTCACTGGTGGCTAGCTCAGATCTGACAAACTGTTTATTTGAGGGAGAAGGTTTTGTTGGGTTTTTTTATTTATAATGCTAAAAATAGAAATGTGCAAGTTGCTGCAGAGGATGGTCACATCTCCAGGCCCCTGGCAGAAACCAGTTCCAGCAGAGCAAAGTCCAAATGCAATAGAGTATTTGTTGGCTGCGAAAAAGCCCTGTTCCTCAGGACAGCCCCAGCAGACAGAGAGAAGGGGAACAAGGAGGTTGGCAGTCTGTCCTGGAGTGTCTGCCCTGGCAGAAAGAGAGCCAAGTCTAGAAAGAAATGACACTTTCCCCTTCCCTTGTCTGGAATGGAGATGCCTGACAGAAAGTGAGGGCTGTACTTCCATCCCTACATGAGCCTGAAGCACAGAAACAGGTTCACTCTTTCCACAGAGACAGCCTCGTAAAGACCATTACATTGTTCCTGCATTTACTGGTAATGATTTGACTGTCTGCAGCAGCCAGCAGATAAAGCTCACCTGTTTTGATAAGAAAAGGACTTAATGTAGCCTGTGTGACTGATGTGCCTAAGCCCTCCTGGTTCCGACCACAGCCACTCCTGGATGACAGTGACACCTCCACAAACTAACACAACCTGCATCCAAATCGTCCCAGTGGAGATACATACAACATACTCCCAGAAAGTTCAGAGGAATAAAAGGAAACAACAAATCAGGTTACACAGGACAGAGTCTACTAGAAAGGCAGAGAAAGTAAAAGACTGAATTGCTCCTCTGAAGGCAACTTGCCACAAAGGACCCAAGAAAGGACTCTGTGAAAATGTTGCCATGGATTAATACATCCAGTTATCACTACCACCCCCCCTCTCTTATGTTTCATGACCCGTCATAGCACAAGCTTTGCACTGAACCAGGCTCATGAGTTTACTCAAAGATTACTTACTTTAATCCACTAATCCCCACCAGCTACAAGTTGTGTAGGAGCTACAGCTACCATTACATTAGAACTGGCATTGATGTAAAGAGCAGGGAGATCATGAACAGGCTGAAACCACAGGCCCAGCAGGTTTTGGTCCTTTTTCTCAGATGTGCCACTGTGGTGGACGTGGATCCATGTGAAAGCAGAGGTACCACACAGCTTTATGGAGAGTGAGATGCACTATAGGCTCCTTAGGGAGCTCTAGGAGAGGAAGGCAGTTTATGCCATGTCTGTCAGATATCCCTATCAAGTGTATGGTAACAGGTCAAGCAGTGGTATTGCACAGAGTGAGGAACAGGTAAACAGACTGGAAATACCTGAGTGCCTGGAAAATGGAATTCATTGTGGCATTGCACATGAAAACCATATTTGGCTGATAGGAAAACAGAGGCAGGAGCACAGAGGCTAGTCTAAAATCACTCAGTCAGTTACAAACAATTAGCAAAGCCGACCTCCAGATACATCACCCTGCTTTTGGCCCTGCTTCTCCTGGAGATTATGATATGGTATTAAAGATATACTGATGGATAATGTCTTTCAGGTGCCAGGTCTTCTGTTTAAAGCATGGCTGACTTCTATAGAGTTGGCAGCCACACTTTCCAATCAACAGCTGGAGAGCTGATTTCACAAATTACATTGGAGGTCAGGGTCAAATGTTAACTTTTCTAAAAAACTTTCCTTTGAGAAGTTGTCCTACAGTGAAATCCTTGCTGCAAATCCCTTGGAAATACTTTCGTTTCCTCTGAAATCCTTCTCCGTGTCTGGTATTCCCAAAGAATGGTAGAAAAACCATGTAAACACAAAACTTTTAAGAACAACTAACTTGGCTGATGAGTTGTTCAGTTCCATTTCCTCTCTTTAGAGGAAGGAAGGAGGTTCTCAGCAGTGAGCAGGGGCACCAGCGCCCAACTCCCACTGGGTCCCCATCTTCTGCGCATGCCCCCTGGGCCCATGCATGCACATGCTTCCCCATTTTGGGCATCACCACTGCATCTGGAGGCCTCTTTGTCCCTTCTTCAGGTCTGCCCAGAAAACCAATATACAGCATCCAGACTCCACCCATCCTCCACATCCAGCCCAGATTTCTTTCTCCGGCAGCTTTCATCAAGCCCCTCTGATCAAATCTGGTGCCACTGCTCTCTGCTTATCTCTGATGTGACTCAAAATGATGGAAGGAAAACTGCAGCTCCAAATAAGGTCTCTTCCCACACTTGACTTTTAAAGAAACAAACTCAGAAGGCTAGTAAATCAGATCAAACTTCAAAGTCAGCATTTTAAACCTCTCCAGTTTCTGCCAGCTGGAAGCAGCAAAGCACACACCTTGACCCTCACATGGTGTCCTTTGTACTAGCCTCTCCCTCCTGTGTATAATCCTGTCAAGACAAGCCTTGGGACAGGCAGGGGTTTAGTAACCTCTTTGTGCCAGAGGGTCCATACTTCTTGTGGTACTGTTGCCCAGCAATGACTCCAGTCATGAGCCTATTCTCCTACTTAAGCAACTCCCCCAAATATCTTCATAAGCATTATTACACTAGCTATCTTCTGTGCATGGGACACATGCAACCAACTGTCCTGGAACAGAATTTCTCTATCTTCCTTAAAAATCTGGCTCAGAACTCAGTTTTAAGGATGTATTGATTGCATTTATGTACATAGTGAAGTCAAATATGCCAATATTAATGTCCTAGTAGCTCCTTAGATAAGTGAGAGATGCTCTGGGAGTCCATGAAGAAACTGCACAACTCTAACAGATAATATCAGGCTTAAAAATATGTGACCTAAGTGTCAGTACTGCTAAGGAAGAGGTTGATGGACACTCATGAAGTTCATAATCATTTTTAACATCTCTAAAAGCAAACAGTTTTTCTGGACATTCTGTCACCTGGGAAAATGGGGCAACACATGATGAGAAATGGACACATCAAAACCTCAATCCCTGTCCAAATTTGCTGCAACTTTATTGAGATACAGACATGAAACCAGCAACTACAGCACTGTAACAGACATATCACATACCTACCCAATGTACCTTGCAGGGTTGTTCTCTGCATGAGCCCATTACAAGCGTGACATGCAGCATATGTGCAGACAGATGAATCTACAGGCTTCCAAACCATGATTTAGTCATCTTTCATCTTAACCCACAACACACTCTTCCAAGCCTATTACCCACCCTTTCCATTATCAATGTCCAGACACATGCATGTAGGTTATTTGAATAAGCTGTCAGATGTCAATACACATAATAAACAACCAGCACTTAGGCATGCATTAATTTTCTATTAAACTGTCTTTTTACCACCTCCCTCAGAAAAAGAGATGGGAGTGACCATGTCTTCTCTCTGCAATGCACCACATTTGTGACATTTTTGGTTGTTTGGCCAGCTTGCCTCATTTACAACAAGCCTACTGCTGGTGAAACAGGCAGGTTACACCAAGCCACATCTCTCCTGTCAGCTAAAGATGGGTAAGACTGAGTAAGACTGTCAGCTAAAGATGGGTACCCCATACCAGGAAGGTGTCAACCCTCACTCACCCATATGCTTTCTTCTGCACAGTTCAAACAGGGCAGAGAGAGGGAATCCCCTCAGAGCTAAATTGTACAAGGAAACTGAGGCTTATACCTTGGATAGGATGAACTTCAACCTCAGTGCTTTTAGTACATGTGGATCTACTGAAGCAGAATCTCAGTCCCTCTGCATTTTCCCTCACTAGCATTTTTCATATTAGCTGTTGACTGATTGTCTCTAGTTGCAGGCTTTTTTGAGGCAAGATCTGTGTCTTCCTGTGAGAGATCTCCTAGGGGCAGCTATTGGAGTACAAGAGACAGAAAGCTTCATAAGCACCCTGGTACAAGGACTTAACCGATTCTGCATCTTTTAAAAAAGATTTTACATTCTCCAACTCTATTCTTACACACCAGCTGAAGTCAGGGACATAGGTATGCATGAGGATGAGCATATACCAAAGTGCTTTGTGTATTACTGCCAAAATCTCATCCTTCCCAAGCTGGCCTTAAGCTGGCTGGCTCAACTGCTGGTGGCAGCACCGCTGCAGCAGCAAGGAACTCAGGGCAGGCAGGATAAAGGCCAGAAAGTCTAACCACCTTTTTCAGGTAGGTTTTGCAGCCTTCCTTGGTCTCACTGCTATACAGGCAACAGGTAACAAGCACAGGGAGTTCAGTGACAGAGCTTCCATAGCAGTTATATGCTTGCCTATGCATGAGTGACCAGGAATAACTTCTGTCTGCTTTTGGGTCCTCCTCCAAGAGATTTGGGTGCAGCAGGCTTTGCTGAAGCCGAGCACATACTGTGTCTGCTGAAAGGCAGGTGTTGGAATTTACTGTTTGGAGAGGACAGGTTTGGACAAAGGTGAAATTTCAAGCCATCGCCAAAAAACAGTAATTTGTGTTTCCTGTATCCTCATGATTTAAGTCTCTTAAAGAGGAGGACAGCTAAGGGAAGCAGAGGCCTCTGGTAACAGTCACATGAGGCTGGAAATATTTTTCTACAGGAAAACCCCTTCCCTGTGTAAAGACAAGAGGATGGGCACAAGCTTAGTGCCTCTTCTCTCACAACAAGCGTTTGAAATCTTCACAGCATGTAGAGGAGCACGTAGGAAGAGGACTCCTACACTATTTGCTCAAAATAAATCTTAAACAAGTACAATTTGTAAAAATATGTACCAAAATATGTCACATTTTGCAATAGGATTTTATTGGTTTTATCCAACAGTTTTCACACCGTAAACACAGAAAGTCCCAGAAAGCTCAATCATTAAACCTTTCTCTCGTCAGTTGCTAATCACTGGGGTTTTTTTGGTTTTGTTGCAGGTTTTTCGTGTTTTGGTTTTTTTGTAGAGCTACAGTGACCTCCAGTGGCCAACATGAGCCTTTCCCATTTCTAAACTACTTTTAGGCAGGGTAAAACTATCCCTGATTATTATCTGTGTGTGACAGGTGGGTCTGGAAATGGAGGCAGAAATTCAATCCGTGTACTTGTGCATCAAAGCTGACGGCTAACTGGCTGTGTTATCTCGAATTAGGTAACAAGTGAGAAGTTTAAAGAATTCATTTCTTTAACTCGTATTCCTTTAATTGAAAAAAGGTTTGTTTAACTGTCTATAAATTCTTACAGCAGCATCTCTGCATTCGGAATTTAGTAGCACAAATTTCATGTTTCCTTATCAAACATGGAAAACATAACAAGTTGTAAAAAGCATGCAAATATTGTAAAATATGGAAAAAGAAAATTCAAGTTAGAAGAATGAACAGCTAAGGTGTGGCAGAAGAGGAATGCAGAAATGCGTACATTAAACAGCTAAATACTTTTGATACTACCATTGAAAAATGTTATTTCAGCTTCTGATGAATGCAACAGCTTTGTTCAGGTCATAAACCTTTCCCATGCTGGAGTGATGAACTTTTGTGAGAAAAGGGATATAATGATGACCTTACATAGCCCATAGTATGATAAATTCTGTTCTATTAACAACTGCTGCCATGAGCTGCCATGTATGTGCACACACATTGCCAAGCCAAGAAGCTCAACTTCCTCAGACTTGGCTTGAGTTGGGAGCTACCATCTTACCCAGCACTGCTTTTTTTTTGGTGGCACTTTATGCTTTCAGGCTAATGGTTTTCAAGGACATATTGTGATAAAACCAGTAGACTGATTGCTTATAGACATAAATTAAAAAGTGTGGTTTTAAGATGAGGTCAATTCATGGAAAAGCAACTCTAACTGATCTTTTTCAATATGGTGTTCTTGAGTTTATGTACATAGTCATAAGCAATGGTAGCAGGATGTAGGGTTTTTTGTTGTTCTGTGCTGTCTGCAGGGGCATACACAGGCTCCTGCTCCCATCCACAGAAATACTTGCAGCCATAGAAGCATCATTTCATGTCCCTCTATCTCAACACTGGCTTTCCAGGAAATTCTCCTAGGATTTGACAGGACAAATATCAGGGTGTCTCAGAGATTACATCTTTAACAGGGGTAGATACTACTTCTTTCTGCTTCAAGGGTTTGCCTATATGTTCATTAACTGTGCAGGTCATTCCCAGCAGCACAAAGCCCTGCAAGAGGAGAGAGTTTTTGGTTGAATAAAGGACTGAGGGGCAAATGCAACAGAAGCAGTGTCAAGCTGATGTGTCCCTGTAATAGCACAAAATTCCACGTAGCAGCCCATAAATGTCCAAAAGGGGAGGCAGTAAAGCTGCTTTAGCAGTGATAGAGTCTAATTCTATTTCTCAAAATTGGTTTTCTAAGGATCTTGACAGCAAGTCCTCTAGATCTTCCAACTGTAGACAGATACAACCAAGGTCTTCTTGAACAGTCTTTTTTTCCCGTTATTATGAACTCACCTTACGTCCGATGCTTTTAAGATGCTATCACAATATTTCTGTTAATTGTTCAGCACAGAGACTACAGTGCTCTTGGCTTTGAAACAATATAGTGGTGACGGACGTACTCCCTGATCAATGTATTGGCCCCCTTGCATGGACAGATCCCTCACCACCAGGAGGGAAGGCTTAGATCATGATGCTCTGCTGACACAAGCCATCCCTGAACATGCAAAAAGATGGCATAATTCCCATTCCTTACTCCCCAGAGTACATTTACATGGGGTTCACATTTCAGAGGAAAGCACACCCTGCTACCCAGTTGCAAAGAACATTCTGGCTGAAGGAAGAGACACCTGCCAGTGTCAACCTGGATGGCAAGGAAGAGCAGGAGGATGACATGAACTCCAAATACTGAGACAAGATCAAGTGAGACATCTTGCATGCCAAGGGAAGTATTACCCTCCTATTGCAGAGATTACTCATAAGAAGAATCCTTGTAAAAAGAGACTGGACAACTGAGTTGGGGATCCAGCAGAAAAGAATCAAACAAAACAAAACAAATAAATTGTGCAGCCTTGGAATACTATACCAATTGTGGCATTTTTCTCTGATAATTATTTCTCAGACATAGAAATTCCTAGATTCTTGACCTCTGAAAAAAGTCTAACACAGAATATTATGGTGTTACAAAATGAAGCGAGAGCAGAGCAGAGCAGAGCAGAGCAGAGGACTTCTCATAGTAAAACAATACTGTCAAGATTCATTGAAGAGGAAGGGAGCCATGTGTCTTTCTTGCCTTTTAAAGCAGCATGGCAGCAGAGCCTTCCAGAGTTTCACTGTCAGGGGATTGGGACCTCTTTTTTGCAATTTCTCAGGCCACTTGGGGAACACTGCTAGTTTTTTTCTTTTGAGAGATCAGTAGAAGAAATCATAAGAAACCATATGTTCCAAAAAAATATTATCTCCACCATCAAGAAAACTGTTCTGTTATCCAGAGTGCCCATACATTTCTACCAATTAATACAGAAGTGCTAATGCTACTATAAGCTGATTGACTCCTGTTAGGAGCACAGCCAATATCTAATGACCCTTTTACTCTGCTGCCAAGGCTGAGCACCTCGGAGTGCAACAGTCATTGCTGCACACATGGGTGTAATAATCACAGGCAACATGAGAGCAACATTTTCTGCTTTCATAAACTGTTTTCAAGCCTCAAAAGGAATGTGAGTAGAGGCAATAACATCAAGGACAGATGGCCTCTAGCTAATTTATAATAATAGGAAGAATCTGATTATATATATTTGGGTAACCCAATAATACAATAATCTGAGACTAAAGATTAATCATATGTAACAAACGACTCATAATGTTCTGTAGAAAACTCATGTAATTACGGACATCCAAGAACATAAGCACTCAGGATTTCAGTGCATTCAGACTTTATGTCTCTATAGCTCCTAAGAGTCTGCTGCATCTCTATAGTAATCCTGATTCACTTGTCTCTTGATTTCCATTTACCATTCTTCCTCAGAGATAGTAATATATTCACACTGGTATATTTTAGAGTGTCGTCTTTCAGATAAATAGCACAACTGCAGTGCAGAGGTCCACAGGTCTTTAAGTAGAACAATAAGAAATTATAAAGATGGGGACAAATTTGCCCTCTATGTGAGGAAGAGGTTCAGATGCATGGCACCCTGTTATCAGTGAGGCAATGGGCTAGGCAAGAGCTTATGGGGAAGATCAGATGATAGATCAAGAGGAACATCTGCTACAGACCACCTGGAAGAGAAAAGGTAGTGGACAAAGCCTTCTTCAAACAGTCTGAGGAAGCATCAGGATCATGGTCTCTGGTTTGCATGAAAGACTTTAACCAATCCTGGTGTATGTTGTAAAGGCAACTTGCAACACTGCAAGCAATTCAAGAAGTTCCTGGAGTGTTTTGGGGTCGTTTTTTGTACGCATGTGCTGGATTGGCCAAATAGGAAGTGTGCTTTGCTGAAACTGCTGCTTGTATATAAGGGTGAGGGATACAATAGCCTGTGGCTGCATCAACTGTAGTGACCCTGAAATGGTGGTGAAAGATTCTAAGGAAAGTGAGGAAGGCAAGTGGCAGACGTTAAGAATTCAGGAGAGGATAATTCAGTCTGTTCTAGGAACCAGCAGCTGGGATCTCATTGTCAGGGCTCAGCTGGATAAGAATCATAGAATCATAGAATCTTAGGGGCTGGAAGGAACCTCGAGAGATCATCTAGTCCAACCCCCCTGCCAGAGCAGGGTCAGATATGTGATGAGTTTTACTGGTATATCAACAGCAAAAGGAAGACAATTTAAAATGTGACTCCACTGCTGAATGGAGCAGGGAAATGAATGACAAAGGACATGCTAAAGTTAATTCTTTCCTTCTTTGTCTTGGTCTTTACTGGCAAGGTCAGCTCTCATAATTTTCCTATCTTTGTGCTTAATGACAGGGCTTGGTGAAAAAGCTAGTCCTACCCTACTAGTAGGGTAGGACAATCCAGTTAGGGAACACATAAGCAAAATGAGCATACAGAAGTCCATGGAATGGGACAGAATGCTGCTGAGAGGTGAGGGGGTAAAAAAATGAAATTAACAGGCTGCTTAGAGGTGGTGTGGAATCTCCATCCTTGGAGAACTTCTTATACCAACTGAAGAACATGAGTGACCTGTTTAGACTTTGAATCTGGCCCAGATTTGAGCAGGAGGTAGGACTAGGTAACCTTCAGAGATGTTTTCCAACCCGAATGATTCTAAAATTCCACAGCAGCAAACACAATCTGTGTATTGCATGGTTGGTTGGCGTAACTACTCAAAAGGGAAATCTGAGGCTTTTTTCTTGCCTATTGATGAGTGCTTATACTCTTAGTGGTTTTATACTTTATTTACAGAGTGGCATGGAAAAATGTTCTTTATGAATTAATAAAACTCTTTTTTTTTCTTTCCTTAATGCAAGCAAATCTGAACAAGACAGAGCACAGGCAATGTTATATTCACTGTGAAAGAACTTTTATACTGGACTCTCCAGTGTGACTGAGGTTAAATCACTTGACATTTAGCTGAGTTCCCTCTTCGCTTTACACCTGTGTAACAATATTTCCCTGGCGTCACATAGCTATTATAAGAATGAACATATCAATTTCTGAAGTACACCCATGGAGCAATGACATCTTGACAGCATCTATCTTTCTTTCTTACTCAATTTATTTAAGATCACCTCACGGTTACATGCAGTACCAGTGCAGTATCAGTGGTTATGAGTGGGCAAAACTCCCCAAACCTTTCAGGTCTCCAGAGTTCAAAGGGTGTTAGCTGAATCTGGGTCTTCTAAACCCATTCATGTTTCAGGATCTTCTGTTTTTTGATGAATGCAATATTTCTTCAGATGATTGTATCACATGTGCTGCCACACTTAATGGATCTTTAATATTGATCACCATTAAGGAGGGCAGATGTGGCAGGTGGTCTTTGCTCACCTAACACTGTCTAGTGCTCATATGAGAACACAAGAAAGTTGTTCAACAGTCAACTGGCATTTGTGCCATGGGTAGTTATTTGAGTATTTCTTGGCAGTAGGATTTCTTAGGCTGGGCCTCCTTTACTGCTTCCAAATTAAAACAGGGTTTGAACAATAGATCTGTCATTTGAATGCTTTTTTCTAAATCTGCAGTGGCTACAGCTTTCTGTTACAGCTGTTATAGAAGGCAAAAGCCCAAATTGGTGGGTTTAATAATGCAAATGGAACCAAATAACTCAGAGCTGCAGCATCACAATTCAACAAGACAGAGCCAAAAACTCAATATAACCGCATGGAAACCACACAATGTTGAAAGTGTTTGTTACTTTAATGTTGAGAAGGAAAAGGCAACCATTTGTAAAAGACCCTGATAGAAATGTTATATAATAAGTAGCAAAGTAAATCAACTGTTACGATTTTACATACACTCTCTACATAAAGAATCCTTCCTGAAAACATTTGCATTTGAAAAGCATCTTGTTTGTGGAAAATCTAACACATACCGTTAAGTTGCTTAAATATATTGATGCTCAATTAGTTGTTTTTGGGTTCAAATATGGAAAATCCAAGGAATTGATTGAACCCATACCATACATACCAATTTATCTCTTCCGTTATTATCATTACTGTAACATCTTATAAGACACTGTAAAAGCCTACCAGCTTAGGCAGCCTCTCTGGCATTCCTCATAGGTGGAGCTCTTCCAGCCCCAAATTTAATTGGCCTTTTCTACTCTCAGCCTTTCACAAACTATGGATGCAAATGTCATGTGTATTAGCAACATAATGCACTGCATGACAGCACGAATTTTATTTGAAATATTAGAACAAATAAAACATGATTATTAAAATTATGACAGACTGTGGGAGTGAAAAACAACATTCATGTGAGACTTTTTCTCACAGAGCAGAAAGAATCTCTATAGGCAAATGCCACGTACAACCTCCACCCTCCATTGGTCATGGCTTTTAAACTGCCCATCATAGCAGAGGACAAAAAGGGGCTGTACAATAGAGCAGCCAGTCACTAGAGTTTTCCCAGGAAGCTTCACACAGCAGTGCTAGGCAGACTTGTAAGAAAGAGGGCTACTGTTACATGACAGTAAATGGCAACAAGCTCTCAGGCCTAAAGGGCCCAATTCTGAATCAATTTTACAAACACATCTCCTTTTGTGTCCAGAAGGAGACCAGTAGGGGACAGCCTGTGGCCCAAATAGGTGGCCTAACCAGCAGAACAGCTATTTTCAAGTGATTGCACTTAACTACTTCACTGTAGTCTTCCTTTTCCTCTTTAGCCTTCATCACTTTGGAGTTCACAAGATACTTTCACTGTTACCTGTCAATTACAATGCCAATCCATTTATCTGAGACACATTTGTAAACAAAGATGCCCTTTGGGATGTAGTTTCAACTGCAATGGATTTGATGGTTGCAAGTGAGTTAGCAGGAAAGGAGCGGAGAGAGGAAATCTAGACATGGCAGAGATCCAAATTTGTTTCTCTGTTCACTTAAACTGAACTATTTCTGCTACAGAAAATGAGGAAAGAAATTATTACCATTATGTAGTTGCTTTTTTCTACAGCTGTATAATCTAAGGACATGAGCATAACAAGGCCTATAAGTAGAGATTGTACCCTATACCACCTGGTATAGAGTCTAATTTTCTGACCATACTGGTCGACCCAATAAAAGGTGCTACCTCTACCTACAAACTTTGTCACAGGAAACTACCAGATGAGGACTAGAAGATTTCCAGTTAATTACCTCCAGAATTATAATTATATATATACACCATACTAATAACCTCCAAACCAAAATCTCACACAAGATCTGCCAGCAGGACAGCCATAAAGTAGAATTCTTAACTTCCTTTCTTCTCATTTTGTTGTCCTGGCCTGGTGTGTGTCAGTCTCTTCTCCCTAGCAAGAAGTGGTAGGACAAGAAGAAATGGCTTCAAGTTGTGCCAGGGGAGGTTTAGATTAGATATTAGAAGGAACTTTTTCACTGAAAGTGTTAGTAAACACTGGAACAGGCTGCCCAGAAGGGTGGCTGAAACACCATTCCTGGAGGTATTTAAAAGACCTGTAGGTGTGGTACTGAGGACATGGTTTAGCACTGGACTTAGTAGAGTTAGGTTAATCTGTTGTACTTGATGATCTTAAAGGGTTTTTTTCAAACAGAACAATTCTGTGATTCTGTGATTGCTGCAGTATTACCAGAGTCACCCTCCTTGGCTCATCAAGGATTCCTCCCTTACAGTCTGCCTTTACACTATGGTTCTTAAACCCTTTTTTTAAGTCAGCCTCCTGATTGCCACATCTTTTCTTTTTGCATCTCACCTTCCTACACCTACATTTTCTCTGCAGTACTCACTCCACTTCCAGATGCCTCTCTACCACATCCTCATCCACCCTCTCCCCCGCAGATTATCATCACTACCTCTTTTCACACATGGGGATCCCCAGGTTCCACTGGAAAATCTTGACAGTTTACACTCTGCTCTCTACGCTTTCTTCTCTAATGCTAGGAACTTCTGTCCCAGAAAACCAATGTCTGACTGGGAGTAAGAGAGCATTGCAGTTACAGCAGCCATTTATCATAGTTCTGCCCTGTTCTTGTGCCAGGCAGCAAAGTAAGGGAGTGCAAAGACGAGCTAAAAAAAGATAAAACTCTGCATGGTCATTAGCACATGAGCTGGGTTTGCTTCTCTTCTAGCTCTTATGAGACTTGAAGTTCTCTCACATTCAATTACAAACAAAACTGGAAAATTTGGATGTCCAAAGACTGATTTTATTACTCTTCCCAAAAGACAGTTCTCTGATAGGCTTTCAGCACGAGTCTGACCACTGAAAACAGGAACACACAGTATTGAGTGGCTAGGAGATAAGTATTTTTTTGTCCACTACCAGACACCACAAAACTCCTCTTTTGAGGGCCGCTGTTGTTTTTTCCATTGTTATTCCCTGAGGTCCAGATAATCATCAATTTTTGGAGGGGCAGAACTCCAAGAATTCAAGGTCTTTGGAAAGGGCAGTTGGTGATATGCTTTACTCTTCTGTTTCAAGACCTTTATTTAAGCAACAAAACATTTAATTCCCACTTGTCTCATGTGTCTGGCTATCTGTTGAAGAATCCCTGAATCTCAATAAAAATAGAAGGGGAAGAAAGCATAAATGTTGAATCAAAGAGTAACCAATAAATTCTGTCCCTTTATTATAACAGTTTATTTCCCAGGTGGGGAATTTTCCCAGCTAATTTAGTGTCCTATAAAGGCTATTCAAAGGAAAGATTTACATCATAGCGAGAATGGGAAAGATCTCACACCACAACTTTTAAATGCAAACATTTATCACAGTCTTAAGTTTTAAAAGATTGGTTGATCTTATGCAACACTGTTCAAAGCTGCAATTGAAAGTTATTGGAAATATCTGTTACACATCTTGTAACGATAATTGTAAGACTTGTGAAAATTATGAGTGTTGTCAGCATAGCACATAAAAGTCAAGAAAACATCAAAGATCCATTTCTTCTGTGGATAAAGCTAATAGCAAATCAAACTTAGGAATTTGACAGGCATGTACTAGGAATCTGATGCTTTGTTTTAGCTATCTCTAAAAATTTCATTCATGCAGGTGCCAGCAGCTACTGACATGGAAATTATTAAAAAGATAATCAGCTGCAGAGCAGCCAAAAGTGCAACATTCTTGTATCTCTCAGACTGTCACTTTGGAAGGTCTGACTTTCATCCTGCCTTTCCTCATTGCCTTATATAAGGTTATGTTCAAACTGGGGAAATCAGAAATTGCCTCCAAGTCAAAAAGTGTCTGAAATCTACCCACAAACTGGTTCTCTTTGTCAAACCTAAATTTCATAGCCCACAGAATAACAGTGTCATTCTTGCACAAGTGATCAAAAGTTAGGAGAAGTTCATCTAGGAAGGGATGGTGGTAAACTACATCAGCAGCCATAATGTAGTCAAAATGATAAGACGACTTAGGAAAGTTCTTTTCCAGATCAATTCCCCAAGACAACTCTTTAACACAAGGCCGGTGCTTGCATTTCAGCTTTGTATTTTGGAGAACATTGTACTCAAGGTTTCCTAGCAGTTCTGGCAAATCAGTGGCAGTCACAAGTGCACCTGTGACAGGGAGAGAACAAACATAATCTTTGAATATACTTCAGGACTGGAGCAAAAGGCCATTCACAAAAAAACACTGCACAAGGAATTGACTTTATCAGATAGCTCTCACTTGAGGGAACAGAACACTGTAAATGCTCCCAAAAGCTCTTAGCCATTGCTCTTAAAATAAATATTTGGTTCCTGGCAGTTTTACTCTACAGATTGCTATCTAAATGCAGCTAGGGATGGTGGGGAGAAATCAGAAACTTACTGTGTCTTGTTATCAATTGGTTAAAAGTACAGTGAGCAAATAGGGATGGAAGAACAATGGTTACTGAGTGTAAAAAAAAATAAAAAGTCAGCATTAAAGTATTGTCTCAGGTCCTTTCCTTTTCACATAGTAAGATTTCTTAGACTACAGAAAGCTAAGATTCTGTTAAAATGCAGAAGTTAGTGATTTGGATTAGTCTTGATGAAGAATAGGCTAGCATGAAAGAAAACACAATGGTGTCTGTAACAGAAAAGGCAAAGATTAACTGCTGAGAGAAAATGCTGAATGTAAATAGAAAGAAAGTGACCTGGCATCCAAGGGCTGTTTGGTCAATGGAAGGTGATGAATTGGTCATACCTACATCTGGTTGCAACTGGCATCCTGTGAGGCCACTAGTTTCTTACTTTGGTCCCTGTTTAACATTGTTAATGACAACATCATCTACTGGGACCTCCTTTATAACATCAATACACTAGCAGCTTTACAGAAAAAAAATAACAGAACAGATTTCCAAATTAGCCTTTTGAAATTTATTTTTTCTTGTTCTTGGAAGCTGTCAAACAACAGAAAATTCTAAGCCACTTCCTTTATGCTCCAGTATTCATCTGAGAGATGTTTCCAAGAGCATAAGAGCAATGGCACGTACTCACCCAGTAAACTGGCTACTATGGAGACCAACCCAGTTCCAGCTCCAATTTCAATCACATTTTTGTCAACCAAATTGTATTGTTTAGAATTAGTTTCCAAAAAATAACACAGAACAAGAGCCTGTAGGGGAGGGAATCCATGAGCATACTGAACAAATAAATGAAACAAACCCCTTCACTAAATATGTATTACCATTTAAAAGCATGCAAAAAAAATTCTTTTGTAATTTCATGTCTGTTCAAATGAGCAATATTCATTCAAGTGCTGTCCCTAAGGGATCACAGCTCTCTATGAACTTTGAGCTCTATGGACTGACAAAATAAATGCCACAACATGCCTCAATATAGGCTTGTAAAGCATTACAGCCAGAAGGAACAACTGCAATTATCTAATCTGTCACACTGCATAACATGAGCTATGGAATTCCAGTCAGCAATTCCTGCTTATAATGGCACTCACTTCTGGTTGAGCTAAAACATGTCCTTCACAAAGACATCTTGATATAAGGACTGCTTGTAAGAGCAAATCCACAGCAATCCTCGTTAAGCTCTTCCAATAGTTAATTATTTTTGACAATCATTAATTACTGTAATGATTCAAAAGGGACCAATAGATTTACCCCTTTTCTTTCAGTTCAGTTTGTTTGCAGGTCCTCTGTGCTTACCTCGTGAAGCACAGCAAACCTTTACAGCCAACAAAGACACAGAGCCCCCTACAGCAGATTCCTTATGTATGAATTTATAAACTGTGCTTAAGCTTCTGCCTTCTGTCCTGTCCACACTACCCAGCGAGTTTTAGTTCATTGTTTGAAATAGAAATTGCTAATTTTATTTCTCTGACTAAGATAGTTTCCAGCTTGTCTCCTCCCTGTTTTCCCACTCTTAGATAATTATATAGTTTCCATCAACAAATACATATGATGGTTGCCATATCCTCTTGCAGTACAGATGACCATTTGGGAAGGCAACTTTTAGTGGCTCAGTCTCACACAGCAAAATTATGCTCTCAGTTTTATTTTTAATCAATTCAGTAGTAGAAAAAGATAATGTTGACCCAATATTTACATGCTAGAAATAGAAATTTTGCTCTCTACGTCTTAATTCAGGGCAAAAAGAGTAGGGTCATTTATGCAAAGTTACATATAACTGACAATCAACAAAGCTTTGATACAGAAGCAAGTCTGTAAGCTCCAGGACTAATTAAATTCAGGTTTCTAAAGATTGCATCTGATGTTTTACTGATGTTCAAAAGCACATTATATTAAGATTTCCTGTTAGTTCCATATATACCTATAATTTCTTCCCTCAGAGCTTTGCCTTGTTCTGTTGTAGAAACTGGCTATCAGGATCAAAATTTCTGTGGGATAAATTAGGGAAACTTAAATCCAGCTTTTTTTCCATGAAACATGCAGAAAGTTTTTTTTCCTCAAGGTTCCTGCCCTCTCAACAATTTTGGCTAACATTTTTTTGGTAGAGTTCAAATATTGCTATACGGAATAGAAAAGGAGAACATGAAAAGACATAGACAGAAGGGTTGCCTTCCTTCCACAGCAAAATTGGCTAAACCCTTTCAGGAAAAAATCCCCACACTTTTCATTAGAGGCCATAATTTTGTGAGAATAATCAGCAGTCAGCCAACCTTTTCTCAAAGACAAGCACTGGGGCCACCAAGAGATACAGCATAAATTACTTGTCCAGGTTTGCTAAGAAAAGGATAATGCTAACTCTCCTCAGCTGAACTATGGCCATATTTCTTAAAAATATTACAATCCAAGGAGGCTAACACTGTTGTGACAGAGATTGAACTTCTTGGGTTTCAGTCCTCTTCCTCCTGTAAGAGTCCCTGGAGGTGGTTCTGTTCCAGGGACATTCTCTGAATGCCACAAGTGTCAATGGTGCATCAGGGCACCTCCCTGACCACAGAGGTTTTTTTCATTCTTAATTGTTTAAAAACAGTCAAGTTAGCTGTGCATTAGCTGCACAGGCTCAAAACCTTGAAGAAGGTTCTTTGTATGGTGGGCATATCGATAGTTCTTCTATCAAAAACCAAGGACAATGGTTCTCTCCAACTAGATTTCTGGCTATTTGAGAAACTAAAAGCTCCAGCTGAACCTCTTCCTATGCCTGGGTATTTATGAGGTAAAATTCTTTCTCACAGAAGTAGGCTGAGTAGCTTCTATAAGTGCTAGTATCTTGTGACCTCCTATGACAGCTGTTTCCACTGCCTGGACTTGCCTGCTATACAGCCTTCTGTATTTATAAAATGTACAGAAATTTAATCATAAGACTGCTGTATTTCCTTCAAAATATGCTTATAACTAGCCAATAGGATGGAAAGTTACTAGTAGGTGAGGAGAGGACACAAGATCTTGTGTGATAGGAGCACAAACAAGAAATAACATTTAAGCATTGAGAACCAGGAAACGATACTAAACCAGGCTAAATTCAGGCTTTGGATTTCCAGAATGGAGACAGAGAAGCACAGAATGTTTTCCTTGGGTTATCAACATAAAACCAAACATATTTATCACGCAAAATAAATTTAAAGTACTATAAGACTCCAAAACTTAAAAACTAACAATGCTGTATAAATATTGTACCGATGGCCAGACGACTGCCCCGTAGCAATCAGTGGCTTCTGTAATTCTTATCTCATGGCCAGCAAAGTGAAAGCCCTCCCAGGGCTTATGAGTTATGACAGCAGGAAAAAAACGCCTTCTCATGATTTCAGCAATTATCTGTTCATCTTCTTTTCCTCCTGGAAGCAAAAATATAAAAGGTCAATCAGGCTGAGTAGACTGATAAGGAAACTACCAATTTATATTGAAAAGCTGATTTGGAAGCACAAATGTGAATTACATCTGTGAACAAAAATACATTTCACCATTAATGGTTAGCAAAATACCTGAGGAGTCTCCTGAATTCTAATGGAGGTTTTTCGTTTACGACTAAATAATTTCTTTCCTGTTTTGCTGAAGAAGCCAAGTTCAGAAAAAGTAAAGAAGTGGAATATTACTATATATTGCTTTCCATTTCAGAAATTCAAATGAACTTTTTTAACTTC
>NW_009953295.1:9566516-9580044 GCF_000747805.2 Chaetura pelagica
TTCCCTACATTATAGTTCTTTTTGACAGTAAACAAAAGGAGCCACAGTATCATTTACAAGTCTGTCACAAAACTTCTGAAACAGATCCTAGCAACACAAATTATGACACACAGGAGCGAAAGCACTAGTGTTGTCAAGAAAGCTTATCCGCCCACCCCAACTGAGCCCTGTCAGAGGGATTCTTTCCAGTCGGCTTGATATCCTGAATGCCATCCCTGTTGCTATGTAAAGGATATTTATGATAGCTAACATAATCCTGGATAACTCTCCTAACAGGAGAAGATTCATTCTTTTTTAGCTGAATACCAAGCCAGTTTCAGTTTTGCCTTAATCACACAAAACTGTACCACAATGTTACCCCAAAAAAAAATTTTTAAAAAAAGTAAGTAAAGCTGTCCAGAGGATTTTCTTAAAAAAAAGTCTAGAATAATTCAAAATTTTCACATGAAATTTACTTTCATGGCCAATGGTGATCTCTTGGCAAATTAACTAAAGCAAAACATGTTTACAAGCTCCACCTCCTAGACAGGATGCTTGAGATTTAGATAACTGGGTTACCACCTTGGTCAAAGCAGAGCTGCTATATCAAGCCTGCAGTTACCACGGAAATGACAAATATCAATATCAGGATCTGCATGGAAACTATAAGCCCTATTGCTTTTTAAAATGAGAACATTTATGTTTTCATCAGCATAAAACATATTGGCCTACCAAAGATTCTTCACCTTTTCTTCCCCATCAAATGACTGCAGTCACAGGACATGATGGCCTGAAATGTTGTCATTTGCTCTCCCATATGCCTTGGTATTTTTATTGACATAACCTATGACAAAGTCTTGTGATGGAAGAATGAAGGAAAAAAAGCAGGGGTGAACAAAGAAAGCGATTATACCAAAAACACATTGGGAAGATGCTTAGTCTCATTAGCCAGGGCTTTAAGCTTGCAATTCAAAGCTTAGTCTGAGCATCAGAAGAAACTAGAGAACAGCAAAAACCAAGGAAGAAAAAGCAAAAACTTTAATCTTCAATCTTAGTATGTTGACAATAAGACATAACCTGAACATTAAAAAAACACAACCAAACAAAAAAACCCCAACAATAAAACCCACTAAACAACTCACAGTAATCTAATAAATTTTCTTGTGAGGGGAACATTAGTCATGGGATACAGTAAAATTAAAAATATACACAGTATAATTTTATAAAGGTAACTTAAAATGGTCAACACTGAAACTATGATATTTTAAGATCTTAGGAAACAAGTAGCATGTGGCAGCCCATTACATCTTCTGCAAGCCTCTGATGTTGAGGGAACACACATGCATCACTGTGCCTGAAAGCAGGGAACTCAGCACAAACTTGAGTTAAATGCCAAAGAAATGCTTCTCCAGTGTAAAATTAAGCTTTCCTTAAGAAAGAATTAATATGAAACTGTCTTATTACCCATATCATAAGTGTATTTAATATATCATCCTTTTTCTAGGCGTACTAGATATAGTCTACTTTTAGTCTTCTCTGACTCTTTAGAACAGTCTGATCTTGTTCTGTGATCAGTACTACATGTGGAAGTAAAAAGCTGTTACCTCCCAATTACAATCATTTTTCTTGATTCCTCCTCCTTTGACATCCGTTTTGGATCAAATTTTGTGGAGAAGCCATAACTTATTCACTCTTAATTTACAAAGCTTCTGCCAGAAGATTTATAAAACTTTAGCATTTTTACATCTACTCCTCTAATGCTCAATAAATATTTTCCAACTATTCCATATATTATCAGCAATCTTTCTACTTAAGGATTGCATAGCCCCTACACTAACAGAGTTTATAGGCCACTGCTCCCTACCTGAGCTAAACTGTTCACACCCCTGAAAGAGGAACCCCAAATCTGCTGATTAATAACACCACTTCAATCTTTGACCATCTTATCCCTTTGGTAATCCCCCAGGTGGCTTATCTGGAGAAGTTTACATAATTGTTATATTTTTGTTTTCCCCTTAAGAAGATCTCATTATTGCAGAGAATCAAAAAGAGTGTATGTTTCATAAGAGACATAATATGGTAGATGGGGCTTCAAAACTTTAATGAGAAATTTTATTAGGACCAGAACACCAGTGATTCCGAGGAAGAATGCTGACCATATAAGGAGTGCAGACTTTTAGTTAGATTTGCTGACTTACATAAAGTTTCTCTTCATACTGCAAAAAAACACTCTTCTATTTTCTGCTTTATATCATTAAGAATAACTACATTTCTTGTGGGACTGCACAAAAAGAATTGAGTTTATTTTTCTGTAACTGCCATCAGAGAGAAAAGTAATGAACTAGTAAGAAATATTTCAAACAAAATGAAAATTGTTATCAGAGTAAGCAAAATCCAGGTAAGATGAAGTTTTAAAAATTGCAAACACTGAGAAAGTTCTGCAGGTACTTTCAACAAAATAGGCTCTTGATAACAGATGTAAAAAGTTGATAGGAAGTTACTCTCCTGGAAAGGTTTATCTCTGTGTTAGGCTATATTCTCTTGCTCAGGAAAAAAAAGTTATTAGAATTATTACTCATTTAATGTATTTTAATGACATTTTAAGACAACTGACTCATCAATAAAATAGTCAGGCAAGAGAAGAGGATTTAACTGACCTGGCTTTTAATTCTCATAAGAATTGGCAATACTACTCAGGCACTCATTACTAAACTGTCAGAACCTAGAAGTCTGCTAGGACTGGTTCTTCCCTTCTTCATTTGCCTGGATTTGATCAGGTTTGCCCTCCTCTTCTGTGATTTGGACAGGCATGGAACTGGCATATACATAGAATTACGTTATTCAGCCTATTCATCTCTGCTTGAGCATGTATACACAGAAACCACTGGAGTTTCAGGTGCTAGAGCTTCACTTTAAGATGAGACATCTTGAACTTCTGTTCAGAAACAAGTTCCCTTCTATGGATGCTCCAAATTCTTCTTGAAATAGAATTTTAATATCTCAAATTTTCTTAAGAATGGGTTGATTTCTTACAGTGTTCTTTGAAACATTTCAGGTAAAGTATTGTTTATCATAAAAGTCTAATGTCTTTGGAGCATGTTTTTTGAACTCACTTGATTTTAAGTAATACCAGAGCTGAGGGAGAACAGTCATACTGCTGACGCATCTTGCACTATATCAACCACATCATTAAGAAAATGGCATAAACATCATTCTCAAAGGCAAAGCAATCAACGTTATTACAAGTGAAATGCGAACATAGTTTTCCAAAGAGACATACTAAATCATGTAGAAGACTGGAGTTTGGAAGTCAGTGGTAGGTTAGAGAAATGTGTGTCAAGCTGCAAAATCTTGTGCAGGGATTTTGCTGACACATTCAAATGTCAAATGAAATGTTTTATATTAGAACAAAACCTAAAGAAAAGAACGTGAGTTCTGCTGAGACAGTTGGAGAAGTCCTTCAAGAAGGAAGGGAAAGCAGAAGGAAAATAACAGGAAACAGACCAGGTCAGAATCACAGAATCTTAGGGGTTGGAAAGGACCTGAAAAGATAATCTAATCTAGTCCAACCCCCCTGCCAGAGCAGGGTCACCCAGAGCACATCACACAGGAACGCATTCAGGCGGGTTTTGAATGTCTCCAGCAAAGGATACTCCACAACCTCTCTGGGCAGCCTTTTCCAGTGCTGTGAGCAAGTTGCAAATTGCAGCATCCTTTTCTTTAGCAATCACATGAATGGGTCTTAGGCTATATTTATCTGCACACTTTTTGCTTAGAATGTGTAGAAATAATACCTGTTTAGAAATGTGCGACATGATCAGCTGTTCCCTTTACACCAGTTGTCACATAAAATCATGCAAGGAAATGGAAACCTTAAAATACAGTTTGGTATCTTCCATCAATTAATAGCATATGTTAAATCTCTCACTGCATAACTAATGATACCACCTACATTAATGCATTCTCTGATGAATAATAAGGGAACAGAGACAGGCACTGTTAAACAGCACTTAAAATGCAGAAAAAGCAGCAAAGACAAGGAGGCTGAATTAAAATTCTATTTTTAACAAAAATAAATACTACTGTCTAGATACCTGAACTAAAATGTGACTAAAAACAGAAGTAAAAAACTTTTCCACTTAAAAGCTGCCAAGAAAATCCTAGCAGTCAGTATCTCCATTTTCAGACTCATTCACAAATAACACACAGAGTAACGAAACATCCTTAAAATGCTTTGCTAATGGATGAGGACAGCACTAATTCAGAGACAATAGTTTCACTCAACGATTCCTCAAAACAACCTACAGGGGAGAAAATACAGACTAGTCTCTTTCAAGTGGTGTCCTGACCCTACTTAATCTCTTGAGGTCAAATGGTGTCACAGCCCACAGTGACAAAGAAATAAGACCCAGCCATCTTCTGCTTCTCTCCTGCCATGATGGATGTTCTCCAACTGGCAAATGGAATGAAATCTAAGCTTTGAGCATGACCTTGACCTGACAAAATTCTGAATTCTAAGGGACTCTCAAGTCTCAAAATTTTTACTGAGCTACTGACATCTCAGGATCAGAGCCCTGGTCTTTCAAGTATTACAGATCATTACATGGAAACAGACACAATTCTGAATCACAGAATAGTCCCCAAAATTCCATGTAAATCTAATAATGCTCTTGACTAAAGCAGAGTACTATAATTTTTCTTTACTTACTTACTACCTACAAAGAAGGAAATTACAATTTCAGCTCAACCTGCTGAAGTGATGTCAACGATGAGGTATATTCTATTGCTAAATCTGAGATACTATGTCAGGGTAATATCATGCTTGAAAGTTTATACTTTGAAATGCAGAAGTACAGAACTGCCACCCACAAGCTGCCTGTTCTCACTCAAGAGACAAGATGCACTTAGCTGAGGAGACATGAGGAAACAAGAACAGGAGAGGGGTATGTTGACAGGATCTAGTCTATGTATTTACTCAGGCTTGAGAGGTACATTTCAATTTGAAATTCACACCACTGATATTCCAGACCCATCCAAGTCACGGGTCATTCAAAACCATTAGAAGAATGAAAATAGAACTATCATAGTCACATTATCTCATGAACACATAATTAATTCAAATGTGTCAGGTACTTGCCTCGTTACTTCATCAGTTTGTCTGTCATTGAAAACAACTTCAGGTCTAAGCTCAGCAGCTATTTAATCTCTAAAGTTAACTAATTCCCCTTTGATTA
Organism: Chaetura pelagica; assembly: GCF_000747805.2. Classification (NCBI taxonomy): domain Eukaryota; kingdom Metazoa; phylum Chordata; class Aves; order Apodiformes; family Apodidae; genus Chaetura; species Chaetura pelagica. The sequence goes on from NW_009953295.1 coordinate 9,571,730, forward strand.
CAAAAGGAGACTGTGTTCTTAAATTAGATGGTCTAATGTACATTATAAAAGGCTGACAGCCAATATCCTGATGGATAGGAAGGCTCTGTATGAGTAATTTAGACACTGTAAATGATTGCCTAGTCTTACCTTTCACATCTCTTACCTTGCCCAGTCAAGAAGGCTTTGTGCCATTGAAAATGGCTCTTACTTTCTTGTAAGGACATGCCACAACATGCCAGGTACCACAGTCAATGGAACAGAAGGGACTCAACAAAATGCCTGTCGATTTTCCGCTAGAAATAATTGTAGATTTCTAAAATATTAATTTGAGGAACAAACCTGAAAGTAACAGACAACAACAATGCATGCAAACTCGCCGCCTTTCTTATCTGGCAGTCAAGAAAAATTTAATTTATTGTTGAACTGCAGCTACTGTAAAAGGCAAAGATGTGAAAACAGGAAAGACAGGCACATGGTTGAGAGGGAAGATGTTACAGACTTCTCTGGAGAGTTAATGAGTGTTTTGATTATGTAAGTGTTGCCTGCACCTTCTGCTCTTTCCATAGATGGGAATTTTCTATTTAAGTTTAGTAACGTTTTCAGAAAAAGGGGATCTTGCTTACTGAGGGAAGAGACATACACCTCAAGTAAAAGAGCTCAGAGATAAGTTACTACAGGATAGCCAAGAAGTAAATTCAGAGAAGAGGTATTTTTAGATTATTCTGACTTGTGTAAAGGTGCTGTTTAACTCCAGTCACTCTTTAATTGGGTTGTGCTCAAGTCTCATTCCACACTATCTCTTAGTCAGGTTAATCCTGCAGTGAAGAAAAGAAATGTAGGCAACTAATGGTGTGACTTCCATGAGGTTTGGGGTGGGGAGTTAATGCTTTTGAGATGAGAATTAATGGAAGAGGTTGTTCAGTTGTCTTTTAAAAAAGAAAGATAGAGGTAATATGTAAAGCTAAGAGAGAAAAAAGAGGAAGATGAAAGAAGGGAAGGCAGGTGGTGGGGACATATAGCAAAAGTGTCATTTATATATAGCATAAATAGGTTCATTTTATAACCAGCACTGTTAATTGCAAAGTTCACTATGTAAAGGATGGTTCAGCAATTTAAGGACTCCAAAAATGGAGGAACTGGGTGCTGGATCTTCCTCAGAAGGATTTAAATTCACAACTCACCCAAGGGTGCTTCCCCTTCCCTCCTTCACCACCAGAGGTGGGCCATCAGGAAACCATGATTGGAAGAATCATGCTAGAAGGACATCAACCAAGGGAAAGCCCAGCTATGATCTGGGCACTCAGTTATGATGAGGCAGACAGGCTCCACATTCTGGTCTCAAGACATTTTTCACATTTTATGGCCAAGTTTTTGAAGTCAATGGAAAAGTGTCAGGGAGCACAGGAGTGAAAAAGAAGTATCTTTAAGAAGTAACCCAGGAAATGGTAAGGAGACACTAAGTCACTCCCTCTTCCCAGCTGAGTATCTTAACTTCTAAGTTACAAGATTAGGCTGCTTCTCACTTCTCATTCCAGCTATGTCCCATTTAAGGCACATTTCTGGACTCCACCCAGAGACTAGAAACTATAGCAGGAATTGCCATTAATTAGGACATCTGTCAAACAGGGTGAGTAGAAGGAGCTTGTCTGTTCTGAAATGCTTGGAGATATGTGAAGGTTACCAGGTCAGCATTTTCTCAGATATTTATGGATTAAAAACTGATCCCTTGCCAAATGAAATGAGAGGATGGACTGTCAAGGACAAGTATGCCTTGCAAACTTGCTCTTCTCCTTTTGTCACAGAGGTAAAATAATTCTGGGGTGAAGTTTAATAATGCAACTGCAGTTAAGTAATTTATTATCCAAAAAATAAAGATGGGAGTGGCAGAGTCTGATCTCAGAAATGTTTAGCCAAGGAGAGTCAAAGATAATGATACACAGAAATCATGAGAGGAAAGTAAAGTGACATCTAATTATGCAGGTGTGATGAAGAACCGATTGGATAAAGACACCAGAGGAGAGATCAGACAGGGTGAGGACCTACCTGTAGGCTGAGAACCAGTTAGTAATGAGCATCGTGAACAAGAATAAGGAGTTTTAGCCTGGAAAAGTTGTGACAAGCCAATTAAGAAGGAAAGGCACCAAGTAGAAGAGCTCAGCCTGGAACTTTCAGAGAAACTGAACAGAACTTGAACCCCAAGAAACAGAGATTGAAACTAGGGGAAATGGGAATGGGGGAGAGAGTGGGGGAAAATGATGAGAACAAAGCTCAGGGTGATGAAGAAGGTTAAGTTTGCATGCAGCAGGTTCAGCACCCTTTACTTCCAGAACCTGGCATGGAATTTAATATGCCAAAGCCTGGTGTCATATGAAACTGAAAAGATATCTTATTTTCCATTCATGTCTCCTCTACCTAGTATTCCTAGACATTGAAGACAACCCCCTGTTATTGCTATCTACAGTTACTCTTTTAGCTAAGTGGAATATACCTCTGGGTTTGATCTAAAGATTCTGCTCTACTGATTAATTTTGCATACACCTGATGTCCCAGAATTCAATTTATTTTTATCATTCAAAAGCTAAGGAAGATACATGCAGACTCATTCCTCCCCACTCTAAATCCTATGTGAAGAGAGTACCAATGTTAGAGTGCCAAACTTCCAGAAACACAGAAATGCCTGTGCAACTTTACTTCAGCCCTTGTGTACTACAAAATATATAATGAGACATCAATAGTTCAGTCTTTACTAGCTCTAACTTAAATATTTATACTTCTAGATATTTCTTTGCCCAACAATAATGCTTTGTTGCATAGGATCAACTTGAGTTCTCAGTTCAACTCAGAAATCCACAATACAAAAGGGAGTTCTGTTAAAGAAAATCTTCAGATTAAGGTACTTTAGAATCATAGAATGGTTTGGGTTGGAAGGGACCTTAAAGACAATCTAGTTCCAAATGCCCATGCCATGTGCAAGGACGACTCCCACTAGATCAGGTTGCTCAAGGCCCCATCCAACCTGGCCTTGAACACCTCCAGGGAGGGGACAGCCACAACTTCCCTGGGCAACCTCTGTGGAACAGCAACATACACCAATCTGTATGAGCTATCTTCTTGCACAATATGAGCTTTACAGAGAAGGCAATAGATTTGGGGCACTTAGAAAAAATATTCAAAACCAAAATAATAGTCATTTCAGTAAGGAAATAATTATTTTTAAGTATTGCAGTCAGACCCAAAACTCCACCTTGCCTCACTGAACAGCTAGCGAAATAAAAAGTGGATGCTGAGCTCTCTTGAAAAAGCAGAAGGCCAAAAACCTGGCTCTACATGGACCAAGATTCAGCTAAGATTTCAAACAAAAATATTATTTAAAAATGAAATAATATTTTTTAAAAACCCAAACCACCTCCTTCTTTCATGTTTAGCTGTAGAATGTAACTAGACCCCATCCCCAAAACAACACACATACTTGCTCTAAAACCTTGACTTACTTTTGGTGACCTCTAAAAAGATTAGGATCTTGAAAGATGTGCAACCATGAACTTGATTTAAAAAAAAGCTGCCAACAGCCCCCAAAGGTGTTTGAAGAGCAGGTTTTAGGCTATCTAGATAGAAGCAAAGCTTGTAATAACCAGTTCTCCCTATTTGATACCCTATAAATAAACCTCTCCTGAATAGCTTGATTGCAGTCACAGTTTCATTCCCTGGAATCAGTCACAGGCAAGATGCCAGGCAGTGGTAGGAAACTGCCAGGACCAAAGTATGCTGGCATGGCAGACACTTACTGCATAGCTAGAATACCACAACAGTGCTATCTGTTGTATTTTCTGTACAAGTGTCATAAACACAATTCTTCAGAAAAAAAATTAATGGGAAGATAGCTCATTGTCAGTAAGACATTTCAATCCTTATACTTAACAACATTCCTAAGTGCAACAAGAAAATACAATGAAATAAGAAACATCTTACCTTCTTGTCTTTCCAGTGCTCTTATCAGTTCATTTTGTAGATGACTATGTTGTGATGATGTCAAGTCCATATTATGCTACAAAACTTGGGACAGAAAAAGCCTGCCTGAATAAAATTATTTATTTTTCCCCACATAACACTTCAAAAAAAATTAAAATTGTTTTTACATGTATTATGCTATAATTTGCTTTTATTGATACTAAAGACATCTAGACACATAAGTACCAGCATTCAAGGCAAAAAAGAACCAGAAGTGGCAAGCTAATTTAACTGTTCTATGCTCAAAGAGGGGAAAAAGCAAGTGGATTTAAAAAAAAAAAAAAAAAAAAAAAAAGCTTTGATGAACATTTAAAACTATTTTATGAAATTTTAAAATTAGAATCTGTTTAAATTAGGGCTGGTAGGCTTATAAATGATTGAAAGGAAAAGTAGCAATACATGTCTGAAAGAGAAGTAGCACCAAAAGGATCTAATCTTGTTTGAACTAATTGCTTGGAAGGGAACAACCTTTAACTTGTATACAAGAATAAGTAGGAAGCAGGATCTCTAAACATGCAGAACAGAATGTATATATGCATATACAAACAGAGAACATGCAGATTCAGGAGAAAAAAGTAACTGAAAAGAATGACGGAGAGCAATAACAATTTTCAGCTTTCTGCAGAAAAGCAGACAATCAATAGTCTCCAATTTTTTATATTCTACTATCAAAAAAACAGAGTTCACAGAGGAAAAAAAAAGTAAATCAATGCTCTGGTAATTTTTAAAGCTCTTGTGCTCTTACATGGGAATTTGACTGATTTTTGCAGGAATGGTTACAGGTAATACACAGTTAATCTACAGACATCTCCACACCCAAAAGGAATGCAATTAAATAAGGCAATTGGTGACAGAGTATCTCTAGTTAAAAGACAAACAAAAACCAAAGTAAAAACTTACACTGAATACTGAGTAAACTTCCTCACCCTGCAAAGCCTTAGGCAGGCTTTCCTCTCAAGGTTTTCAGATGACAGTAGGCAATAGCCCTGTCTTGTTAGAGGGGGTGCATCATACTCTTTTGACTTCACCCTACAAAAGGCATACAGGATTGATGTTAAACCTTATTGTCACAATGCCACCTGACATTAAACCATTTGAAGGTGAAGAGTAACTCAGAGGGCTTCTACACATCACTGTACCTTGTAGAACAAAAATACCACTATTATACAGACATCTACCTATGAACTTAGCAACTGTAACATAGTTACACACATAAATCAGCTCGTCATCTACCTCAGAAGTATGAAAAAAGACAATTTTTCTTTCCATTAGAAGATATTTTATCTTCTAACAGATTAATAAACAGACCTTTTGCATTCTGAAGGACAAGCAACATTGCACTATAAAAAGCACACTAAAAGGGAAAACCTTTGTATTTTGTGGTCATCTACATTGGTTTTTTTCCTCCTAAAAATATCCTTTGAGGTACACAGAACTACACAACAAACTACCTGACTTTTAACACATGAACTCAGTAGTACAAGCAACCAAACAGCACAGAACAACTGAACAGGTGAGTTATGTTGTGTAAGGTAAACTATACAAAGTAATTTAGAGTAAAAGACAGACAAGTGAAATACCACTGGCATCCTCCATGTTTCAGTGTTGCAGCTGGCATTACCTGAATCTCTTGCAGCTTTCCAAAGATGGCACTCAAGCAGAGAAGTCCTTATCTGCCTGCTCGTTGCCCTCCCAGACAGTCCCAGGCAGAAGTGTGCTCCTAAGTGTGTGTCACACGTCGCCAACATCCCCACACCAGGAGCAATAATAAATCCCGACAGCTGCAGCACGAGCACCGAGTGGGCACCACACGCCCCATCCCTTACATAAGGGAGCAGATTTCATAACAGCAGCAGGCACCCAGCCATGGGAGCTCCAACGAACACGAGTCCACTTCCCAGTATTTTTTAGAAAGACAAGACACAGCGTCAGTAACTACTGGCTGTTACTAAAAAGTAACCAAAGAGCTAAACGCCATTCTTCAGAGTCAAAAGGGTCTCGCAAACACAGAAGGCAAGTGCCTTTTTGGCAGGGGTATGCAAGTGTATGCCCACCTTGCTATGCAGAACCATAACAAGGCACACAATCCTCAAAACCTTAGTCCACTTTGCCCCTTAAGACTGCTGTGACCATGCATAAATATACACATGCCAATCCTCTTCTGTTACACACAAGACAGACATTGGGTCAGAAGATCACAACCACTTACTGCCCTGGGAACAAGAACAGGCATCTTAAAGACTTCTCTTACTCAGACTGCAACCAATTCAGGATGGGAACTGTCTCTTAACCAAATTTTTAGCAAAATTAGACTCTGACCTCAACTGGGGTTTGTAGGCGACCTTTAAAAGTAACAAATTATTGTACAAAAAAACTAAAGAACCCTTACAGAGAAGTGAAGGCCTCTATACTTCCCCTTACTGGGCAGCAGAAATTGCGAGCTCTTCTACGTTTAGAAACTCTAAAACAAATCACAGAGGCCTGATCTACACTTTTAAAGCAAAATTCAGGAATATTAATGAGTGATTTAAAAAACACTGCTGTTAAGAGGTTGTCCAGGCTGAGAAATTGCTTAAAATATTATAAACTTCTACAAAAGTACTATCAAAAGAGATAATTTTTGCACAGTAAACACTGTAGATGAGGAATTAGATTCTCTCCAACTGTAAGTACCAAATCCTACCCAGCTCACCTCAGCCCTCCACTGTTTTAGAGGAGGTTACTCTTTCATATGAAAAGTAGTTGTATGGACTTGGACTTTCAAATAATGGAACAATGAGAAATTAAGCAGAATTATTAGATGAAAAAACAAAAGAAGCACAGAGGACTAAAATGTAATAGAGAACACAACTACACTGGCAGAATTTGGTGCGTTTTCACCTTGATCCACAGGAGCTCCAAATAAATTCTACAACCATTCAGACACAGTTGAGGCAGGACAGAAGCCTCAACCCAACACATCATCCCTCTCCCAAATTAATCCAACCTGAGTGCTGCAACAAGTGGGCACCCCTGAACATCACTTTTGCAGATAAATTCTGTCCGTGGACATGGCCATGTAACTACAAGTCTAGAAATGTGACATTTACATTCAGAACATAAACAGAGACCTGGGGCTGTTTAGTCTAGAAAAGAAAACTGAGAGGGGATCTTATTAATGTATATAAATATCTGAAGGGTGGGTGTCAAGGAGAAGGGGGCAATCTGTTTTCAGTCATGCTCTGTGATAGGACAAGGGGCAATATATGCAAACTAGAGCACAGGAAGTTCCACCTCAACATGAAGAAGCACTTTTTTACTGTAAGGGTTACAGAACACTGGAACAGGCTGCCTAGATGTTGAGGAGTCTCCTTCTCTGAAAACTTTCAAGAGTGACCTGCCCTAGTTTCTGTGGTGGTCTTGCTCTGGCAGGAGGGTTGGACTCAAATGATCTCCAGAGGTCCCTGCCAACCCCTAACATTCTGTGAATGATGGCACCTCAGATTATCTAAGGACTTACTGTACGGTATTCCCTGAGATGTTACAAGGGTTTAGATTGTCTCAGGAATAGTTCAATTGATCTGAGGAAAGCCAGATGGCCTACCTTGGTAGAAAGGACTAACACATAAGGAGTAAACAGGATGGCACTGCTTAGCATAGATAAGGCTTGGAATGTATAGATAAGGCCTGAATTGTGAGGGAAGGTATTGTGTGGGAGGATGCTCCCACAGAAACTTGCAGAGAAGACAAGACCCTGGTGCAGACCCCAGAAAGGAATGCCAAGAGGTGAAAAGTGCACAGCGAGGAAGACATACGGCCTTCATCCCAAAGACCCCTGCCCACGACCACCAGAAGATACTGCGCAAGTGCAACAAGGAGGAGCTCGGGGGGGCAACTATGCTAATGATTAATTGTAATAACCCCTCCCTATCCTCGGACACCTAATGTATATGCAGCAGTATAGATGAATATGTATTACTTTGTGGCATATAATGACCTTGCCAATAGTCCTAGGGTGTGCACGCTTGTGGAGGAGCGATCCCCCGTGCACCCAGCGCTGAATAAACATACCTTCTTTATAACCTTATTGGTTCTAAAGTCGTTATTCCGCACGTCATTTTGGCACCCCAGATGGGACCCTCTCTGCTCGGCTGTGGGAACGACTGAGGAACGGACACCCCAGGCGCGCCCCGGGATCTTCTCGGTAGGGGCTCCGCTCCCAGCCGCTCACTACAGGAGCAGACAAGGACCATCTACATTGCGGACAAAGGTGTGTTTACTGAATAAGTAGCTGCAGCGTGGGCGGCTGGTAAGGCGCGCAGAGACGTCTGGCGCACAGCGGAGTC
>NW_009953295.1:9582596-9603247 GCF_000747805.2 Chaetura pelagica
ACCAAAGTCTTGTTACAAGAAATCATTCCAAGGTTTGGTGTACCCTCAGCAATGTCCTCAGATAGGGGACCACACTTTATATCAAAAATAGTTCAACAAGTGAGCTTACAACTGGGGATTGACTGGCAACTGCATACTCCCTCAATCAAGTGGCCAGGTAGAGAAAATGAATCACTTGATCAAACAACAGATTTTAAAATTGGGGCAGGAAGCAAGCTTGCCTTGGCCACAACCCCTGCCTTTGGCTCTTTTACGAATCAGCACAAGGCCTAGGGCCAGGGAGGGAGGGAGTGAGTTCTTTTGAAATCCTGTATGGAAGGCCATATTCTGTAAGGATGGGAATCTCATCACAAATAGGGGAAAATTGTATTTTACATGCTGCTGAGCCTTATAGAGGCTTGGGATCACAATCAAAATATTACGGTAATCAATAAGGTGGCAAGGACATTGAATATTAGTGATTGTTGGATCTGTACTGCGCTGCCTCAAGGCAGCATAGAGATGCCATACTATGGATATTTGGCAAGCCAGTCTAAGTGGAAGTGGCTCTTTAATGACACAGGGCATGGTGTAGGGTACCACTGTAACAGCCTCAATGATACCGAGGTTAGGGGACCAAGGTTCAAAATACAACCCTTGGTCAATTCTACTATTATATACAGACAAATGCCCTTTGCACTTGATGTGGGTAAATTCCAACTAAATGTCACAAGCTGGAACTGAACAATATGTAAACCACCAAAGCGCATGGATATAGGGAAGCAGGATCCTTGTAAGGACATTAATATAGGCATTGCTATTAAAAATACCTTTGATTGCCTACCCCAGGGAATGTGGGGGCTTTGTGGGGATGGAGTGGCCAGAAAGGCATTGCCTTTGAAATGGAAAGGGGAATGTGGAATAGGATACCTCACCCCACAAGGGAATATATTTAACCATTCAGCTTTACAGGGAATCTTACGTACACCTTGGATAATAGTAAAAAGAGCAATGAATCCACCAGTAGAAAGGGGAATGGGTTTTCATAGCTTTGTTCAGTGGTTCCTTCCCTGGCTAGGAGTAAGCGATTTGGGAAAAGGCTCATGTATTACACCTGGTGGCCCAGGACAATACTTCTTGGGAATTTACAGGGGTATGGGAGAAACTTACTTCATAGCTTCCTAACTTTGCTTGGCTGAGACAACTGTTTATGGTGTTAGTGGGGCTATTAATTTTTGGGAACTCTAACCTGTGTACTGTTAAAATGTTCTCTCTGGTGCTCTCAGAGCACTGGAGATACCTATGGTAATTGGAAAAAGCATCACTTGCATCAAAAGTTGGAATCTAACAAATATTTTCAAAAGATGCTTGACAAAGAATCTATGTATTAGTGTAAAGTAAAAGAATTTACTAATTATATAGAAAAGGGGGGAACTGATCTGAGGAAAGCCAGATGGCCTCCCTTGGTAGAAAGGACTAACACATAAGGAGTAAACAGGATGGCACTGCTTAGCATAGATAAGGCTTGGAATGTATAGATAAGGCCTGAATTGTGAGGGAAGGTATTGTGTGGGAGGATGCTCCCACAGAAACTTGCAGAGAAGACAAGACCCTGGTGCAGACCCCAGAAAGGAATGCCAAGAGGTGAAAAGTGCACAGCCAGAAGACATCCGGCCTTCATCCCAAAGACCCCTGCCCACGACCACCAGAAGATACTGCGCAAGTGCAACAAGGAGGAGCTCGGGGGGCAACTATGCTAATGATTAATTGTAATAACCCCTCCCTATCCTCGGACACCTAATGTATATGCAGCAGTATAGATGAATATGTATTACTTTGTGGCATATAATGACCTTGCCAATAGTCCTAGGGTGTGCACGCTTGTGGAGGAGCGATCCCCCGTGCACCCAGCGCTGAATAAACATACCTTCTTTATAACCTTATTGGTTCTAAAGTCGTTATTCCGCACGTCACAATAAGCAACATTACTTTGAGCACAACATTTCTGATACAGCCACAGTGAAGGGAATAATGTAAACAGCACTAATTGAGCAGATTTTCATTCTCTCAGCCCCTTTAAATGATCCAAGTGGCTTTCAAAATTTTGTTAAAATTTGAAGTTAAGGAAGCAACAGACTGCATATGATTTTTAACAGCTATTTCACTTCAGAACACAAATGAATGGGCATCACATTTTGGCTCTATTTTGAAGTCTTGAAACAGGAAACTTGTAAGACCTATACTAAACCCGGCATTAGTAAATGTGCTAATTTTTTTTTTCCACAAAATTCATGACAAATACATGACAAATAGGAATAATTTATTATTTATCAAAAATTCATTAGAATATTTACAAAGCTTAAGGCATAAAAAAACACACACATGTAGTCTTGGTTTTTAAAGACCTTTTTTCTTTAAGAATTCTTCTTTTTTCCTCCTCTCTTACTCCGTGATTTCTTTCTTCTGCCTTCAAACACAGGCTTGGCAGTCACCATGACAACATTTCCCAGTTCCTCATCCTCATCACTTGAGCTACTGCATCCCTTCTTCTGTTTACGGTCTGCTGTCTCCACTGCAGAGACATTCCTCCTCTTTTTGCTCTTGCCTAAATGTCTGCTTTCTAACTGCTCTACTGAGGAGTCACTAGAAGTTTCCGAAAGATGCAAATTCCCAATAAAACCACCTCCATACAAAAGTTCTTTCCTGGAATCTGAATGTTTTCTTCTTTTTCCACTTTGGACTTCTGTTGCCACAGCTTGATGATTTGCACAGCCTGCAGCACCTTCCCCTTTCCTTTCCTCACGCTGTTTAAGTTCAATCTCAGTAACAGCAGCAGCCTCCTGACTTTCATCAACTTCTTTTTCCTTTCTCTTCAGGCAAGTCACAGCTCTGCGCAGCCTCTGACTTTTAATAGCTTGTTTTTCATGCTGTGCTAGTCTGAAGAATGAATCAATTCGAAGCTGAGTCTATCAAAAATAAAAGAGAGAAACGCCTTAAGATCTTTTTGTGATGGCAATTCAGTTGTTATCTCAGCTATAAGGCACCTCAAATTAAAGCAGGACAAAGGACTAATGAATATGCATGCAAACAGACGAGAGTAGTGATATGTTATTATACTTATAAATTATGCCACAAAAACCTTCAGAGAAACTAAATAATAAGCAAACTCCTCTTAATTTTTATAAACATTGTGCTGATGATGAACAGACATATGTTGCTATTTTCAACCCTAATAGAGAGAATCTCTGTAGTACTCTTAAGTATGGCTTTATAAACGATCCTTAGCCTCAAGCTGTTAAAACAACAGACTGTTTAGTAAGCAAATGTTTAAGTTGCTCTGGTTTGGTGAGTTTAATTTGGTAGCAGGGGAAGGGCCACAGGAGTGGCTCCAGCGAGAAGCTCCCCGTTCCAAACCCAGCCAAGGAGCCATTAGAGGGACAATAGATGCGCCTCTGTGATTAACATACGAAAGACTCAAAATAACACCTGAGCAGAGAAGCACTCAGGGAAGAGGAGCTGTGCTGGAAGGGGACAGCAGTGCTGGTGGTTGATGAGGAAGAAGGGGAAGAAGGTGCCCAAGCAGAAGTTTCCCTGCAACCCATGGCGAGATGGCAGCTGTGCCCCTGCACTCGTGGAGGAACGTTGTGGAACATTCCCTGAAAGGGCTGAACTTGGCCACTGGACTTCTATGATTCTATGACTTGGATTTTTTGGCCAGAGGATTTGCTGTCAGTGGACTCTGATTATCCAGCTGTGGAACACCCCAGCACCAGGGGAGGTGGCTGTTCCCGAAGCAGCCCATGACTGTGGAAGCCCAGGCTGGAGCAGCTCCAGGCCTTGTGGGAAGGACTCATGAAGGAGAGGTTCCTGGAGGACTCTCTCCCATGGGAGGGACCCTGTGGGGAAGCAGGGAAGGACTGTAAGGAATCCTTCTTCCTGAGGAGGATGGAGCAGCAGGAACCACCAGCCTGTGAAGTGACTCTAAACCCCATCCCCTGTCCCCCCGTGCTGCTGGAGGGAAGGAGGGAGAGAAACCGGGAACAAAGTAATTTGGGCCCGGGAAGAAGGGAGGGGTGGGGGTAACATAAGCAAGCTCTGCTCTTTGTGTGTCTGTGTCCTGTGTGTGTGTGATTACCGTGAAATTAAATTATTATTTTTTCCCCCAAGTTGCATCTGTTTTGCCCCAAACCTAAATCGGTGAAGATCCCTCCTTGTCCTTTGTCTTAACCCATGAGCTTGGTCCTCCTCATCCCAGAGTGTGTGTGGGGGGTAACTGAGTGAGCCATGGGGCTGTTTCGTTGTTGTCATGTTGGGCCCAAATCACGATATAAGTGCACTTTACATCTACATACGCCAGTGCAACAAAATGGGGGCATTTGACTCAAGTTAATTGTAACACATGCTGCTACAGTATAAAGATTAAAGAGCAGAACTAGAAGTAGTCACACAATGGGTCCCTGTTATTCAACCACAGCTAGGCTTCCTGTATAGACTAAACTAGTCCTCTCTATTCTCCCTGAAAAAATCTTAGGTGATGAGTTTTACAACTGACTTTCTCAGTATCACAGTACACATCACTCTTTACTTTTAAGTTTAATTACAGTTGACAGAACTTTTACTCAGAAATTAGATTAATATTATTAATGGGCATTTGCTCAACCGTTCAGCCTGTGCTTCTCCTCAAAGGATATGGATGGTACCCAATGGTCAGTCTTGCTTCACCAAAATCTCAGGGGCATTTTTATAAAATATTTTTAGAGACAACAAGTTGTCTTTCAGAAGTACTAAAAAGATGTCTCAGGTACCCATAGTTTAAGCTACATCCAGAACAAACAGCAACGTGGACTTCAGATTGGCACTTGCTAAATAACAAAATTTGAAACCAACAATTGAAATTTCATGGAGTGCCTCACAGCACACCCTAATTATATAGAAATAAAGTCTAGAGAAGTAAATTTAATTACCTCTAAAATATATATATATTAAGATAAAAAATATGGCCAAATCCCAGTTTGAGAAATGTATTTTAGATTAAAGCCTTGTTGTTATTTTTTAAATGCTTCTCTTACAGTTTCCCAGTTACCCTTAAGCTATACATAGTTCCACACTTTACCTGCTGCAAGTTCAGCTGTTTCATCACTGGCAAAAGGATTTCATCTATCTTTGTCCTAGTCCAGCCAAAGTGATCCTGACAGAATGTGCAGAAAGTTAAGGAACTTAACAAAATGGGTATTACTATTGTTTTGTAAACACATAAAATGAAAGCTCTTCAAATAAACAATTTCTGGAGGAAAGTTCCCCTACTTAAAAGCTTTTTCTTCAAAACTACAGAACATAAGTTATTACAGCTCACTTATGTGCACGGTTCCAGTTTTATGCTATGCATCTTAATTACACTATTACATCTCTTAATTACAGAACTTCTTCTCTAATATCAACATTTCCAAAAGCATGTCTCAGTGAAGACAGAACTCAATTTGGCTGTATGGTAGTGCTGTAAAGTAAAACAGCCCTAAGTAAAACTTTTTTTGACACTTGCACACACCAAAGTTTCATTTTCTGTTCAAAACACTACTAGCTCTGCACACAACACCATCTACTTTTTAACAATACACTGCAGCTCAAGCTGCAATGGGTGTAAGCAACCAACATTAGGGCAAGAAATGGAAATGCAGTGAATAACTAGGGATAAAGCACAGACCGAATCACCATTTCTGACTAGGTTTTGAAACTTTTTTTGTGCAAGATGGAAAACATACATCAGAAGCATGCAAACAATTCTACTCTGAATAGAAATAGGCACAGCACAGTTGCAGAGATGTATCACCGCAATGAGCCAGCCAGTCCAGCTACAAGACTTTTTGCATGCAAAGTGAAGCAGCCCACTCTCTCAGGAAGGCAGAGGAGCCCTGAGTGCCACACATGCACAGCTGCATTCCCCTCCTGCCATTCCAGAGCTGGCATCATTGTAGAAAAGTACATGCAGACGAGGCTGGCGGCCCCTCACACGGAGATGTTAAGAATTTGATACTCCATTACCAAATAACAAGCCTTAAGAACTTTAATCTGAGTACTTCTAGCTGACACGTCCTGTCATACAGTAAAAGGATATTCTCTGATCTGCTCTACATCCGGCTTCCCCCAGGTGAATGAACCCCTTGTCTCATCCACCACAGGCTTCAGGTATGCTTCTGCCACTGCTGGATTTGGGAAACCTGCAGAAAGCTGCAGCTCCCGTAGCTTCTTCTTTACTTTGGTATCATGTGGATTTGGTCTCAATTTCTTATTCTTCTGAGCCTCATTCCACCACTCACTGAAAAACAGAAGAGAGTATTAATTTGCCTTCATAAACTATAATTTGCCGTACCAAGAGCCACCACGCTAACTGTAATAACTTCAACAGCCTTCAGTAGTCTACTTCCCTCAGTTACTACACAAGCTGAGGCAGAAAACTTCCAAATAAAAATGACCAAAGGTATATATATATATATATATAATCTGAAAGTAGAAATGACAAAACACATACAGTAAATGCAGCCATTGTAAGCCACATTAGCAAACATCACCTAGATTCCCCATAAGTTGCCAAAGAGAAGGCTTCAGTTAAGCCTCACTTGGGAAGGATTTTCTACATATGATGAATACTTTAGAACACAAAAAATAAAAAATCACCATCCTTGCCAGTGCCAATACAAAGACTTGGCCCTCTTCAAATCTTGTCCTTTCCCACAGCCTACCTGTCTGTGTCTTTCCAGGTCATCCATCCCTCACTCATCAAGTCTTTTTGTCTCTACGAGCAAGCTACAGCACCTTCTCACAAACTCAGGGAGAAACAACCTCCACTCCACTAGGGATCCAGCTCTGCAATGAACTCAGAGGCAGTCACACAGTTCTGCAGCTGTTCTATTGTCTTCATTAGTCTCACTGTAATTAACTTCTGTACCACCATGTCACCTTATTTACTTGCTATTTAAAATAGCAATAGAACGATGTCACATATTTTACAGTCACCTTAATCTCCTTAATGATGGCCATATGATCTGTTGTATGCTTAAGCATTAAGAAAAGTATACTGACTAATACTCATTTTATGGAAAGACCAAAAAAAAGCAAAATATGACAAAGCATACGCGAATTTTAAGAGAGGTTCCAATCCATGCCCAGGAAACTCATTTAAAATCTCCATCGCTGTTACAAAGCCAACATTTGGGATGCCCTCAGTGTAGTCACTTCCAAGCAAGTATGCCAAATTAATTAGCTTGCTTCGATCCAACCCTGTAAAGGAATGTGAGTAAATCAAACAAAACCAGTGGCTTCACTGTCTGTCCTCTTTCAAATTAACAAATCATAAACTACCTGAAAGGCAAGAAATCAAAATGAACACATAGAAAGTAACTGTAAAATTCAATTTATTTCAACATCAGAATCTGCTAACCATGTTGCAGTGTTGACATGCTGCTGCTACATCAAGCACCAGTGGCTCTGCTAACCTGGTAAAGAGATCTTGCCAAATTAAAAGTCACAATGTGAAGACCACTGGGATATCCTGGGTTTCTACAAGCCCAGATATGTTATTTTAAATATATTTCTCCAGTTGTTGTCCTTTTCTCATCTGAGGCTGACTTGACTTTAGTAACTCCCAAATCAGAAATAAAAACATTCAAGTCCTTAGTTTTGAATTCTAGTTCATAATATTAATGCCTCTACTGCTTATAAGTGTTTCCACACTGGAAGCCATTTGCTCTGCACTACTGCAGTTACTAAGTCAAGCAAAAGGGCCTGTGAAACAGCTAGAAAGAAGGAAGAACTCAGCTGGCCACTTCTACTTGCTACACTGTAAGATCTGAGGCAACCAGACCAATTTTCAGTGACTAGCCTCAGACGTCTAAATTTTAAAAATAATAATTTAAAAAAACAGTAATTAAAAGGAGGAATGTGTGTCTAGGCACACAAAGCAAGACCATCAGCATGCTAGCCAGGATATCCATCAACTGTCAAGAAATAATAAGTAATGCACGGAAAAGGAGCTGCACAGGAATGTGACATGAAGATCAATGCTAACTATTTTTGCCCAGTAAGTAAAGAAAAGCAAGCTCTAGTGTATTACATTAATAGCTAAAAATCCACACACACTTTTACAGCAATCCTTCAGCAAGTAAGCCACAGCAGCATACCAAAGTAGGTATGAAAAAAAATACTTCATTCAGTGTACTGGAAGAAGCCAAAGATACATTTTTAATGACATAAAAATGTGGTGAAATTTTACATACTTTGGACAGTAAAATAGTATTTAGAAATCTATAGCCTCTCTCAACTTTGAAAGTGTCGAAACTCATTAAGACAGTTCTGCTTAAACAAGGCCTAAGAAAAAAGCTAAAATTGGCTCATACTTTCCTTAACATACTACGTGACACTGAGTTTAGTAGTTCAACATAATTAGCAATAATCTGATTAGACTAGTAGAACAACAATCTTATCAAAGAAAAAAGCTGTCAGTCTTAACTAAATGAAAAACCTTTTACAAAGCATATACGTATGCCAAATCCTCTTCTACTACATTATGTGTCAGTATGTCCAAAATCAACTTCCATTTCCAGAAGACTATAGATCTGATGACATCAGAATATAATTTTCCCACCATGTCAGACAAGTCATGCTGACATTTACCCAGACACTGGTACCATAGTTTATACCTCCTGCCTTGATGATCATCCCATTAACTCAGTGTATCAAAAGCAGGTGCCTGCAAATTCAGAGGGGTCATCTAGCAGTAAAAACAGAAATCCCAAATGAATGTCTTTAGACTTTTTAAAAGAATGGGCATTGAGGTAATAGACACACAAAACTCCGTAGGAAATACAACTTCAAAAAGATAGAGCCCTTAATAAGGCAGGACTGCCACATATCTAACAAATCAATACCTGAAGCTTACCTAGCTGGTTTTGAAAATCAACAAACTGATAATATTCCACATATTTGTTTTGACTGAAGAAATTTTTATAAACATGTCGTGCACCAAATAACCAAACATCACTATCATCAGTGATGGTCCCTGAGGTCTGATCAGTAAGGTCCAACATCGCACACTGCGCCTCTGCCTCCATCGGAGCTTCGATATATGGAATGCCAAACAGACGGAGAAGTTCCTGTAGGATGGAGAGAAATCACTTCACATTCCATCTGAAAAATTCACTTCTCTTAATATTCTGCCTGACTCAGAACTGCTAGACCCACACTTACTCATCTCAGGCAAGTAGTGCCACATAAGTCAAGCATTACTTGATCATGCTAGTACTACACAGCTTGAGAATCTGCTACCCTAATTACACAAACATACTTAAGAAAAGTCTATGCATTACAATTATGTGGGCTCCATGAAATAATGATGCAGGTTAAATAAATAATAAATAAATAAAGATCAGTCATCACCTTAGCTCAGAAAATGTCATGAAAGACTATGAGAAACAGTCATATTAAGCAGGAAATAGTGGGCAGATTAGTAATCCTTTGGATGGTGTTATGATAAACATGTATTTTGATGCATTTTACACAATTCGCTTTTATGGAATACATTATTTAGCCTCAGTTAAATATCTCACACACACTAGGTTTACAGGCTTATGTTGGTTACACAATTCTGGATTACACCATCTCCAGAAATTATGCTTTCCATTTATTCTCCTTTCCCAAGATGGATGTAATAATCACTGCAAAAGCTAAGGTGTGAAATTTATTAAATATATGTGATATGTATACATATATATGCACACACACACTTTTTTCCACTGCAGCTGGCTTTTGTGTCCTGAAAAAGTCAGTCTCAAGACTTAAAACTTCTACTGTAATAAAAAGCAAAAGCATAAGGTCAAAAGACTTACAACTATATTGGTGTATCTAGCATTACATGGCATGTAATATTACAAAAGCACCATCTACTGCCTTTTAAAAAAATCATGTGAAGAAACAAGTATGAACAAAGACTTAATGAAGGAAAAAAAATAAATCTTTTTAAAGCTATCCAAATTACCCTTTTATGCAAAGAAAATAAAAGCATTTATGTATTTCTCAGAATTAATTTAATAGTATAAGTTCACTACACTGAAACAGAAGTTACAAGATTATGCAGATATTACTGGTGAGATTATTTAAATTCAGTTATCCAGGGCACCAACCTGGGCTACCACGTATGTTTCTTGAAAGCTTTTCTTTTTTAGTCCCTAGGGGAAATCACCATTTACCTAACACCCAGATCAGATCAATTACATGTTGCTGAACACGATATCCTAATATCTTTTTTGTTCAATTTGCGTATTTCAGAATAGTAGGCAAAGATCTAACTGGCCCAACCTTAAAAAGTTAGTGCTTAAAAATATTTATTTATTCATAGTTTCATTATTATTTTATAATGTTTTAACAGTTATTTAAAACTGTTGGAATTCCAAATTATCTCAGTACTTGCAGTCTTTTAAATGAAGCAGACTGAAGAAAACATGAGGAAAAAAGGCAACAAATAATTAAGCAAAATTACTATGAGAAAAATTGTGACTGGGGTGGAAACTACATCAAGCTATATTAAATTGCAATGATTCAAAAAATACTACCTGGCTTTCCAAGAACATCTGTCCTGTTACAGAAGCAGCAACACGTTCCTGTTTCTGTTTTTGAGTCTGAAGCATGTTCTGCTCAGCAGAGAGGTCATTCTCTAATTCTTCTAGTTCTTCCTGAAAAATAAAACAAGATTTTAATAATTTTAAAAATTTGGTTCTTCACTTAACTGCTTATACCTAAGTTTCCAACTATAATTTTTCTAGCGGTGTATATACTCCATTAATTCATGCCTGGAAGCTGTCATAGCTTCTCCAATGCAGTAAATTATAAGCCCAGAGATAGGTCTATTCATCAGAGTGCTGAAACCTTACAATTTCAAAGAGATTACAGTTAAGCATCATCTTTGAAGAAAAACCAGTTCCCAGAGAACTAAACGCATATATGAGAAGCAGTGAAACTGTAAGAAGCTGTTTAATGGTCTTCCTTAAAAACTATTTGAGGACAGAGAACTTAATTCATTACTAGGTCAAAACAAATAACACTGAGTTACCAAACTGATGTCTTGCCATTCATTATGTGCATCTTTACTGTCATCTTCTCTTTCAACATTCTGATCATTTGCCAACTGCATTTCATCATCATCAGACTCCTTCACCAGGTCCTGTGTGACAATTCTATGTCCGTTTGTCTCCACTTCTGGAAGTGCGGTTTCATCACTCAGTTTTTCGCTGTATTTAGCAGGAAACTCAGCCTCGTTGTTGATTTCAGCATCCACTTCAATAAAGCTTCCTAGGATGGGAAAATAAAGATTTCAGTTTCTTACTGCCTGTTAAAAACAAGTATTTGGACAAGTCTTTTACTTTGGGCAATTAGTTTTCTTTCATTTGCTATATGCTGTAACTGGATATAAGAACTGTGAAACTACAGAAACGAAGTGGTGGACCATTAATACACTAGTTAAGCATGTTTAATGTACAGAGGAGAATGTTCTCCTGCTTCACCATACTGTATACTGAGGTTTCAATGGTAAAACATAACACTAGGGGAAGAACACAGATTAGATAATTTTTTCCTTCCTCCTACTTACGTAGGAATAGATGTATTCTTAAAGCATTTCTTAGTAGGAGAAAAGGTTAACTTCACCTGAATACAAATACAGTAAGGTCCTATTTTCTTTTTAACACAATTAGAAAGTACATACCATCAGAATCACTGTCTTCAGACTGTGATATCCCTTCTCTTTCCTCCTCAGAACCTTCTGCTTCTGGGAGAAGTCTAATATCCTTTTGCACCTCAGATACATTCTCTTCTGCTTGCAAAATTACTTCCTTGATCTTTTCAGAACTTTTCAGGCTTTCCTCATTTTTAGAAAGGTCTGCTGTTTCAGAATGAATCAATGCCCCTATACCAGTCTGTAGAGGGGAACTGCTTGACAAGTTTATATCCTTATTTCCCAAGGAATTTAAGTCCATTTTGGAACCATGCTCTTCTTTATCCACATCTTCTTTGCCTCTTCCAGTGTTGTCAATACAAGAGCAATTTTCAGCTCTGGATATACTGGTGACCTTAGACGCAATAAGATTTTTTCCTAACTCCTGACTCTTTTGCTCAAATTCAGTGTCTTGCATAATCACTTTGTGTGACAAATGAGTTGTAGATGTAGGTGTTTTTTTTCCCTCCTTAACTTCAGGAATCTGATCTTCCTCATCTGAGCTACTAAGCAGAAAATCCTTCTCTTCTGATCTTTCTGGTAGCACAGCATCAGTTCTAACAGTAACAACTTCCTCCCTTTTATTACCATCACTCAGAGCTTGCTGAATTGCCTGTAGTGTTCTTGGAGACACCCTGCTTTCTTCTGTTACAGACACATCCACCTTCAATCGTCCTGGATCTTCAGCCCCCAGTTCTTCCTCTGAGCTGCTTTCTACCATAGCTGCCTGGATAGCAAGCAAAGTCCGAGGAGAGGGTGGTGCTGCCGCCACATTGTTATCCTTCTTTCTGGAACACTTGTCAGAGGCAGCTAGCTTTGCACTAGCATGAGCTTCATCGATTTTACTTGATTTAATAAATTCAAGCATTTTTGTTCTTGGAGACACCTTGCCTTCCTCTGTTACAGACACATCCACCTTCAATCGTCCTGTATCTTCAGCCCCCAGTTCTTCCTCTGAGCTGCTTTCTACCATAGCTGCCTGGATAGCAAGCAAAGTCCGAGGAGAGGGTGGTGCTGCCGCCACATTGTTATCCTTCTCTCTGGAACACTTGTCAGAGGCAGCTAGTGTTGCACTAGCACGAGATTCATCGATTTTACTCGATTTAATAAATTCAAGCACTTTTGAAGAGGGTCCTACAGCAGGATCCAAGTCTCTACTCATAGCTTCTTTTGCTTGAATACCTGAAATAAAGGTGTTTTTTTTTTTATTTTTAGTAAAAACCTGCTTTATTCAAACACTCAATTTTTTACATAATGACATCACTATATAAAGACAAATAAACAGGCAGGCATACTCAGTCTAGAAGGCTCTTGCAGTGCATCAGTGATAACTTCCTGATGCAGGTAGTGCAGGAGCCTATGAGGAGAGGTGCACTGCAAGACCTTGTATTACCAAACAAAGGTCTGGTTGGGGACAGCCTTGGGGACAGTGTTCATGACATGGTAGTTCAGTATTTTAGAAGGAAGAAGCAGGGCAATAAGTAAGATTACAACCCTGGACTTCTGGAGGGCTAACTTTGTACTCTTCAAAGATCTACTTGCAGGAATCCTGTAGCTAAGACTCTGGAAGGTGGGGGGCAGGTGAGGAAAGAAAGTTGGTTAATTTTCAATATCACTTCCTCCAAGCTCAAGATAGCTGCACTCCTTTAAGTAAAAAGATCAGGTAGAAGAGGAAGGAGACCTGCTAGGATGAGCAAGGAGCTCCTGAAGAAAGTAATTTACAGTTTGTGGAAGAAGGGACTTGTCACTTGAGAGAACTACAGGACAGTTGTCAGGGTACGTAGAAAGGCAACAAGGAAGGCCAAAGCCCTTATAGAACTAAACCTGACGAAGTAAAAGAGAACAAGAAGGGCTTCTTCAAATACATCAGTGTTAAATGGAAGAACAGGGAAAATGTGGGCTCATTGCTGAATGAAGTGGGAGCCCTGGTAACAGAGGATGCAGAGAATGCAGTTATTGAATACCTGCTTTGCTTCAGTCTTTACTCCTAAGACCAGCCCTTGCGAATTCCAGACCCTGGATATAAGAGGTAAGACCTGGAAGAAGAATGACTCTTCACTGGTCAATGAGGATTGGGTTAGAGATCAGTTGGGTAAAGTGAATATACACAAATCCCTGTGCCCTGATAGGATGCACCTGCAAGTGCTGAGAGAGCTGGCTGATGTTGTAGCTCTACTGCTCTCCATCATTTTTGAAAGATCATAGAAAATAGGAGGTGCCTGAGGACTGGAGGAAGGCCAGTGTCACTCCAGTCTTCAAAAAGGGCAAGAAAGAAGATCCAGAAAACTACAGACCAGTCAGCCTCACTTCCAGCCCTGAAAAACAATCAAGCACATCATTCTGGAGGTCACCTCTAAGCACGTGGAAGAGTATAAGGCTATCAGCAGTAGCCAGCATGGATTTACCAAAGGGAAATCATGTTTGACTAATATGATAGCCTTCTGTGTTGTTGTGAATGAATGGGTAGATGCAGGGAGACCAGGGGATGTAGTCTATCTTGACCTTAGCAAAGCTTTTGACACTGTCTCCTATAACATCCTCATGAGCAAGCTCAGGAAGTGTGGGGTAGAAGCGAGGACAGTCAGATGGATTAAGAACTGGCTAAACAATAGAGCCCAGAGGGTGATGATCAATGGTGCAGAGTCAAGAAGGAGACCTATAACAAGTGGAGTTCCCCAGGGATCAGTGCTGAGCCCAGTCCTGTTCAACATCTTCCTATACAACCTGGACAGAGTGTACCCTCAGCAAGTTAGCTGATGATACAAAGCTGGGAGTATTGAATGATTCACCTGAAGGCTGTGCAGCCACTTAGTGAGACCTGGACAGACTGGAGAGCTGGGCAAAGAGGAAACTAATGAGGTTCAACCAGAGTAAGTGTAGAGTCCTGCACTTGGGAAGGAACAACAAAATGCACCAGGTTAGGAGCCAACCTAAGCAGCTCTGTGGAGAAGGACCATGGAGTCCTGGTGGACACCAAGTTATCCATGGGACAGCAATGTGCCCTTACGGCCAAGAAGGCCAATAGTATCCTGGGGTGCATTAAGAAGAGTGTGTCCAGCAGGTAAAGGGAGGTTCTCCTTCCCCTCTACTCTGTCCTAGTGACACCCCACCTGGAGTATTGTGTTCAGTTCTGGGCTCCCCGGCTAAAGAGGGACAGGGACTTAGTTGACAGAGTCCAACAGAGGGCTATTAGGACAATAAAGTGACTGGAACACCTGCCTTATGAGGAAAGGCTGAGACCTGGGGCTGTTTAGTCTAGAGAGGAGAAGACTAAGAGATCTTATTAATGTATATAAATATCTGAAGGGTGGGTATCAATGAGGGACCAATCTCTTTTTCATTCATGCCCTGTGATAGGATGAGGGGCAATGGCTGAAAACTAGAGCACAGAAAGTTCCACCTCAACATAAGGAAGAACTTCTTTACTGCCAGGGTTACAGTGCTGGAACAGGCTGCCCAGAGAGGTTGTGGAGTCTCTTTCTCTGGAGACGTTCAAGATCTGTTTGGATGCATTTCTGTGTGACCTGTCCTAGATTCTGTGGTGGTCCTCCTCCAGCAGGGGGGTTGGACTCGACGATCTCCAGAGATCCCTTCCAACCCCTACCAGAATGATTCAGTAAACTAGCTTTCTATGCATTCACAGATAGCAGTCAATTATGTCTACCATAATGTCTACCAGTAACACACCCTTCATACAAAGTACTGGCTTCAATGCACCTGCAAACAATATTCAGGTTTTTCTTAAAACTGACAGCTACAGACTGCAGACATCAAACAAGAGGTTTTACAAAATTAAGATCTGACATACCCTTTATTAGGATATAGTGAGATGTATCTTCAGAGACTACCCTCCTTGTTTCCACTTCTTTCACAAAACCACCCTCATTTTCATATTGTGTTTGGATTTCACCTGAGTGCTGTTGATTCAATTCTTTTTCTACATTTTCTATGCACCGATTGAGGCTGCTTTTCTTAAGCAATCCCCTAAGCTGGTACTGGGAAAAGTCATCAGACTCCTTAAAAAACAAACAAAACAAACAAGCAAGTCAATTTAAATAAAATATTACTAACTGCACCTTTTAAGCAAGTTCATTTATCACACCCTGGAGAGCCTTTTAAGAGTTTCCTTGACACAGGTAACATTTTTTTTTTTTTTACTGACTGCAGCACTCTCAAGAGGCAGCAACACTAGCCTGGTAACACACCACAGTTCTCAAAGGTACCATGAAGTAGTCTGGGATGCTGACTACACTCAAGGAGAGCAGAGTGACTTGACCAACAAAACTGAGCTGGCTTAAGCAGCTGGTCCCTGTCTTGAACACATGGCAATTATAACAGAATCCATATCTGGATAGTTTTAAAATTATGATGGTTCTTAGCTTACTCTTGGGCACAAGCTACCATTTAATCTGACTTATATTGTACTTTTTTTTATTAACTGTGCTCTGAAAAGCTTTGTAAAAGTGGTGCTACAAGATTCCCCATTTCACTCAGAATGGCTCCAATTAAACACCTGCCTAAGCTACAGAAGCTTCCCTAACAACCTGAGGGTTTGAAATCCAAGCTGCATTCATTCTTCCTGGTTTATTCACACCACCAATATGTTCTTGCAACTGAAATCTTGGGAGTAATGCTGATGAGGCATGAGACAGCATGATTTCTTTTCCATTCTTGCCAAACTGAATTAGCTCTGCCAAGTTTAGTGGAAATCAAGAGACAGGGCTCTGAACAAACACACAAGAAAGCTCTGTTAAGATTCATTATCACATTGGGGTTTTTTTCCCCTTATGGTAACATCTCTTATTAAAAAAGCAGTGGGGGTAAAGCCTCCCAGATGTGACACCCTTATGCAGTCTTCATCTGCATTAATGGAAATATCTAATGGCTCAAAATCTATTTTAAATATTACCTCTGGCATTGCTTCAAATAATGATCGTTTCCGCTTTGTAAATTCTTTTATATCGGTCAAGATCTCATGTTTTATTTCTGGAGGCAGCTTGTGGAAATCTTCTGATTCAATATCTACAGAACGAGGATTTTCACATAACTCTTCCTATAAGAATGAAAAATAACATAAACATGTGTTTTATATTACAGCACAGTAAGAACAAGAAAATATTTAGAGCATCATTCCAAACAACAAACCCCCACAAAATCATTGTTGCTACTTCCTATACTGTGAAAAAAACAGTTTAAGTAAAAAAGGGTAACTACTACCTAACAATGTAAAGTACATAATTAAGATGTCCACTACACAGAGAAACTTGATTTTATTGTTTTTACAAAAAGCTATTTAGGGTACATCACAGAAGCAGGTCCTAAAGCCTCTGCTAGTCTGATTTCATCCTGAAAGAGGTTCTAAATGCAAATTACCTGAAAGAAAAACAGTACTTCCAAGTATGCTTGTTTTTCTTTTTTTTAACTTTGATGAAAGCAGAGATAATTTTGTTAATCATTATGCCATCTTCTTAGGTTACATATTTTTTTCTCCTCAGAATGGAATACAGAATTTTATCTGTGAAAACTCAAGGACTGAAATGCTTCAACAACAATTAATTTTTGGAGAATCATGGGAATTTTGTTAAATATGCTGTCTTATATGTGCATACTTATGTGTACAAATGCACGTATTTCATGACTACAAAAAACAGTTTCTTCTCCACATGTCCAGACACAGTAGTCAAAAGGAAAAGTAAGAAATTCCTATTCTAGTGCAGAAAACTATACTTGTATTTCCTCATTAGCAGGAATTCATACAGTGCTTAAAATTAACTCATTTGTTCAATTAATAATGTTATGGTAAGACCTACACCTCCAAACACTTTTTTTTTTTTTAATTTGTTTGTTTTTTAACACGGCTTGTGAAGAAAAGGATTTGCTCACAGCAACAGGGCAATTAGGATGCACTTACCTGCAACATCTGTTTTTGGCTCATTCTCGCTTGCCATTCTTTTTCATCTTCCTCCTCTGAGCTAAAAATCACCAAGAGAAAAAAGATGTAACTATTTGCCTAGGAAAATAAAGTTCCCATTTTAAGCAAAAGGACAGTAGCCATCCCTTCACCAGTAAGTAGAAGAATTCACATACAACATCAAAATACACACACATACCTACATACACATACACATAAATGCATATACAAGTCAAGAAGACCTGAAGAGGAAGAAAGAAGGCAGACTTATTTAAGTTAAAACTAAACTGAGACAACTGTTGCTGTTTAAATCTTCA
This sequence comes from Chaetura pelagica, assembly GCF_000747805.2. NCBI lineage: Eukaryota > Metazoa > Chordata > Aves > Apodiformes > Apodidae > Chaetura > Chaetura pelagica. The sequence goes on from NW_009953295.1 coordinate 9,600,562, forward strand.
CCTGATTCTTATTTGGTCAGTATATATAAGAGGTGCAAAGTGTAATCTAATGGATAGCTCCACTTTCCCACTTAGTGGCATTCAAGAAGATGTCACAAGTTTGACAAGCACATTCAAAGCCCACTAATGCTGAAGCTGCACCACCGAATAAGGGAACACAGATCAGAATCCAGCTGCTACATATCAGCTACCTGAGCTTGAACAATCAGTTCTGTTTAGTGGTATAGACACAGCCACAGAGACTGAGGTAGCACTTTTGTCCATAAATATGAATCCATTGCAGAAATTTAATCTGTGGGCTGAAGGCTTCTCCTGTCACTTTCCCATAAATAACTAGAAGGCTTCTGTATTTAGAGCTATAAACCTAACTGAAACTGAAGAAAAAAAAGATACTGAAATAAAGAAATATGCTGAATAGATAATGAAGTCTCATGGGTCAAAGACCTCTCAGCAGTGTCAAAAAAAAATGTGTTTTATACTTTTATCTGAGTTTATTATAGCCATTTAAGCTATTTTTCTTAATTCTACCTACCTGTTCTTCTCTTCATCCTCTAAAGAAGGCAATGCATACATATCATCAATTTCTGCTCTCCGAACTTCTGTAATACTGGGAAAAGCTTCATTGCTTAGGGAAAAAAAACAAAAACAAACAATAGTGACTAATAGCTACATAAAAACTTACCCGCCACTTAGAAACAAGGGGAAAATAAAATAATTTTTATTCTTGCCTTTTGCCTGAAAGTGCAGTTTTGATCACCTGTCTCTTCAAAAATGTTTTCAACAGTTTCTCTGCAGTTTTCCTGGAATCACTGATGGCAAGTTCCTTCCTCTGCCTTCGCTTAGCCTGTAGAAATAAGATGAACAGCAACAAGATTTTGCTGGATGCTGAAGATACATATCCAACAAACTGCTGCTATAATTCTGTATGCTGAGTCAGTCTACAAGCAAGTTCTAACTCATCCTACATCAATGACATAGGGACATAGTCTTCAGATCCTCTAAACCTCTGTCAGTTTCCTCTGTGGGACTGCGGAATAGCTTTCAGCTTCTGGATACAAATGCTTGCAAGAGTTGCGTTCAGGCCCATTCTGGAGCAAGACCCAGGCTCATGCCACCATCTACCTCTCTGAAACCGGTTTGTATGCAAATCAAACCTGAATATACCAAAAGGGAGCTTCTGCATACTCCTACAGCTAACCAAGACTGGGAGTGCCAAGAGCACCTCCACAGCCACGCACTTCAAGCCCTCCGTCCTCAAGGCTCAGAATCACAAGCAGAATAAAAAGGAAATTGAAAATGCCTACCTAGTATCAGCAGACATACATCTTATCTTGCATTGCAATGACTCAGCAAAGGTACTTACCAAGGTTTGTCTCTTCAGAAGTGGTGCCTCTCCATCAAAAACAAAAACAGGCCGAATTCGGAAAAACAGTAACTTGCAAAGTCGATGAAACAGAGTGAGGAGGTGAGCATTCCGTACGGAATTACCACCGCGGTCTCTGGCTCCCTTGATTGCTTGGTTCAACCAAATACTGATGTCTTAAAGAGCCGTTAAGGAGGAAAAAAATGTGCCATCTAACACATACACCGTATTAATAGTTCCTATAAAGTGCACATATTTTGACTGAGTGGCTTTTGCCAACTGTTTCAGGCTTAGCTCACTGAAGTCAAGATTCTCCAAATACTTGTAAACTTCAGAGAAGAACAAATTCTTGCCCCTATCACCCTGGACCAAAAAGCAGAGTTAAAATAACAGTGCAGACAGCAGCACTTCCCCAGTTATTTTTACAAATGAATGAAGGGTAATTGCTTCTGCATCTTCCCAACTTTTTGCTATGTGTATATGATAGGAAAGTTGATGTACTTAAAACTTGTTCATCTTACATTCCTACTGAGAGCGGTTTGTTTATTTGTAACGCACAAAATCCTACAGTCCGACACTTGTGTGATGAACCTATTTTAAAAGTCTCTTTCTTTAAAAGATAGAAAAAGATCTTATCATTTGCCATATTATAAGGCATAAAATCTACTTATCAAAATGTCATGATTTAAAACAAAAAAACCTAAACACAACAGATCACACGGAAATAAGTTAAATAATTAAAACAACTTCCCCCGCAAATCTGGGTCCTCGGCTCTACCTCCAAAGGATACCAACAGCAAGAATCTTCCCTTCCAGCGTTTCTGGGTTGATGGGTCTCCCAGCGCACTCCAGCAGCTTCCAGAGCCCTTGAACTCCCATTGCGCTTCCTCACCCACTCGGAGGGAGAGGAATGTATCGAGGAACAGGAGAGAGCGCAACCCCAGGATTACACAACCCAACTGAAGCTTCACTCACGCGAAGACGCGATGACGGCTCACAGGAGGCAGGGCCGGGCCGGGCCGGGCCGGGCCGGAGAGGTGAGGGCTCTCCCCGCCGCCGCGGGGGCCTCTCGGGCCGGTTCCGGACCGCTCCCTCAGCCTGCGATTCGGGAGAAACCTTCACAAACTCGGCCAAGCACGCTCAGCCCCCCGGCTGGCCCCGGGGGAGCCTCCCCGCAGACACCGCCAAGGCCCTAGGCACCCGCGGAGGCGCCCGGCGGCTGCCGGGAGAGGCGCAGGAGGCCCGGCCGAGGAGGGGGCCGGGGAAAAGAAGCCCCCCCCCGGCTGTGGCGGGATAGAGTCGGGCTCACCCGGGGCCAGAGCC
>NW_009953295.1:9603886-9620055 GCF_000747805.2 Chaetura pelagica
GGTCGGGGCTGCCGAACGGGCCTGCGGGGCGCGGGTCTGGTTGCCGTGGGGAGATGGTCCCGCCGCCCTTTCCGATGGGCCCGTGGGGAGGCCGAGCAGGGGCAGGGCCCGGCGGGGACGCGGGGCAGCCATTCGCCGAGGGACCAAAATCCACGTCGCAAAAATAAGGGAAGGGGGGGAGGGGGAAGTAGTATTTCTTCCCCCCTAAGCGTGTTTTTTCCCTGCAGCCGGTGCTCTCCCCACAATATGCTTCAAATGCTAGGATGCGAAAACAACGATACATTTAATCTCTAACCCCCTCTAGGGAAGAGCTCCCAGCAGCAGGGCCCCGCGGATGCACATCTGCCTTCTGGGAAGGATTGAATGCAACTAAGCGTGATAGAGCAAAACAAAGCTCCTGTGAAAACAGAAGCCCATCACAGCACATCTCTTAAGAATAGCAGCAGGCTACTGCCAGGGAGGAGCTTATTGAGCAAAACTGAAAGAGACTGTTATAGAATTGACTGAAGCCTGAAGTACCCTGAAGAACACAGCTCAAGCATTGTGAAGAGATTTCAGTCCTCAACCCAAATTCAGCTTTCAAAAATAGATTGAAAATAGTTCATCTGGAAAATACATTTTCAAACCCTTATGGGTGTTGTTCAGCCATCAGCCTGCAGACTTTGGGAAACTAAGCATGAGAAGTCTCAGTGGCCACACAGGCTTATGAGCAAAAAGATCCTACACCTCTAGGATTACTTTGCTAAGCAGGTGTTGCAATTCTGATCCTTTACTTACCCACTTCCCTGAAAACCTTCACTAAACATAGGGTCACCCTTCCTAAGACAAATGAAAAGCAAACAACAAAATAGAAAACAAGTTTTATTGAATGAACAAAAGTCTAAAAGTCCCCCATTTTTAGATAACAAAAGCAGCGACCTACAAAACCCCTGCATTCCATGACAAATCTTTATGTCAAAAAAATTAATCCTTGAGCAGGTGTGAACATCTGTACGCAGAAAGTTACAATGGTTGATATGTGTTTGGGTAAACAACTGGACACATTTCAGATTAAGAAGGAAAAGGAAAAAAAAGGGAAGAAGAGACTGCACATGGACACCTGAAAAAGCTTAACTGCTTGCTGGCCAAGAGGTATATCATCAGGGCTGCCAGCAGCTTTGAGCACTTGCACCCCCTTCATACAAAATGAAAAGAGCAGCAGAAAAATGACAGAGGTTTAAAGACTGAAGGAGGAAAAGACCTGCCAACAGAACGCAGTGTTCAGCTGGCTCATTTGGCTCATGGTAAATGAAGCTTTTTTATGTTAAATTTCACAAGCTTGCATTCAGTGAGTCTGAGCTCTCAAGAGGCTCCAGAGTAAGAAATCAGCCACTGTGCCCACAATACGGAAACTCCACCACTGAACTTGCCCTCTGACAGGCAATTCCTCTCAGTCTAAAACAGGCATCCAGCTAAGCAAAAGGAAACTGAGACCTGCTTGACAAACTATATAACTGCCAGAAGTCTACTGGGATCTAAATGGAGAATGTACATTCACTTTGTAAATCTGACAAGGTTTTCTGACCTATGTGTTTTCTTCCCTTTTCACTGGACATGGGCAGCCTTAGTAAAATGGAGTGTTAAAAGGAAGGCAATGTTTACTTTTACCCTTACACCATTTCCAGAATAACTCTTTTTATAAAGTTATATCATAAATTTTCATGCTTTTGAATACTAAGTATTTTCAGTGAAGTCTTGTTTATTACATTGACTTAGTTCAATCTGATCTTTTGTTTTCACAAATCAGAACATAAGTACAATTATTTCAAAATAAGTGATTGATTTTCCTGTAATAGCAGATTTGATTGCAGAAGTACAATAATCTGTGCTTTTTTGTCAGTTTATACATTGCATCTCATCCATTGCAACCATATAATCAGATGTTTTCAATAATTGTGAAGCTGTATCTTATACCATAATTTCTATTCGTAGTTATTCTAGGACTAACAGATTCCTAATATGTCTTGATTAAAACTAACTTTGATATATCAGCTCTATTACTTAAAGTTAATTTTAATCATTTCCATCATAATCATGATAACTCTGATACCCACTGTTTCTCCTCTCACGAAGGTTAGATTTCTTCCACTTCTTGATGAAAGCCAGCACTGAAAGATCGACCCAGTCGTCCATGTTGTTTCTTAGAGATATTGTCTTCGCTCTCAGACTTGGAAATTCCTTGTCCTTGAGTTTGGGATTGTTTATCCTGCCTAACATTTCCAAATGGAAAATTCCAAGGACCAAACCTTTGCCAGGTAAGTCTCTGAAAGGCAATGATGCAATGAAGATTTCCTCCAACCTAATCAAAGTAAAAAGGTTTTTTTTGTTAAATGCATTTCTAACATACGTAGATAATTGAAATTAACATCTTGGTGAGCAAAATCATTATTTGAAAAAGAAAAAAACCAACCATCCAACCACAAACTCAGCTCAATCAATTTTGATTGTTTCCCAGATTCAATTACTGCCTTCTTTCTCATCTTTTTAAATTATCATTTTATATCTTTCACAGGCTAGTGTAACTTACAATCTGCCAGTCTTTTTTACTCTCCAGTCACTTTCACACAAATAATCTTTTCTGGCCCCTTCTCACCTTGCTGACAGTCTTCCACACATCTTCTTTGAAATAATCTCTTCAGCCTATTATTTCTCACAGACTTTCATTCTACAAATCAAAAATACACACCCCTCATCCTATCTACAGGGAAGCTAGCTGTATATATTGATAATAAGTCCACACAAGAGAGATGTGCATTGTTTTATGTTTACTTTTACTTGAGTCTACTTTCTTTCCTGCTTACCTGTAGCTAGAAGGTCATGCACCAAGAGGATCTGTCTAATTTGCAGAGTATTTAGATACTTGCTGCAGCTATATTTTAAGCCAATAAAGTTAAATATTGTGACCAAATACACTGTATGCACAGATATCCTGGTTCATCCTAGCAATTGCCAGTCTACTGCTGTATTGTATCTCAGCCTGCAAGTAAATATGACTCTGGTATGCAAGGAAGTTGTCTTCTGTGATCTCTGACCTTCCTTTGAGCTTATGTAGATATATGGAATGGAATATCTTTGGCCAATTTTGCTGTCTGTCTAACTCAGCCTCCTATGGGGGGGTCACAGATCTCCCCATAGTGTCTGAGCCAGCAGAGTGAAGGTGCGACCTTGAAGCCTCAGTAGTTAGAAACATTCCACTGTCTTATCAGCCTAGCAGAACACACTATAGCTAGTTAAAAGAAAGCTTACTGAAGGAAAAAAAAAAAAAAATCAGTAAAAAGAAAAATTGGCTTCATCCTGGCTCAAACCAGGACAACATGTGACTTCTGTCTTCAGCAACACTTGACAGCATATTTCTTTTAGTGAAGTTCCCTTACACTGCTGAGGTATAAATACCTTTGCCAAAAATATACCAGTTATTTCTTCCCATCTCAGTAACTTTACCTCACCTTCTTTGTTTTTCGATGCTGCAATCCTCTCTCCAGATGTCGAATATCTAGATATTCTGGATTTTGGGTGTTTAGGTCGGTGACAATATCTGCCCACCTACAGAATAAGATTATTACTACTCAGCTGACATTTATGAAACCTCAGCACCACTACTACATGCAAATACAGATCTGCAACTTTAAATAGTCTCACCAGCAATGTGAAGATAAACAAATGTGTAAAGATAAAAAAGCCTCAGTATTACAGACATCAAGCTAGATATAAAAGCATCACTTTTCATCAAAGCATTCACAATGTTAATTCCTACTCTTTGGAAACACCGTTCAAAATGAGCAAGAACACCTTGAGTCTTTAGCTGCATTGCTTACCCTTATCAATTCATCAGTTTCACAAAAGCAGCAGCAAAGTACAATTTAGGCAAAGGGAAACATTAGGTTTTACTTTATTTAATCCTCTCTTACCCTTTTCACAGAATCATCACAGAATCCTAGGGGTTGGAAGAGACCCTGAAAGATCATCTAGTTCAACCTCCCTGCCAGAGCAGGATCACCTACAGCACATCACACAGGAACGCATCCAGGCAGGTTCTGAATGTCTCCAGTGAAGGAGACTCCACAACCTCTCTGGGCAGCCTGTTCCAGTGCTCTGTCACTCAGTTTTATATTAATGTCTGAACTCTTGTCTGTTTTTCTTGCCCACTAAATGTTTTCAGCAGACAACTCTCACATTCCATCTGTACCAAACTACCAATTCAGTACCCCTATAAGGTCTTGCCTTTTCTGTCAAAGTCTAATTACCTGCTTCTCTAACGCCACCCTCCAGGTTCAGAAAATCCATTTCTGCCCAAACCTTTGCCCTCCTACCTTAAGCACAGAACTTTCTGCTAGCTCTTATTGGGACTGCAGCAGGAGGAAGAAAGTCTCCACAATCAAAAACAGTGTTACCAAGGTTTGTATTCTACATTCAGAAACCTCTTCTTGTGCCATTTGTATCTTATATACAGGACAAAATTCCATCTGTGGGATGTATAGTATGCCATTTCTCTGCACAGCAACCTCATGCATAATGTGACTTATTTTCTTGCACTTAAATCTTATTAGTCCAAATTATTCAGCTAGTTACTGTTACTGACATAGTCACATCACTGAAATAATAAACAAAAAAGGTTATTTGGGTTTTAGGTACTGGGTTAGATCTGACTGGCTATGAAACCATTTGGATAAGCACTTTCGAACAATTTTTCAAAATAATTAGAGAACAAACAAGAGGAGACAAAGTAGGAATGGTGTGATTATTTTTTTTTAATTATTATTTTTATTACTTTTTTCCACAGATCTTTTCCTAATGTATCAAGAAAAATCACTGTAATGCACTTGGGGTGACAGAGAAGCTATTTGCTAGAACTTATGCTTTGGCTGTGGAACTGGTTTCTTAAGACATACTATTCTTTTGTATGGTACCTTCATTTCAGAAATTATTAGGCATTAAGAACTAGCATGTCAAGTAAAGCTGAGAAAACTGTTCCATTAATTTAGCATTACAAAATTAACCAGTGAATTTTCTACATTGCACCCTCTAGCTCACCTAGTCTGTACGTCTGCTTTAGACACCAACTTCATATGGGCGAGACCTCACCATAACTGTATTGCTTGAATGCATAGGTAAGCTAATAACACAGGGCGCAGGCTGTCCCTGCATCTGAGCTAGGAGATCCTGGTAGCAGCATTACATCCTGTGCACGTCCCAGGCGCAGCCTGTCTACATCCTCCACTGAAGAATAACCTCCAGGGTTTGTACAGCCTGCAAGTTGCAATTGGCACACTCACAGACAGCTGAGGTGTCTTTTCTTCTTGACTAACGTGAGCCGGGTCACACCCAAACCAGAGAAACATGCTTTGGCTTTTAGCAACCTACATGTGTTCTGCCATGAAATATAAAGTGGCAGAGGCAGCTTCGAGGTCAAAACCAAAGTTTCTCTCTAAAGCATTTGTTTCTCTTAGGACTATAATACAGACATTCAAAAGATCTAAAAACTCACTTGGTGACCCTTATTAGAGAAATACAAATGACTTTGAAAGAAAACATACTGGTTTATATTCTTACCAAGCAACATACCTTTTACAGTGTATTGTTGGATGTTTTCTGCTTGGTTCTCCAATTAAGATCCAATATTCCACTTCTTGCTGCAAGACACGACCTCTGTTCAATAGAAGATACAATCCTAGTAAGATTTATTGTGCATACTAAAAAGAAAAAGAAAGATTAACATTCTATTGTTCCTTTTAGGATTTTCAAACATTAAAAATTGTTTCCTCAGCCAAACTGAAAACCAGCTTCTCTTGTTATAAATAGTGTTTGCAATTGCATACAGGAAAACTTCTGAATTCACAAGGCCTCTAATCAAGATAGAAGCTTTTCCTTATGATTATTTGGGAAAAATACAGCGTTCCTCAGATGAAAGGCAGTCTACTGTAAGTTCAAAATATATACATAACAATAGAAATAAGAGTTGTGGAAAACCACACGAAGGTGGAACAAATGTCTTCCTCTTTATATCACAGATATCTAACAGACTCACAAAATAGCCCCTTCCACTAGTTTTAAACCATACCTCATCTGACAGTTATCACAAACAGCTGCAGGGTAACCTGTATGAAAACAACTGGCAACTTAAACTGCTTCCTCCCAAGCATCCAGTACCACATATTAAAAACCAAAACTATCAGGGAAAAATTTTAAGATCCATCAGGACAGACTGCTGAGATGCAGAGGACTGTTTTGTGACTTCCTGTGTACAATTATCCTGTGAAAAACTACTTCAGGTTCGACTGACAAAACCTGAGATTTTTTTGCCTAGGGAATTAGAATAGTGCCTTACTGCCTGAGATAATGTGTTTAATTTTAATTCCCTGGAAAATAACACTGTATGCCATCAGAGTACAGATGGGAAACCAAAACACAGGATAGATTAATTGACTTACCTAAAGTCACACTGGAAGTCTGTGGTTGAACTGGGAACTGAACCCAGGTCTCCCGAGTCCAAATCCAGCAACCTAAGATCATACAGGAAGTCTGTGGGTGACCTAAGAACTGTCTCCTAAACTCAGCCTAGCAACCTATCTACCCATTTCTTTTGGAATTTAAAAAAAGTTTCTTAGCTTGATTTTGAAAGAAAAGCTTGCCTTTGTAACGGACAAACAAGAACTGTTACAGAATCTATTGACAGTGCTTCTGGAACCTGAACATATTTTTTCCCAGTAAGATATAAGAAGATATGAAGACAACAGGCTGCTCTTCTGGTCTGACCTCCAGCCTAAAATAAGGCTACAGAAGCTCCCTGAAGTCATTACTTCATGTTACATTATTATAAAAGATCTGTTGTTAGGAAGAAAATCTAATACTGACTTATAAATAACATCACGAGTGACTGAGAATCCATTTCAACAACAGAAGAAGTATTGAAATTGTTGTTCTCCCTCTTCACCGAAGAACAGGAATTCAAACTCGGTATCAGGTAAGTCTCCACACACTGGACCATATTACTTCTCAAATTACATTTTTTATCTAGTAAACAACTTTATTTATTTTTTTTTTTCCTCTTTGCTCTTCCAGTGCAGATTCTTAAGAACTGATCAAGTAAGCCAGCTATTAATCTTTCTTAATCTTAAACAGACTGATGTGCTGGACGTGCACTTGGGGCACATTTTCCACACTCACACCACGTATCAGTAAAAGCAGTTTTAATAAAAATTGTCTGTATTGTACACTAAAAGCTTTAATTAACTTTTTTATCAGACTCACATTAGGCACAAATGAAATTCAGGTGATTATGCTTTATTGCCTCCAAACAATTACCATTTTGAACTCTAAAAGTAAAGCTAACATTTTCCACTCCTGGATATGACTCTACATTTTCAGCACAGCCAAATGTAGACCACTTGGTAAGCGAAGTTCAAGACTGAGGCTCACATTACACCAGTGACCTGCTCATGTCATTGTTTAGCATTCCCCATTACTGGCATCTGCCAGTTTTGGCAGGGATTGTCTTCTTATGCCCCATGGTAATACTAATAAATACTGACCAACAGTTGAACATTGAGAAAGTTCAAAAGAAACATCCAATATATATGGTGTTTTAAACTACTTTGAGAGAGGAAGGCCTGTTTAACTTAGTGACTCTGTGAGTGAGACAAAACAAACTGCACTCAGCATATTATACAACAGCAAGTTAAATGTTAAATAAGCTGAATTCCCTCAAGATTATGAAATTTTTCCAGCCTTACTTTGTTTTTAATGCAATGCTTGCCCTAAACTCAGTGTGAATATCAGTGCTATTATCCTCTTTTTAAATCTGTTTAATTTAAACATGTATCAACTATTCCATTCCTTTATCTTTAGTAATGTCACCCTAACAGATTTTAAATTATTCAAGTAATTGTGTATATTCTAAAACAACTGGCACATTAAGTTTCTACTGACATTTGAAAAGTGCTCCAGTACTCCAAGCGTTTTTTCAAAAAGCCTAACATACTTTGATAGTCTAGAGGTTTCTTTTAGCTTCTTTGCCCCCTCCAATTCTTGTTAACAAATTATTCAGACATCTTTACTTTTCTAAGTAGTTGCAGTTTATCATCATTATTAGATAACACTGGAAGCAAAGCGCATAAACACCATTCTGCAACACCTACAACATACCCCGATCTCCCCACACACAAAGACCAGTTTCTGTGCGTGCAGATTTTATCACGTCCACTTCATAATGGATTAGCATCACTGTAGGCTTTTTGTTTCTAGTTTATAAAGAAAAATTTCACAGACACGTCTTTTGTTTTCCCTCAAGTTCTCTGTGCACAGACTCTCCTCATGATTAGCTGACTCTTTACTGTTTTTCCTTAGAAAACACCTGGCTTTTTTCAGCCCATATGGTTTTATTTTTCAGACTGGTCATCTTCACTTGTTCTTCAAGTAAATAAATACCGTCTCTGTATCTGGCTAAAATGTCTTTAAACAATTTCTCAGTACCATCCATAGTTTTCTGTTTAAGTTCTCTCTACCTAGTCTGCTTAGTTGTGTTTAATTTTAAGTCAATCCTTTCAAATCACACAGTAGTGTGATTCATACTACTTCAGACAGAAATGCTTTTACAACATACACTGGAAAGTTATTTAGGGAGAAAAACGGTACCAACTTGCAGTAAATTTTTCTGTATGTTTCCTCCAGTAAAATAAGCATAAACACAGTATCTTACCTATAGGCTTTACTGGCTTTTACTGGGGTTGCTTCAAATCCAATTGGGCAAAAATAATGGTTTTGGCAATGGTAGATGTAGGCCATTGATTCATCTTTCAGTCCACGTGTTAGTTTTGCTAGCGCCCCTGCAGCTACAAAGAAAGATCAGGTTACAAGTGCAGATTGCCTAACATTCACCAAAAAGCACCTATTTGATAACATGAAATAGTTACACTGCTTCTCAAATTAGAGGACATGACCTGACAGGCATTCACAGAACAGTTTTGATTTCAAATTTCTTAGTATTTAATTTCCTGCCTGGTAGGAAAAAAAATAACATCTGCCACACAGTCCATATTAGGGAAATGCATGAAAGTCATATTAAAAAGTACTTGTTCTGAAACAAACAAACAAAAAAACACACAAAAAAAAAACCCTACCAAAGTATCTCAGTATCTATTAACCTAGGAAATACACACTGCAGCAGAATCCAAGTCAGATGTAGCCTATCCGTGGCACTACTGAAACCCCTGAAAGCTTTCAAACATTTTGGTATCATGAGCTTCTTTGAGCTTTCTAAACTCAGAAACACCTCCCACATTTGGGCATGCAGTATTTTGCAATGTGATCACAGTACTGGGTTTCAGGAAAAGACTAGAAAAGGCACTGAAATGTGACAGAATTCTTAAAAGGGGATAGCAAGAACAAAAAAAGTTACTTCACTTTAATCATCTCCTCCCCACCTCTTCAGCATGGTTTTATCCTTTTAAAGAACCTTCCATTGAGAAGATAACTCCCCAGCCTAGACCAAAGACTAACAAGCTACATCTGGAAGTATCATTTTTCTTAAAGTAGCACACTTAGAAGTAGACATAAAAATGCAGCTTCATAAGCTAATTGAGAAAAATCACCTCATGTTTGAGAGTGTTACTTAAAGTCAGGCAGAACAGATGAGTTCACCAACTTTAAAATTTCATTTTTTGATAGTGCAAAACATTTATTAAAGACATGGATACTTTTGTGCTGTACAATCTCATTTTTTTTATACAACACAGATTTCCAAAACACTGAAATAAAAATGTGCTGCTCCCCTAGTGTACTACAGCAAGCATCTGCCAGGACACTAGCACAGAACTGGAAGTGCAGTGTCCTCCTGGATACCTTAAAATTCCAGTCCTGTGATAACAGAATATATAGCACAGAACATTTTATCAAAATAAAAGTACAAATGAAATTTTAGCAAAATAACAAAAAAAGTAAAACCAGAAAAATCAGGCAACTTGGAGCTATATGATAACTTAAGTCAAACTGGAAGTACTTACAGAATTTGTTCAGTAAAATACTGCACATTGCAGGATTTTTCAGTTTATATACTGTAAAATGAATGCTTTAGGATAAGCTACGTACCAGTTTCTCCAGCTGTCTTGTTCTTCCCATGAGGTTTATACAGAACATATGAACATCCCTTGATATGGAAGTGATCATTTATTTGTCTAAACCATCTGAAACAATAAGCTTAAAGATTGTAGTAACTTAAGAGTTATTAAACACAATTTTTTTTCCCTCCTGTTTTTAGTCTGCTTGCTGATTTAGAAAACTCTTGGTGTGCTAACAAGTCCCTACCACAATAGCATGCAGATTGTAGATGACCATGGTACCCTAACCCAAACAAAGGTTAGATCACAAAGAGATAAATAAAATACTCAAAGCTTTTTCCTTCATTTTGCCTTTTTTTCAGACCAAACTTAGACCCATAAAAACCAAAGGGCCAGATTTGAAATGCTGGTCTTGTGTTCAGTGCAGTTACCTCCAAGTCTCAGTTATTCAGCCTTTAGAAAGACACTCAAATTCTGAAGTGCTTCAACTGTGATTTGTCAGCTACACAAAGTGAATCTTCCAAGACACCAGAAGGCAGGACCCTTCAAGTGAGACTTTCTGCATATCATGTTGGGCTTCTGTCACAGAAGCTTCACAATGCCCAAGTGTTACAGAAGTTGCCTACTGCAGCTCCTCACAGCAGCAGTGAGGACAGGTCTGCAAAGAAGATTTTAGTCTTAGATATTTTTCTACATCAGAAGATTCAAATTCACATCTCCAAAGATAACACGTCAATCATAAAGCTGTGTCGGGTGATGGGGTTGGCTCTTAGCCCTTCTATTTCCCAACCTGCTGAGCAGTTAAAAATTATTTGACGAGACAGAAAAAAAAACAGTAAGGGTAACTTTTCTACTGCACATAGGGCCCTTCAGGGGAAAACAAAGAATCTGGAGTTCAACTTTCATCTGTATAAACTGTGACATAAAGAGACAACATTTTATTAACTTGGTCTATAAGAGTTGCTATACCCTGACATACTCGTAAAAAGACACAAAATCTGAATGAGTGTCCTAAGGGAGAAAAGGAATTTTTCATGACACTTGTCAATGATCTAGCCAGTATGCTACCAATTAAGAACAGACTGCTGCAACATTTTCAAATCCAGCTCCCACATTCTGTGCCAAAACCTATATATTGCCTTCAAAAATACTAACTCAATCAAATGAAACAGGGAAGAATAATGCAAGTGCTCTCTGAGTCCTGCCTCACCCTTTTTTCTTCTCCTTTTCTTCTTCCTCCTCCTGATCAGCTCCATTGCAGCAAAGGTGTAGCACTCACTATCTCATTTTCATTTCTTAAGTTACTTTTTACATAAAGCAATTTGGCCTTTTCATGCCATTTCAGTGACATTAAGAAGCATTTAATGTGTATGCTCAAAAACAGACAAATGAGAGCAAATAAAAAATTTCTTACTCAGGAGACTGCATTCATTAAGAGTATTATCCAACAATTAAACAAACTCAGCCAAAATCCAATAGAATTTAATGTCCACCTGATCTGTGTAGCAATACTGCACTATACAAAACAGTTAGTGAAACATACTCTTTGAAAAGTTTCTGCAGGCACTCTCAGAGTACCTGGGTGTGCTTTATTATTCTAAAATTGAAGAGGACTACCTTGTGTCATCCACTACTTATTTAAAATTAACTACTACTGTATTTTCAAAGGTTCTTACTTTTATGTTGTTTTTGCAAACATTAATGATTTAACTGCATCAAAAGAACCAAACATACCTCATTAAAGTTGTATTTCCTGTGAAGGGACCAAATCTAATCTCCTCAAATGGGGGCTGAAAGCCCAGTATATGCAAAGCTTCTTCTTGAGTAATAGGAGGTAAACTGAAGGGGGGGGAGGGGAGAAAGGAAAAAATAAAATATTGTTTAATAAAGTAATTAGCAACATATTTTAGACTGTTTAGAGTCAAAGTGGTCTGTTTCTGACTTACCTTCCAGCTCCCAGTGTACTATACAAGAAATTCCAGCAAGACACTAAGGATGAAATTCCACAGGAAGTCTTGTATTGAGGTCGGCTAACACAATACCTAAACCGAACAGAAACAGATTAGTGAGCATTCTTGATTTAGTTACAAGAGCAATCTGAAGTGCTTTTCTGTGTGCCATGCCACTGAAGTGCCATGCTATATTAAATGTTTTTGTCTCCTGTATGTATAAAAAAAAAAAAAAGGAACCAATACTTTAAGCATTTTAAGTTTGTCAGATTCTACTACCTTACTTCATAGAAATCGGCCAGATTTCTAACAGCCCCATGGGAGTTCAGTACAAATTACCCTGTAGGAAAAATGGTTCTGTACTAATATAATTCAGTTTGATCCAGTCTCATCTAATATGTGAACTTGTTGTAAGCTGCATTTCTACCAATTTACTAATGGATGTCACTCCAGACTGCAGATTTCCTAGGCTAACTCCAACTTTCTGATGTTATAAATATACAGTAAGAACGTGACAGATTCATTACACTAAGTTATTTTAGTGAAATACATTCATATGAGATAGGTTGTACAGAACTGACAGATTTTGATCAAGTATTTCCTAGTCAAAATAAAAATCAGGACTAAGACATAGCAGTATTATGCTTAAGGTTACTTTTTGCCTGACCATGCTAATAAACTTGCATAATATTTTTTAGCAATGAATCCCCCACATAATTTTTTCCTTATTGAAGGAAAAAGAAATGTTTAGAAGGAAAATATTATTAGAATGTCAAGAGTGGGGAGGGAAGCTCTCATTCCTCCTGTAGAAAATAAGATATTTAGTTTATATTTGCTTAACATATCCCCATTTCTTACTTACAAGAGAGGACATGCAAGATATTCCATACAAGATATTACTAAGAAGTTTGAAATCAGAAAACCAGCAACATTGTTCACCAACAAACTGTATAGGGGATAACCTTAAACACAATTCATAAATACTACCATCTTCGGAGGTCCAACACTTTCCTTTCCTTCACGTCTTCAAGAGCAGAACGCTGAGGACACTCCCTGTATTGTTTGCTTTTTTTGTCTAGGGATTTTTTCTTTGTTGTTTGTTTCTTCATGTTGCCTGCAAAACAGAATTCAGAAAGAAATTCATGTCTTGTATATCTTCTTAAAGGTCTTCATACCTTTTATATCCTTCTTCTTAAATACTTTTAGTAGCAGCATACACCTCAAAGAGAGACGCTGGTTGTGTCGGTAAGTGCAAATTGGGACTAACCATTAATTATTGGAAAAACCTGAAATGCGTTATCAAGATTGTCAACAGGTTTGTAAAGCCATCAGCTCCATGAACAACACTGTGTTTTTCTGAAGAGAATTAATGATGACCTGCACAGCTGTTTAAGAAAGAGCAGTCAATCTGATTATTCTAATGCGTTAAATCAGACATCCCAGAAATAAGACTCTCTAACCGGCGACTTCCCATCTCCTCACATTAATGCAGAGAGAAATGAAAATAAACTTGTTTTCCATGACCAGTGATGAAAATTTACATGCAAATCCAGTGAGAATAATATACTTTCAAGGTCTTTTCCTTTATGTAAGACTCTGAGACAACGAAAAATTAAAAGAGTTGGGCCATGTAATAGAGCAGGAATATTTCTATCCCATTTTCACAGAATGGTAGGGGTTGGAGGAGACCTCTAGAGATCATCTAGTCTAACCTCCGTGCCAGGATCACCTAGAGTACATCACACAGGAACATGACCAGGTAGGTTTTGAATGTCTCCAGGGATGGAGACTCCACAACCTCCCTGCACAGCATGTTCCAGTGCTCTGTTACCCTCAGAGTAAAAGAGTATCTTCTCATGCATCCAAATGAAATACATCACCTGTATTTTAGCAAAACTTAACATCCTGTACAATTTGTTTCTTATTTTTAAAGATGCTACATGTACACATGAAAAGGCAATGACAATATGCTAACTGTGTTTAAGTTTTGTTAAACCAGTTTCACATCAGCAGACAAACCAAGAACTTGAGTAGCCAGCCAATGCATTAAGGAAAAAAATCTACAGCCAGCTCTGGACTTACACAAGGGATCACAGGACAAAGAAAACCAAGCCTCTATGTGAGTGCTTGATGCACAATTGCAATCTGTGACTAGGGAGAACATAGCAGGCAGGAAATAAGCCAATTTTACAGAAATGAGCTCCCTAATTCTGTACAGATACAGCAAATCAAAATAAATACAGTTCTGTTACAGAAACCAACTGCTCTCCTAGACAACTGTAATTATTTCACTTAATTCTTATAATAAATAAACCATATAATTTATTTCACAATACATCTCTGAAGTACCTTTAAAGATTTCTGCAAGTGACAAACCTTATAATTAAAAGCAGTAGCCACTGCACAATGTACTAGGTCCTACTAAAAGAAAGCAAAAAAAAATAAAAATAATTTCAAGTTAAAAAACAAGCCCAAACCAGAAGCCACCTGAAATACCAAAAGAAATCACACACATTTAAACACAAGCCAGCCTTGTTTTAGAGGCACTTCCCTAGGCAGCTACACCTGACTTCTCACTCACTCCTTTCCCAATGAGCAGGCTGTCTGAAATGACATACAGACTCTTCTCTAGCACTTTCTGGAGAAAACACCTGTTCTGACGAGCCCCCTCCACAAGCAACTTGTCAACATGAAGCCTCTTCCTATCGCAACATCAAATCTTCACCATCTTACCTGCTTTGTTCTTCAGATTTGTGGTCACGGCATTAAACTCTGATTTGTCGATTTCCCATGCCAGTGGGAGTTTTCCAAGATTGCCAGGCAAGCCTTCCAAGTTAGCATCTTCACTGTAGATTATCTCTGAAGCACCAGTTTGAATGCCTAGTAAGCTGGGTGTGTTATTTCCCACATTTAAGGCAGCATTGCCTGACAGACAGGCACTAACTGAAGCACTTGGGCTTTTACAAATAGATGTTACTCTGTTTAAAAAAGCATAGTCTGAGCAGATGGTGTAAAATTTCTCTCGTGTATGAGTCACAGGACATCCCCATGGGTAATGCCCATCTCCCCTAGACACTAAGGACACAGTGGAGGCATCTGACATGCAGCACGGCTTCACGGGATCAAGAAGAGAAGCTTCTGAGGATTCTTTCCCAGGTTTGTTTTCAGTGTTTCTATTATTTCCAGAACCATTCTCCTTTTCATCTTCTGCACCGTTAGGCATTGAATGATACTGAAAGAGTTGGGTGCAACTAAGAATGTTTTTCTGTTCTAATTACAACAGAGTTTGCATCATTGCCTCCATTGCCTCTGCAAGCTATGGATGAGGTACCTGAAAGAAAATGAGAAGTTCATACAGGTGTCTCTATCAACATAAAAACAAACAAAGCTTACTTTTAACTGAATAAAAGCTGAAATACCCTTCAAGATAAGCCACAACACCCATCGTGTCTTTTTCTAAACACCTCTGGAATGCTACAAACAGCATTTTTTATTATTTGTGAAGTGCCAGCAGCATACACCACAGTGATGCCAGGATGAAGACATGAGTAACTCACTTGTAAACCAGTACGAGTTAAAAAAACAAAGAACAAAGAAAAAAAAAAACCAAACAAACCAAGACATTTCTACATTTACACAGTTGTGGTTAATCACTTCTATTTCTTTGTAGTCACAATAGCTTGTGTATGTGATACAGAAAATAATTCATGCAAACTAATAAATCAGAGCAACAGCAAGGTAATGTCACTTAATTCTGAAGAATCCCGCATACTTCTGCTTCAAGTGAAGTTCAGGCTTGCATGAAATTAGAGTAAGTCTTACCTCTTCATTCTAAATTGACACTTACCCTCAATGTGTTTCACTGGCCTCCCTTGTACAGCTCCTAAGGGTTCCCTTTTATTTTTATGCACTTCCTGTTCTTCGAGACGTGAGAAAGAAGCGCATCAGATTTTGTTTATAGTACTTAAAGAATTACCAAAAACATATTGAAAAGGCTGGCTTCCTTTTAATGATCGTTTTTAAAAAGCAAGCTGACAGTATGTGTTATCTGTCATCTCGGCAGGTCTCGGCGCCCGCGGTGCGAGGACACACAGCGCAGATGGGAAACCTGGCACGAAGGAAGCAGGAG
>NW_009953295.1:9620090-9620398 GCF_000747805.2 Chaetura pelagica
CGGCTGAACCGAACCAACAGTGCATGAGCCTCCCTCTGCCACAAGCAGGTCTTGCCACCAAATGTAAGAAGGGCTCTCCTTGGAGCATGACAAGGAGACACCAAAACACATGCACCTATTCATGCCCCCTCCCTGGAACCGCTCAAGGCCAAGGTGGATGGGGCTTTGGGAAACCTGCTGTACGGGAGGTGCGCCTGCCCGTGGCAGAGGGCTTGGAACTAGATGGTCTTTACGGATCCTCTCAACCCAAGCCATTGTACGATACTCAGGAGCCACGGGGTGGCGCGCAGCCCCCGGCCGGGTGGGGT
>NW_009953295.1:9621106-9626190 GCF_000747805.2 Chaetura pelagica
GTCCGGCGCGGCCGGGCGTGGCGGGGGCAGGGCAGAGCTGGGCTCACCTCACCTGTCCGCCGAGGTGAGGCTGCGGGTGCTGCGCAGGGTTTGGGGAAAGGGAGATGCCGCCGAGCGGAGCGGAGCAGAGCAGAGCCGTGAGACGCGGGGCTGTACCCGCAGGGTCCGTGCCGGCGAGCTCCGACACCGTGTGGGACGCTGAAGCTGCCTTGACTAACGCCTGCGTGGCTGCAGGAAATCCTAACCCGAGTTACCCATCCTTGGCGTTGTAGGTACCAGGTGAAGCAGCCCGGCTCCGGAACACCCAAACGCCGAGGCTTGCAGCTGCGTTCGGCTCGTCTGACGGCGAGTCTGAGCTCGGCGGCTCTTGTTAGGGCGCTTGTGAGACGACTACATTTTGCCCTCCAGGGTGGGGACGCGGTAGGAGAGTGAACAGCGTTGGGTTCTGCCTGGGGAGCAAGGGACAGGCGTCCCGACCTTTGCTTTGCGCCAAGTTTCTCTTGGTTTCCCTCTGGCGCAGTAAGAATATATGTAACAAAAATGTTTCTGGAAAACTGTATGAAGGAACAGAAGATTATTTCAGGTAACAATGTCTAGAACTGCTGACAATATTTCCTTTCTCATCTTCACTGCAGTCAGCATATTCTCAGGATGAACAAACACTGACACTGGAGATGTAAGGGGTGCACATCTGGCGCTGCCAGTTATTTAAAACTATTTGCTTTTGTAATATTTAATTATTTGTTTTATAACAAGGCAGCAACAACATTTAAAATAATTTTTAAAAACCCAGAAAGATAAAGTCAGATGGTGTCCTGCTGACAGGATGCAATGCTAGCTGTTCCAGCATAGTCTCAGCTCACAGAGCCCCTGCTCCCAGCAGCAGTTTCTGTGAGAGGTGCTGCGAATAATGGAGAGGAGAATCCACTTTCTCCTCAAATGTTAGAGTTGATAGTTCTCAGTTGTTAAGCAGAGCAAAGGTACAAAACTTCTCTAGCAATTGTGGGCATGAGCAAGTTTGCCATCCTCTGGACACAAGTAAGACATGATCTAAAATCTGATCCAGAATTTAATATGGCAACCTGCTTCTTGTAATGGAGAGTGTGCTTATGCTTCTGCCAGCTGGAAGCCTGGTGAGCCTTAGTTGGCCAACAGCCCTTGAAGTAATTAAACAATTCTGCCTCCAAAGCATTTTTCTCTGAGGCAGATTATAGGCATTAGGATAGCAGCAATGTTGGCTTTGCCAGGACTAAAATTAGGTTGCATGATTTGTTTTACAACTTGTTTGGGTGCTGACAAATAGAGCCAGATCTCTACACAAATTCCCCGAGCTGTGCATATGTGGGGGAAGAAAAGCTGGAGGAGAGACTGACAGGAGGGTAGGATTCTATCACCTTAACTTTGTAGCTGCTGTGGTTTTTTTATGTCCCAATTCTGCCCTGCTAGGAAGAGGAAGGATGTTCTGTGAATTCTATGGCTGTGAAATTTCTTTTTAAATAAAAACGTCTTTAAAATTCTGTTCCACTAAAGGCTTGCCTCGTAAGGCAGCACATAAGCTGAGGAGTGTCATTTCAGCCTGTAAAAAACATCAAGAGAGTAAAGATGGGAAAGGGAAAAGAGCTGAAGGGTCATGAATATAAAGTCTGCATTAATTTTTAGATTGGAAGCTGTGAGTCTTCTAACTGCTGAATGTCCTGAAAAATCATGTCAATAGGAACAGCAGAGGGCAAACTGATGTTTTTAAAAGCTGGAGCTTGATAATTTTTAAGGTATTTTGTAATGAGGTTTCTGGTTGGGAAAAACTACATTGATTGACCCAAGTAGTCCTTTCTCAGCTTTCTCAAAGAAAGTTAATTTTTTTGTGTTCTTTTCTACAAACCTATTTGCAGTATTTTGAAATACAAGATCTCTTGGAAATTCATGACTCATTGATAAGGTTCAATGTTCCATATCGTTTGCTGTAACAAGAGAAACACATTAAAGAGCAAAACCGAAGGTATTTAAATTCTCCCATGAAAAAGCCTTTTTGGTGAGGTTTCCATACCTAAGTAACAAAGAAAAGCATTTGGGGGTATGTGTACATATGTTATTAATTTCATAAGATGATTTGGTTTGACTAAAAGATAGCCAGGCCTAATCGAACTAGACTGAACAGGACAGAACTTTTAGGAGAAATTGGTCTCATGGGAATCATATGGGGGAGTGATTGCCTTTTACTTCAATAGTCACAGAAAACAAATGAAGTAAGCAGGTGGTGCAAGTAGCTAGGGTCTAGTATTATATTTAACTAGCAACAGTAAAGTCAATAAGATATTATGTTTAAGCAACTGCCGTGGAAAGAATAATACAGTAACAAATCATGACTATCAGGAACTACAATCAATAGACGACCAATGATTTTTGTTAGAAATTAATATACATAAAGATATGTAACTTGGAAGATCACAAGAGGCCAATCAGTGTAAAGATTAAATTTAATGAGTAATTAAGGGCGAGCATTGTATGCATTTTTATGCTAAACAATCTGTACCAAAGAAATTGCATGTGTAAAAACCTGCTGGCTGTAATGCAACTTAGGAAACACTAGGTGGAGTTACCCGCCGTGTCCTCAGCGCCCTTGAATAAAGAAGTGTCTGCTTATCTGCATCACCTGGGTGTTGCTACGTTCTTCTGTCCTGTGTGGGGACACATACGTACTTAGGAATCAGGTCACCATTTCACGGTTCCTTTCTGCATTTGCTGTTCTGTGCAACAGAAGTTGCACTGCTTTTCAGAGTCCAATGCTATTATTAACCGTGACCAGTTTCAAGCACCTTTGGCTTGTTTGTTTCTTTTTGGAGAAATTTTGGAGTTTGGGGAGCAAATGGTAAAATATGGAGATGCTGAGTGTTTATTAGGACTAAAATGAGCATATTTCTGGTTCACAGTGCTTCAATAAACGTGGATTTTTTTACACTTGTTTCCTGACAAAGAGCTGTTCAGTCACTCAAGGTGTGCAACAGGCAATTTCCCCTGTGACAGCAGGCTGGTGAGGTGACCTGCAATCCAGGATGGTGACCTGAGCTTCCAGAAACAGAATCATGGAACTATTTTTGTTGGAATAGATGCATAAGATCATTGAGTCCAACCATTAACCCAGCACTGCCAAGTCCACCACTAAACCACAGAACCATAGAATCATCAAGGTTGGAAAAGACCTTCAAGATCATCAAGTCCAACTGTCCACCCTACAACCCCTAATCACTAAACCATCTCTTGAAACACCATGACTACCTGTTTTTTGAACACCCACTTGGCAGCCTGTTCCAATGTCTCACCACTCTTTCTGTGAATTAATTCTTCCTAATATCCAATCTGAACCTCATCTGGTGCAACTTGATCCCATTTCCTCTTGTCCTATCGCTAATCACTAGGGAGAAGAGGCCAGGATGGTGTTGGCCGCCTTGGCCACCTGGGCACACTGCTGGCTCATGTTCAGCCAGCTGTCAATCAACACCCTCAGGTCCCTCTCTGCTGGGCAGCTCTCCCGCCACTACTCCCCAAGCCTGTAGTGCTGCTGGGGGTTGTTGTGGCCAAAGTGCAGGACCTGACATTTGGCCTTTTTGAAATTCAGGCCATTGGCCTTGGCCCATCAATTAAGCCTGTCCAGATCTCTCTGCAGACCCTCCCTGCCCTCAAGCAGATTGACATTCCCACCCAATTTAGAGTCATCTGCAAACTTACTGAGGGCGCAGTAAGTTTGCTACTTTGCTAAAGTCAAGCTAGACAACATCCACAACCCTTCTCTCTTCTAGCAGGTAGGTCACCCTGTCATAGAAGGAGATGGGATTAGTCAAACAGGACCTGCCCTTCAAGAACCCATGCTGAGTGGGCCTGATCACCTGGTTGCTCTGCATGTACCACATAATGGTGCTCAGGATGATCTGTTCCATCAGCTTCCCTGGTACTGAAGTCAGACTAACAGGCCTGTAATTTCCTGGATCATCCTTCTGTCCCTTCTTATGTATTGGGAGTTACAGTGGCTGATTTCCAATCAGCTGGTACCTCCCCAGTCAGCCAGGACTGCTGATAAATGATGGAAAGTGGCTTGGTGAGCACCCCCACCAGCTCTTTCAGCATTCTTGGGTGCATCCCTTCTGGCCCCATGTCCCTAAGCACCACATCTAGACACCTCTTAAATACCTCCCGGGATGGCGACTCAGCCACTTCCCTGGGCAGCCTGTTCCAGTGCCTGGTAACCTTTTCAGTGAAAAAATTTTTCCTAATATCCAATCTAAACCTCCCCTGAAGCACAACTTCAGGCTGTTTCCTCTCATCCTATTGCTTTTTACATGGGGAAGAAACCAACTCCCATCTCACTACCACCTCCTTTCAGGCAGTTGTAGAGTGATAAGGTCTCCCCTCACCCTCCTCTTCTCCACTAAACAACCTCATTTCCCTCAGCTGCTCTTGTACTCCAGGCCCTTCAGCAGCTTCATTGCCCTTGTTCAGAGACACTTCAGCACCTCAATGTCCCTCTTGCAGTAAAGGGCTCAAAACTGAACACAGTATTTGAGGTGTGGCCTCACCAGTGCCGAATACAGGGGGACAATCCCTGCCCTAGTCCTGCTGGCCACACTCTTCCTGATGCAGGCCAGGATGCTGTTGACCTTCTTGGCCACCTGAGCACACACTGGCTCATTCTCATTTGGCTGTTGACCAACACCCCCAGGTCCTTTTCTGCTGGGCAGCTTTCCAGCCACTCTTCTCCAAGCCTGTAGTGTTGTGTGGGGTTGTCGTGACCCAAGTGCAGCACCCAGACAGCTTAGATCATCCACCCGGCTCCGCTGCTCTGGGGAGAGTTCTGCAAACCTGTTTTCCCAGCCGCAAAGTTTATTTATCACCCTGAGGTTACGGCAACGGAGCGGAATGGGGGGAACTTGAGCTCACGACATGGAGAATCCAGCGATACCAAAACGTCTGAAGATGAAAAGTCAGAGACACGGGCAGAGCCGGCTTTCCCCAGCATCCCTGCTGAGATGATCCCGGCAAAGCCCGCTGGCCGCCCCGGGGCTGAGGCAGCGCCGGGCCCACCCGGGCCCACC